>NC_061795.1:5188750-5510000 GCF_021462225.1 Girardinichthys multiradiatus | reverse complement strand
AGCATACCCGGTCCACACCTGTCTCTAATCCCTGCCGATTGCCTTACCTCTCATTCCTTTGTTCCACATTCACTTCCCTCAGTTTAAAAGCTCAGCGTTTCTCACTACTGGTTGCTGGTTCCTCCCGTTCACTACCCTCTTGTGTCTCAGTTGGGCATTATAGTTCATTTTGGAAACTTCATGTAAGTTTTGGATTACTCTTGTAAATTTTGGAATCATCTCTTGTAAAGCTTTTGAAAAACCTTTGGATTAAAAAAAGAAGCTTTATGCTTGTCTGCATTTTGGTCCACTACAGCCACAGACCGTGACAGTGTCAACAGATTTGGATTGTCAAAAAATAAAAATAATGAAAATAGATGAGAATAGAGTATCCTATGTCGGATTATCAAAGATCTGATTAGGAGTTTATCACAAACAGAAGCCATGACATGCTATGATAAAACTCCTTGCAAAATTTTTTTTCTAGTGTCTGCATCATTCCAGCACAGCATTGCTGTTAGTGAGATCATCTGCTGCTGAAGCACAAACTTGATCATGCCAAAGCACACACACCCTGTGTAGCTGTAATTGCACATCATGCAAAGGACCCACTGTCCTGTGAAGTTGATAATATAATCAATAGGAAAGAAAAACAGACATTATAATGCAGATTAAATCCTTTATTGCAAACTGGATGCTAAAATCACTTTCAGCACGTGAAAAATCATCATTTTAAGTGTGTGCTTCAGCCTTGTCACTAAACAAACCAGATTGCTTTATTGACAGCAACATTGTGTCATTGCAGAGCATACTGGCAAAACAAACAAAATGAATTTAGTACAATCACTGGAAAAGAGTGTATTTTTATGTTCATAAATGTCAGTCGGTCATTTTCTACCGCTTATTCCATAGTGGGTCGCGGGGGAGCTGGTGCCTATCTCGAGCAGTCTATGAGTGAGAGGCGGGGTACAACCTGGACAGGTGTTCATAAATGTTCCATTTAAATTCTTTGCATAACAGTTATGAGACATTACGTTTTAAAATGAGCAAAGCTATAATATAGAGATAGCCAACTCTTACAACAAACTATTTTTATCTTGCTAATATTACATTCACGCTTAAATATTGTGGCTGTTCATGATAAACTCCGAACTCTTCAAACATATACTCTATAAACGAACACGCCGAGTCTCCTAAAATCATTAAACGTTTGAGGGAGCCAAACCTGTAATAAAATCTTTGACAGACATTTTTATCTTTTTAATTGTTAATATTGAATGGCCAATTCCTAATCCAACACCCGTTGCGAGTTACGTCGAGCAACAGAGTTAACAAGATGTGCGCACTCCTGTGATGTTGTCAGCCTAGACCAGCTGCTTGCACCTCAGTGTGCAATTACGGACTCAGAGGCGCCCTTCGCAAATGAACAGAGAGGGGAGCTAATCTCGTCAAGGCAGAGCTGCAATAACAAACCTGCTGCTGTGAATGGTGACGAGAAAGGTTAACAAACTGTAACAGTCCAGAAAAGCAGAAGCAGAACGGAACAGAAGAAACAAAATCTGCAACGGGATTATTTAAGATGAAGCAGCTCAATAACCCCAGTAGGTTTTAAGCGCCACAGCTTTTGTTCGCTTTTTGTTCCGCTGGGGGCAGGAGCAGCCAGCCAGTAGCGCATGTATTTTTCTCATATAGGGAGAATAGGGTGGTCAGCACCTCTTTTACACCTGTCATCATTTGGACATACAATCTTTGACGACCGCTTGCTACACACCCACTTTTTGCACGTGCAATTTTTTTGTACAAGTAATTTAGCAACCCCTATTTGGAAATACCTTTGAGTGAATGATGTTCGAGCATCAGGTCGTTACCTTACCAGGCAAACATGTCAGCTAACAATGCAATCAAAATGGGACCACACTTCATCCTGCAACACACGACCACCCAGGCACGTATGCCAGGATGTTTGTTAATTTTTTTTTCTTATTTATTCCTGGATTCTTGTGTTCTTATGTGTGCTTTCTTTCAGCAATCATTAGTTCTATGGATTTGTTTACCTTTTCAGTTAGGGTTTCCTTTATGTCTTCAGGTTACTTTGTTAGTTCTTATTTTCCAGATTCTTACATCTTATGTTGTTATAGTTTTCTTAGATCCGTTTTCCTGAGTTTTGTTATTTAGTCCCTTTACCCCATGGATTAGTTTTGTAATCAGTTCCACCTGTTCCTAACCCTCCCATCATACCCGGTCCACACCTGTCTCTAATCCCTGCCGATTGCCTTACCTCTCATTCCTTTGTTCCACATTCACTTCACTCAGTTTAAAAGCTCAGCGTTTCTCACTACTGGTTGCTGGTTCCTCCCGTTCACTACCCTCTTGTGTCTCTGTTGGGCATTATAGTTCATTTTGGAAACTTCATGTAAGTTTTGGATTACTCTTGTAAATTTTGGAATCATCTCTTGTAAAGCTTTTGAAAAACATTTGGATTAATAAAATAAGCTTTACCTCATCATGTTGCTGCCCAGTGCTTGTCTGCATTTTGGTCCACTACAGCCACAGACCGTGACAGCAGGAACCAGCCATAACTTGGACCAAGCAGACAAAGCTGAAAAGCTAAGTCAATGGGTGCAGCAGCAGGACAAAATCCTGCTAACTATGTATGGGGAAGAGGTGGAAATTTTTCCCTCTCCTTTGATGATGGAGGAAATAGAGGAGTGTTCTGAAGAATCCGAATGGGCATTTTGGGGTTACAAGCCGGGTCGGAACTTCCCCACTCCAGCTCCTCCAGCGCAAGCCACACCCTCCTCACACAAACGCCGCCCTCGTCGCAAGCACTCCACGCCAGCTGCAGCTCCTACCGATGCCTGCACAGCAGCAGCTAACGAGCCTTCCTCACCAGCAGCAGCTCCAGCTGATCGATCCACAACAGTAGCAGCCAAACCTGAGCCTCCTACGCCCTCCACAGAAATCAACCAGGTTTTTCAGCGGCCAAGCCTCCGGGGCCTCGGCATGCGGCCGAGCCTCAGGGGCCTCGGCATACGGCCGAGCCTCCAGAGTCCCCGCTTGTTTCCAAGTCCAAAGAGTTTCTACAGGGGTCCGAGGATGGACCGTCTCTGATCCATGTTCCAGAGTTTCCAGGGGGGTCCGAGGGTGGACCGCCCCTAATCCAAGCTCAGGCAATGACGAGTCTGCATACAGACAGCAGGTGGATTGGCTGGTACACTGGTGTGGTCAGAACCATCTGGAACTGCTTAACCCACTCAAGACTGAAGATGATGGTGAACTTCCAGAGAACTCCCCCACACTGCTTTATTTCCCTGCT
Organism: Girardinichthys multiradiatus; assembly: GCF_021462225.1. Classification (NCBI taxonomy): domain Eukaryota; kingdom Metazoa; phylum Chordata; class Actinopteri; order Cyprinodontiformes; family Goodeidae; genus Girardinichthys; species Girardinichthys multiradiatus. The sequence goes on along the minus strand of NC_061795.1, from coordinate 5,506,705 downwards.
TATATATTTATATTTAAATTGTGTTCAAGTCTTTGGATGTTGTGGGGCTGTCATGGTTGACACGCCTCTTCAACATTGCGTGGCGGATGGGGACAGTGCCTTTGGATTGGCAGACTGGGGTGGTGGTCCCCCTTCATAAGAAGGGTGACCGGAGGGTGTGTTCCAACTACAGGGGGATCACACTCCTCAGCCTCCCTGGTAAGGCCTATGCCAGGGTATTGGAAAGGAGAGTCCGGCCGATAGTCGAACCCCGGCTTCAGGAGGAGCAGTGTGGTTTTCGTCCCGGCCGTGGGACACTGGACCAGCTCTATACCCTCTACAGGGTACTCGAGGGTTCATGGGAGTTTGCCCAACCGGTCCACATGTGTTTTGTGGACCTGGAGAAAGCATTCGACTGGGTCCCTCGTGATGCCCTGTGGGGGGTGCTCCAGGAGTATGGAATCGGTGGCTCTTTACTAGGGGCCATCCGGTCTCTGTACAAGCAGAGCAGGAGTTTGGTTCGCATTGCCGGCACTAAGACGGACCTGTTCCCGGTGCATGTTGGACTCCGGCAGGGCTGCCCTTTGTCACCGGTCCTGTTCATAACTTTTATGGACAGGATTTCTAGGCGCAGCCAAAGGGCCGGATGGGGTCTGGTTTGGGGACCAGAGGATTTCGTCTCTTCTTTTTGCAGATGACGTGGTCCTGCTGGCCTCATCTAGCCAAGACCTACAGCATGCACTGGGGCGGTTCGCAGCCGAGTGTGAAGCGGCTGCGATGAAGATCAGCTACTCCAAGTCCGAGGCCATGGTTCTCGACCGGAAAAGGGTGGCTTGTCCTCTTCAGGTTGGAGGGGAGTTCCTGCCTCAAGTGGAGGAGTTTAAGTATCTCGGAGTCTTGTTCACAAGTGAGGGAAGAATGGAGCGGGAGATCGACAGACGGATTCGGTGCGGCTGCCACAGTCCGTAGTGGTGAAGAGAGAGCTGAGCCGAAAAGCGAAGCTCTCGATTTACCGGTCGGTCTACGTTCCTACCCTCACCTATGGCCATGAACTTTGGGTCATGACCGAAAGAACGAGATCCCGGATACAAGCAGCTGAAATGAGCTTCCTCCGTAGGGTGGCCGGGCACTCCCTTAGAGATAGGGTGAGGAGCTCGGCCATCCGGGAGGGGTTCGGAGTAGAGCTGCTGCTTCTCCACATCGAGAAGAGCCAGTTGAGGTGGCTCGGGCATCTATACCGGATGCCCCCTGGACGCCTTCCTCGGGAGGTGTTCCAGGCACGTCCCACCGGGTGGAGGCCCAGGGGACAGCCCAGGACACGCTGGAGGGACTATGTCTCTCAGCTGGCCTGGGAACGCCTTGGGCTCCCCCCGGAGGAGCAGGAAGAGGTGTCTGGGGAGAGGGACGTCTGGGCGTCTCTGCTGAGTCTGCTGCCCCCGCGACCCGGTCCCAGATAAAGCGGAAGACGACGAGTACGAGTACGAGTTGTGTTCATTGAGTGCAAAGTGGAACCGAAGTCAAACTCCTTGTTTGTGTGCATAAGCCTAACAAATAGAGCTAATTTTCATTCTGATAATTGGTTATTAACATGTACAGTGTGATTACTAATAGGTCAACTATTGATTCCTATAGTGACTAGATGTATTATATGTATTATAAATAGATGTTTCACAGCACCTATGCATAACCTGTCCAGCCCAGAAATTATATATTTAGACATACAATGTTTTCTAATCCTACAAACTAGATTTCTAAGCAGGAGAAACAACAACTTTGTGTGTGTCCAAATATTTTGGCCTGGTGTACCCAATTAATTGTTTTTTTCCCATTAATTTGAATGGCAGGCCTCCACACTGCTACAGTTAGTATTATAATACAATATGGTTAATATGAGCAGTGACTGAATAAAATGGCACATTTAAAAAATAATCAATAAAAAAACATGGTAAAAGTGCTTTTATTCTTTGCTTGTACGGTAAGTGGTGTTGCCTTACTGTCTAATGTTTTTGATGATAGTTTCCATTACTTCCTCCCAGCCATACGCCTTGACAGAGTGAATATTCTCCACAATCTCAGAAGTAAGAGCCAGACGTCGGTTTATCAGCCCGGCACGCTTTGCCCTGTTACAGCAACATTTTTACATTAGACACAGAAACAGATTTATGGACAGTATTTAGAGCCAAAATTTCCAAGCTTAGATGTACAACTACAACAAGTTCAAAAATGTATTTGGTGTGCAAAATAGAACAAAGATGCACAAATATAGTAGAGGCTTTGATATGTCCTACACTTGTCTTGTATTTTGAGTGTGTATATAATATGTTCTCACCGGGGAGGTCCCATCTTCAGGGAGAGCCAAGCTTGGAGAATGCCAAGAAGAGTCAGGGCTGCCAGGGCACAGAAGCCGTTCACCTCAATCAGCTCCCAGATCAAACCAGTACACAAAATACACTGCAGAGGTGTGATCCATACAAAGTGTGCTAGACCTAGGCTCTGGAATGTGTAAGCACACACACACACACAGAGTAAGAAAATGTTAAATGAGAGTAAGGAGACACATTGTTGTTACTTTAATACATGAAGTACTGGAGTGAACTTTTATTACACACTTTAGAAACAAGCAAAAACAACAAAAACTGAAAGAGGTAGTATACTTTGCAGGTCTTGCTCAATACCAACTTAAATATTTTTAAATGATATTCAAATAAAGTAAACATTGAACTGCTTTGCATTGATATTCACATTAGAGGTGTGTTTTTTAAAATATGTTAAAAAAAGCCATAATTTTTAATGTTGGGTTAATCCATACACTTTCTGACTGATTTCTGTTTGTCAACTTGGAAAACTGTTGAGCAGCTGCCACACTGTTTCCTATCTCCCCCTGTGTACTGACATTTGAATAAACACATTACATGGGTCTAAACGCAAGGATATGAACAGGATTTGTGTCGTTATTGAGGTACTCCTGTTCTGAATAGCGCGCATTTATTGGAATAAAAGGTGTGGAATTCAAACTGTTCTGTAACATCAAGACAAGGTACTGTACATTATTCTTGCCATGACGGCAAGTTTTATTTCACATTAAAGGATCAGCGGACCTAAGTGCTCTATGGGCATTACTAAGTGGTTAGATCATTTTTAGAGAAAAATGGATCTGGGAGTCGGGCAAGTTCAAGCATCTGGCATGCAGAGATGGGTAACTATTCACCAGTTCAACCAACAAAGTGTAGAGTGAAATGTATTAATGTCATTTTTGGGTCATTGATACAATATTTGAGGAGTAGTTGTGTTGACTCTGTAACAGTGTTTAACATGTGGAGTATGCATAGTGTGCAAGAGCTACAATGCTTCATGTCCAAGTAGTCTGTGTCAGCCTGGTTTACCTGGTGAACTAATTGAACATGCTACACTGTTAAATAACATCGGACAATAATCCTCTGTCCATGACTGCCAATGATTTATTGTCCAATGTCATCAAGTCTTCCTACACACTCCCCCATAGTGTGATGTTAACACAAAAAAGTAGTAAGGTGATCATGGCTTTGCATCCAAATTACCTCGCATGAAAGAAAACTGCTGTTAAAAATGTGTTTTTTTTACAGAACAGTTTTCAGCTATAGTCAAGAGAATCTTCCAGGGTACCCAAGATTGTCCTGTTAGCAAACGGACCATTTCTTTTGTGAAGTGAGCTACAGCATCCGCTTGCTGCCTCTGCAGAGCTTGCTCAAATCTGGCAACAGGTGGGCATGAGAGCATCTGCATTCTAAGTTAGAAAAAAAAAAAAACTGTCCAGAGAAGAGAAAGCAGCCACTGCCACGAGTCCTGTGTCGTGCCAGCAATCAAACTTCTTGATATAATCCATGTGTGGGTTTCTTCACATCCAACAGAACTTAATCCCAGTTCTGATGAGGAACACCTTCATGAATAACGGTTGGAATCAAAATGTCCCCCAGGAGTAACTTCTTCTTAAAATCCAGACAAACTTTCGTGAAGATCTGTATATTACCAGTGTGATAGAAAACTGTGCAAAGGATTATGACCTTTTGCAGGTGTGGTCAGTAAACTCCACAGTGTCTCTAACATGTGTGGCTATAACAATTTTGTAATATTAGAATGAGCTCGACTAATCAGTTTGCATAAAGCATACAGTGAAACAGATCTACTACAAGCACTAATAACATAAGATTAGGTCACCATCAGTCATGGTTTGATCTAGAAAAACATTTCCAGCATGTCAGAGAAAACTAAGGAAGTTAAGGAGCAACAGTAAGTACTAACTCTTTGCCAAAAAATAGTAGTTTTTGAAACTTACAAAAATGCTTTAAATTGTTTGTTGTTCATTCTTTTAATGTACTATAGAAACCAATAAAAAGGCTAACCTAAATGTGAGTCACAAAACATTTGGTCAATAGCCAGAACTTATTTCTAATTTGCAGTTATTTGTATTAGTTTATATTTTAATAACATACAGCCAGCATACATTTTCCTGCAGCTTCATCTTTTAAAGGCTACTTAGGCCTCATCAGGTAAGAACTTTCTTTAACTGGTGATGGTTTAGGTTCCAAAACTAATTTCAATAAATCCAATAAATTGCAAATCTATCGTTATCAAAAAAATCACTGTATGTAAATTACATATAGTGTCACAGTGTATGTTTTTGGTTTGGTATTGGTTTACGTTTAGTCGGTGTTTTCTGTTACTAGTGTGACTTATGTCTTCTGTCTTTGTTTCTGGTACCTTATTTGTTAGTTGTTCTAGGTTCTGTTCTCTTAGTTTTATTCTCAGATCTGTGTTCTGGTTTCCTTGGGTTTGTTTACAGTTTGTCTTGTCTGGCTCCTCATGTTCTCGTCCCACCCTAATAAGGTTCACCTGCCCCTCCGTCTCCCCGCACGCTTGATCCACACATGTGTCTGATTTCCCTGATTACCTGCCCTATTGTTTCATGTCCACCTTCGTCTGTATTTAAGTTCATCTTTGTCCTTTGTTCCATGAGGTATGGTTAGTCTTATTTAGCCTGTTTTGTTCTTGCTATATTGAAGTTTGTCCTGCGATCCAGAAACCAGAACTGTTATTCATGAACTTTGTTACCTGGATCTCCTGTTAAGCGTGCACCGGAATTTGTAAGTTGGCTCACTTCATTAAAAGAGTGATCATCTCACTAACTGTCTCTGCTCGTCCTGCACCTCTGGTCCACTATCAAATTGAAATTATGACATATAGAGAAGAACAACAGGGGTTGGACAATGAAACTGAAACACCTGTCATTTTAGTGTGGGAGGTTTCATGGCTAAATTGGACCAGCCTGGTAGCCAGTCTTCATTGATTGCACATTGCACCAGTAAGAGCAGAGTGTGAAGGTTCAATTAGCAGGGTAAGAGCACAGTTTTGCTCAAAATATTGAAATGCACACAACATTATGGGTGACATACCAGAGTTCAAAAGAGGACAAATTGTTGGTGCACGTCTTGCTGGCGCATCTGTGACCAAGACAGCAAGTCTTTGTGATGTATCAAGAGCCACGGTATCCAGGGTAATGTCAGCATACCACCAAGAAGGACCAACTACATCCAACAGGATTAACTGTGGACGCAAGAGGAAGCTGTCTGAAAGGAATGTTCGGGTGCTAACCTGGATTGTATCCAAAAAACATAAAACCACGGCTGCCCAAATCACGGCAGAATTAAATGTGCACCTCAACTCTCCCGTTTCCACCAGAACTGTCCGTCGGGAGCTCCACAGGGTCAATATACACGGCCGGGCTGCTATAGCCAAACCTTTGGTCACTCATGCCAATGACAAACGTCGGTTTCAATGGTGCAAGGAGCGCAAATTTTGGGTTGTGGACAATGTTAAACATGTATTGTTCTCTGATGAGTCCACCTTTACTGTTTTCCCCACATCTGGGAGAGTTACGGTGTGGAGAAGCCCCAAAGAAGCGTACCACCCAGACTGTTGCATGCCCAGAGTGAAGCATTGGGGTGGATCAGTGATGGTTTGGGCTGCCATATCATGGTATTCCCTTGGCCCAATACTTGTGCTAGATGGGCGCGTCACTGCCAAGGACTACCGAACCATTCTTGAGGACCATGTGCATCCAATGGTTCAAACATTGTATCATGAAGGTGGTACCGTGTATCAGGATGACAATGCACGAATACACACAGCAAGACTGGTGAAAGATTGGTTTGATGAACATGAAAGTGAAGTTGAACATCTCCCATGGCCTGCACAGTCACCAGATCTAAATATTATTGAGCCACTTTGGGGTGTTTTGGAGGAGCGAGTCAGGAAACGTTTTCCTCCACCAGTATCACGTAGTGACCTGGCCACTATCCTGCAAGAAGAATGGCTTAAAATCCCTCTGACGACTGTGCAGGACTTGTATATGTCATTCCCAAGACGAATTGACACCGTATTGGCCGCAAAAGGTGGAGCAGATGTCCGCCAAAAGTAACTTTTTCAATAAAACCTGGAACACAATGAATATAGTGACAAAAACAGTGTGAGGATAAAAAGAAAACAATGCTGCAGTGGAAAAGTTAGACAACTCTCTAAATTCAAGAATCCACTTCATCAGTTCTTTTCTTTTGAATCTCACCAGTACTATAGATGCAGCACCCAGTTCTTAGTTGATTGAGCTCCATTTTATCCATTTACTTGTAATTTTCATCCTTTCATTAACCAGGCACCCCACCACACACACACACATCTCAAATATCTCAGCAACTTTGTATTGGGATGGCCACATGCAAGCTATGTGATAATTGCCCAGCAGATTGCAGAGTGTTTCTACATTTAACGCCTGAGTGACATCCCACCAACGCAGCTGACAGCCCACACACTTGTGTGCATACCCTCCAGCCAGGTTGTTTTGCATAGCTTCCTATTTATTTTGCAACATCTTAAGATGATTACATAACACAGTTTTGTGGACCAACATGTGATTCACTGTGTGTTTTGTCCACTCATTATCAGCCAATAGAGAAAAACACTGTACTGAGTGTCATCATAAAGGGTCTCGCAGCAAGTGAGAAGGATCAGATCTTGAATATAACCACTGACATTTTGTAAACTTTAAATTTAAATTAACTTTACTTTATAATTAGCAATGATCCAAAAGTTATTAGTATTATGTGTTGGAGCTTTACTGGTTACTAATTAAAGTATCATCTTTTCTCTTACCTCATCCAGCTTGTTGAGGTGGGCAGACATCAGACTGACTAGCTGCCCGGTGCTGATCTTATCCAAGACCCTACTGGATAGCTTGAGTGTCTGAAAAGTATAAATGCTGGGAGTTAGTTGAAATACAATGATCAAAAGTGAAATTTAGTAAGGAAAAGTTAGTAATGCAGAACAGGCCACTGTCCTGACATAATCATATGTACCTTACAAAAAACTTTTTCCTATACCTTTTTGTATATAAGGCTGAAAAGGGCAATGCGAATCTGCATGCCAAGGTGATGCAGGCCATAGAGGGCAGGCTGCAATAGCATGAAGCGAGCGGTGAAGAGGAGGCCAAGCCCCAGGGCCAAGTAGTATCCCTGACTTCGCTCAGGAGCATGTACTGGGTCAAAGGAAGCAATGATGCGACCTGAAAGTTGAGGCTGCACAGCCTTGGATGCCTCCTACAATAGAAGACAACACAACAACAGGTTAGTTTCACCTCAAACTCACCATGAAAGTTGTGTCACTGCCTTCCTGAAAGATTTGAGGGAGACGGGAGTAGAGATCCCTGACCTAATACTTGACACTGGATAGAGGGACCTGATATAAGCCTTTTCTATTGGTTAATGTCAGAGTCAAGGAATACACTCAACTTTGTTTGTTATTAGCCTACTGTCTAGGGTTTTAAATCCCCTAATACATCTCCTGTCACTTCTAGTATTTTTATTTTGAGTATTTGAAGCAGTAGTGAAACCTACATTTAATGACACCAATTCAATTTGACATTTAACTTTTACATTTTACCAACAACTTGGATTAGAGTACTATTAACATTCTGAAAGGGTCCAGTAAGAGCCCTGACATAAATCTGATAAAGAATCTGTAGAGGGAGCAAACAATTAGGGCTATGGCTTATAGGCCTTCCAACCTTAAAGACATGAAGCTAAATACACAAAATAAATCACTAAAATACTTCTGCAAAAAGCTTCTCAGCTATTATCATAAAAGTTAGCTGTAATTCCAAGATAGTCTTTTCCACTGATTATTGAGAATGCCATCAATGATTTTCAATATACCATTATCAGAGTAAAATTTAAATAAAATCAGATAAAATGTTTTCAAAATTTATTCTCCTCTTTACACCGTTTCATTATGTTCTGAGATGCCTGTCTCATTTCCTATCCAAAACAAACATTTTGGTTCAATGGAAATTATTTTAAATCCAAATCTGCCAGAGTTTGAGCAATTTTGGCTTTTAATTGGTGTGATGTAATATTCTAATCTTCTAAGAAAGGTTTTAAGAAAGGTTTTCATTAGCTGTAAGCAGAAAACCATCACAATTAACAGAACTAAAGGTTTGGAAACATCAGTCTGTGTGGAATTAATCTATATCATGTGTTTCACTTAGTGAATTGAGTTACTGAAATAAATTAACTTTTCAATATTATTTAAATTTGAGATGCACCCGTATTTGACAATGTATTCAGGTTATTAAAGTCACACTCTTGGACTTAACTTTGTATCTTTTCAATTAAAGATGCAAGGAATTACATGGATTGTTTTATGTAACTGAACAAGGCCCTTCTCCAAGAATTGTACCTTCTAGATACAGAATAATTAAACTCATTTTTATTTTTTTTTGTGATGTTACTAAAACTGTTTATTCATTTGAAAAAGCACATTTGCATATCATCAGTTGAAAAGATGATTCAAAGCCCATCCAGAAATCAGGGTCAGCTATTAATTTGAATGCAGGATAAAGGAGAAAAAAAAATGTGTTGACTTGAATCAAGTCCTTTCTGAACTGTTTTGCTTTCCCACAGTGTTCCCTGTAGATCTAACAGGCATTCTTGTTGTCCAGACAACCAGCTCCCACTGTACAAAGTCGGGCAGTAGCTGCTGCCCTCACCTCCCCCTATATCCAGGACAATGAATTGGTTCGTGACACTATAGTGCAACATGCCTGTCCTGCCACAACACTGTAAGTTTATTAGTCTTGTCTAATGGGGCAACACGCTTGACACATAACACACATGAACCCAGTGGAGGAGCCATGTGTGACACAAAGTTTGAAAGTACTAAAGTCATTAGATGATGCACTCTTTTTAACAAGAAATAAATCATTAACCGTTTCATTTACTGGTCATTTGAATTAAACAAAAAATCTGCAGTTGGGGGAGCGGCACTGATGGTGTAGGGGTTGGGCGTGCGACCGTATACAGGGGCTGCAGCCCTCAAGGCGGCTGTCCTGGGTTTGGGTCCCAGACCTGGCGACATTTGCCGAGTGTCTCCCCCTCTCTCTGCCCCTCTTTCCTGTCTACCTACTGTCAAAATAATAATAATAATAATAATAATAATAATAAAGGCCACTAGTGCCAAAAACATATCTTTAAAAAAATAATAATAAATCCGCAGCACACATATTTTCATTGTTTGGCAGTTAAATGAAATGCCCCCATACTGCACTTTGTAAATGCCCCTTGAACTTTTTCACATTGTGTCATAACACAGTCAACAACAAAACCATTGCAAAGACCAAGGAAAACACCCAACAGGTCAGGGGTAAAGTTGTGGATATGTTTAATGCAGGGTTAGGTTTTACAATAATATACCAAGTTTTAAACATCTCACAGAACTCTGTATAATTCATCATCCTTAATATAAATGCAAAAGACAAAGAGCACAAATCAGAGAAACAACCCCGAGGTCCATGATGACTTTGGAGGAGCTGCAAAGATCCACAGCTAACATGGAAGAATGTGTTGATATTTAGATGTGCAGCATTTTGATATGGGAATCTTTTCTTTGGCAGGGACAGGGAAGCTGTTCAGACATGATGCAGAGATGGATGGAGCTAAATACAGGACCATTCTGTAAGTAAATACTTTACCCGAATTGCCTGCTGATGGTGGTCAAAGGGCTCGGTGGCACAGATTGTATGCTAGTCTCACTTCTGTTAGTGTGCCCCAGGGCAGCTGTGGCTATAATGTAGCTCACCACTGTCAGTGTGTGAAAGTGTGCATGAATTGGTGAATGACTGATTGTAGTGTCAAGCACTTTGGAGTCTCTGGGGACTTGATAAAGGCGCTATACAAGCGCAGGCCATTCAGGCCATCGTGTGAGCGTCAATGGTAAACAGTTCAGGTAGAAGCCAAGCTGTGTTAAAAACAGCGTTTATACAGCGAAACGGTGCATTGCTGGTGGTGGCTGCAATACTGCAACAGCAGCCGTCGGTCTACACTACTTTCCTGAAGAGAAGATGATTTGCCTGGATCAGAACTGGAAAACTCAGGAGGAACAGATGGTCTGGCTCCACCAAGCACAGCGAAGAAACCTCTGACATAATTTTTCTTGCGAATTCAGAGGACAGGAAATCTTACAGACGAAGGAGAATCTTGAAGTAGAGACTCTGGCCATGCTGTTCAGTGCATCTGATGGGAAAAGATCTCCAAAGAATAGGTTGTTGTTGCTGTTGCTAAAGGCTCAGCAGGTAAGAACACTTCCTTGTTGCAGTTTAAACCAGTTTAAAACAATGACACACCAGGTAGTGTCTCCAGATCTTGAATCATCCCTTGTGTCTGATGCTACTGCTCCATGCTGCTCAGCTTCGCCATCGGTTGTTTCAATGCAGTGTGGTGCTGTCGGCTCTACTAGTGGCTCCAATATATAAGGAGCTGGCCCAAAACTTGTGATCTGCCATCTGATGACAGCTGACCTTTTTTCTTCTGACTCTCGCTCTTGCTTCATCTCTCTCTGATAGTGACTGAAATGTGTCTGAAGAAACATCAAATTGTTTGATGCTGTCTGTGTTGCTGGCCATTGTAGCAGTAGTCAGTTTACCTGCAGGTGTTCCCCTTTCATATCATAAAAGAGCGCAACAAAATCGCAAAGGAGTGGTCTGGAATTACCGTTTTACTAAAATGTATGACTATATACTGGGGTTGGACAATGAAACTGAAACACCTGTCATTTTAGTGTGGGAGGTTTCATGGCTAAATTGGACCAGCCTGGTAGCCAGTCTTCATTGATTGCACATTGCACCAGTAAGAGCAGAGTGTGAAGGTTCAATTAGCAGGGTAAGAGCACAGTTTTGCTCAAAATATTGAAATGCACACAACATTATGGGTGACATACCAGAGTTCAAAAGAGGACAAATTGTTGGTGCACGCCTTGCTGGCGCTTCTGTGACCAAAACAGCAAGTCTTTGTGATGTATCAAGAGCCACGGTATCCAGGGTAATGTCAGCATATCACCAAGAAGGACGAACCACATCCAACAGGATTAACTGTGGACGCAAGAGGAAGCTGTCTGAAAGGGATGTTCGGGTGCTAACCCGAATTGTATCCAAAAAACATAAAACCACGGCTGCCCAAATCACGGCAGAATTAAATGTGCACCTCAACTCTCCTGTTTCCACCAGAACTGTCCGTCGAGAGCTCCACAGGGTCAATATACACGGCCGGGCTGCTATAGCCAAACTTTTGGTCACTCATGCCAATGCCAAACGTCAGTTTCAATGGTGCAAGGAGCGCAAATCTTGGGCTGTGGACAATGTGAAACATGTATTGTTCTCTGATGAGTCCACCTTTACTGTTTTCGCCACATCTGGGACAGTTACGGTGTGGAGAAGCCCCAAAGAAGCGTACCACCCAGACTGTTGCATGCCCAGAGTGAAGCATGGGGGTGGATCAGTGATAGTTTGGGCTGCCATATCATGCTAGATGGGCACGTCACTGCCAAGGTCTACCGAAACATTCTTGAGGACCATGTGCATCCAATGGTTCAAACATTGTATCCTGAAGGTGGTGCACCAATACACACAGCAAGACTGGTGAAAGGTTGGTTTGATGAACATGAAAGTGAAGTTGAACATCTCCCATGGCCTGCACAGTCACCAGATCTAAATATTATTGAGCCACTTTGGGGTGTTTTGGAGGAGCGAGTCAGGAAACGTTTTCCTCCACCAGTATCACGTAGTGACCTGGCCACTATCCTGCAAGAAGAATGGCTTAAAATCCCTCTGACCACTGTGCAGGACTTGTATATGTCATTCCCAAGACGAATTGACGCTGTATTGGCCGCAAAAGGAGGCCCTACACCATACTAATAAATTATTGTGGTCTAAAACCAGGTGTTTCAGTTTGAACAACTGTTCATTTCAGTGGCATGAATTTACATTATAAAATATTTTATCAATGTTTCCTTTCCATAAACGTAATTGAATTTATCATATAAATGCAATGTCACAGGAACTTTAAAGTTTTAATTGCTATGAAAGGTGGCACCACAAAGTAGGAAACCTAAATTCGAATGCACCCCACACTTTTCAGATTTTTCTTCTTTAAGTAAAAAACCATGTATCATTTTCCAACTACTTCACAGTAATGCAATACTTTAAGTAAAATATAATTAGGTTTTTGTGGAAACGTAGAAATATTGAAGAGAAATTTATATTTTGCAAGACAATGTATACCAGCATTTAAAGAAAAGTTTACTGGCTTCTCTGCTATACCGTGAGGGTGGACAAGCTGGAATCCTAATATGTTTATAAACTACATGTTTTGTCAACAGTGGTGTATAATTGGCAAAGGATGCTTGTTAACATAATGCTATAAACTGTAAAATAATGTGACTTCTAATGATTTATATACTGTTGTCATTGTTAAGATTTGAATTGCTTAACAAAACTGCTAAAAAACTACAGAAACTATAAAAAATAACAACCATAAATTAGGTATTATAAAATAGTGGGGCAAAGTAAACAATCACTAATGTTTTGGGAATACTAAATATTGGTGACTAAGAAAGGTTAAATATAAAAAACTAAACAAATATCAACATCGTTTTCCTTAAAAACCTAGCATGCTATATCATCTTTTCTCCAGCCTTTACTGTGTGCTAATTCTGAGAGACAATGGGTTATAAATCCATCCAGTCCACTCCCCATGAGATCAGAGTGGAAGTGTGAGCATACCCCTCCCATTTAGAAAAAAACACCCATTTAGAACTACCCAGACATCCTGCAAAATTGAAAGGCTCTTAACTTTTCAACATGGAACAGTAAAGGAAAACATCATTTGGAGGACATATTTGATGGAAAAGGGTTAATATCCTTTAATGTTTTAGAAGAATCAAATGGCATTAATAAAAAAATTATTTCTATATTACCAACGTAAAGTCCAAATTTAAGATTAAAGAAATTAACATAGAACTTCCTCTAGTGATAACTACCTTCTTCAAACTTTAACCCCCAAAGTTACTCCCAAAATCTATCGAAAACTTTCAGAAGTAGATTTAACATCTCACTTATGTGGGTGCTCGGACCACGTCCCGAGCGGTTGGGGCCCCACCTATGGTTCCCAGAGATGTGTTAAGCCGGTTAAGGGCCATGGGGGCTGCACTTTGCTCTGGTGGGCATCCCTCTCGCTAGACCTCTCAAAGACTGGCCCTCCAGGGTAAATTACAATGTGCCCCTTCTATCTTGGTCCCTCCATGTTCTGACTGCTGTGGTGAGATGGTAGGTGCCCAACGTGTGGGGGGCTCTTGGGTGGGTTTTCCCTTCTTGGTACCGGGCAGTCTTACTGCAGAGGGTTGGTGTGAGCCCTGGGCAGCTGGAAAGGCCGGTTCCCAGCTGGGGTTGGCGGTGTGGCTGGGTTGGAGGGGTTAGGGACCTCTGTTCTCTGCTGCTCTTGTGCCTCGCTAACGACATACTTCTATGCAGGTGTCTGGCTTCCTGGGACCGCTGCGGCCATCCGGATCTGGGTCTACCTGCCCTTTGCTGCTCTTAGATGTTAAGGATTGCAGCCCTTCTACAGTTCTCACCACATTCAAAAATTTACACTTCCAAGTGACAAACTTGCACTCACATAAACCCACTCAACACAAACTCACTTTTCTGCACATATGCTTCCCCCCAACCACACACTCACGCACCAACACACAAATATTCCAAATGGTTGAAGGTCATACAATCTCAGGTTACTATAACATCAATGTAGCTTGCCTACTTTGATGCTGGATTGAATCTGGATTTAGTATACTGTCTTGAGATATCCGTTCTGTAGAGCAAAACTGTCCTGGCACATGTAGGCAACCATCTGCTCTATATGGTATGCAACAGGACACATAGAAAATAGGGTTTGTAAAGTATATATGGTGAAGAGAAACACCTACAGATGAACAGACTCACCCCGAAGTAGAGGAGGACCCCAAAGAAGGCAAATGGGAGGAAGAAGCATCGGGCTAGTGCTTTCAGAAGCCTGGGCCTGCCTTTGGCCAACACCACCTCTTTGTCCCATTCCCTGTAGGGTGGACAGAGTTACAGCACAGTTAAGCAGCAATGTAAGCCTTTAGTCAGAATAACACGTCTACCAGACAAATGCCAGCATAGTTTGCATCTGGCTGCTATTTGCCTGTTACTCCTTCTTAAAGAAATCAGGTTTAGAAATCTGTTAAACAAATCTGTAAAGTAATTAGGTCAGAGAACATATACTCTTACACTGGCAAATATTGCAATTTTTTACTAGTAAAGTCTCAACCAATGTTTTATCAATTTCACTAAGTAAAAAAGAGCTTTTAACCTCACAGAGCATTTAGAACATACAAAGTTTCTAAACAGAAGTCACACATCATAAACAAAACTGTTGAGTCTGTGCAAGTAAATTGGACAGCAATGGACAGAATGTTCCCCACAGACGATATCACAATCTCTCTCTGCATTGGCATATCATAAACACTTTCTATTCCTTTATAATCTAATATTGTCATACAACTCACCCTAATGGTACCTGGGTTGTTCTGACCTGGGTCATCTGCTTGACCAATTAAAAAGGAGTAAATGTAGAAATAAACGTTAAGACAGAGTAATAAAAACAAAAATTAAAAAAAAAGACATTAAGGGGAAAAAACTAGTAAAAGGCTACAGTAGAAACGGTTTAATTTTCATTCATACAGATCTTATTGTGTACATAAAATGTAACAAATATAGCATGCATTTTTAATAATATTCTACTTAATTCAATTCAGTTGTTTCATTTACATCGTGCCAGATTTGTCAGAGGTGTGGTTCTTAGAGTTGTACCCAAATGCAGACAGGCAGGCAGGAGCAGCACAGAGAGTTGAAAAGAGATTTTAAAAAAATGAAAAGCCAAAATGAACTCACAACATGACTTGAGCAGTGGCAGAACAGCGTGGCAGGAAACAGGCATGGACTGAGGCTGACAAGACGTGAGCCAAACAGTCATGGGCAGGCTTGGCATGGCAAACAGTCTCCCTGTCTCACTTGCATGTGGTATTATATACTCTTCAGTTCTGTTTGTTCCTTGCTGGTTTGTACTGTTTGTCATGCCAAGCCTGGCCATGACTGCTTCTGTTCATGCCTGTTTTTGCCTTCACTCCATGTTTCGCCCAGCTCATGTCTGCCTGTTGTCATGAAGCGACATCTTCGGTCTTTGTTGTGGTCTTGTGTTTTCGACCTTTTATTTAGTTTGGGTTTTGTCTAAGCTCCATTAGTGGTTTCTTTTCTATTACTTGTTATGGTTTTCTTATGACTATTATTATATTCGTTGTATTCTAGCTCCTTCGTCTTCCTTGTAGTTTCTAGTTTAGTTTCCCATTTAGTATATCTGTGTTTATTTATGTTTTGGTATTTGTTCACCTGCACTCTTTGTTTACTAGTTTATTTTCTCTGTTCCTCCTCGTCCTGGTTCCCTTTCTGTGGTTTAGGTTTTGTTTATTTACGGTCAGGGTTTCTTTTTGGGTTCTTTGTTAATTATTAGGTTTTGGCGTTTCTTCTGTTCCCTCTAGTTTCTCGGTTTACTTTAATGAATGATTATTCTAGGTTCTTATGTCTCTTTTGGTTTATTATCTTCGTCTATAGTTTTGCTTAGTTCTGTTTCCTTGAGCTTTGTTATTTATAGTTTTGTTTTTGTAGTCAGGTTCTTTTGGTTATGTTCTTATCTAGCTTCCCCTGTGTTTTGTTTTGTTTCTAGCCTTGTCACCTGAGCAACTATTCACATTCCCTCAGTTCTCTACTACCTGGTCCACACCTGAATTCCATCTCATCTGATTACCTGCCTCAGTTTCTCATTGGTCCATACTCCACTTCCCTCTGTTCATAACCTCACTGTTTTTGTTTGTTCCTCGCTGGTTCCTTCCGTTCTCCACCCATGTCTGTGCTTTTTGTACCATGTTCCTGCTAAGCCAATTTTGTAAGTTTTGGACTTTGTCTTTAAGTACCTGCAATGTTTTGCTTCGTTTTGGAAGAACCTTAGAAATAAAGCTGAAGACTCCACTAAACATGATGCTGCCTAGCTCTAGTCTGCACGTTGGTCACTCTAAACCACAGAGCGCGACACCTGTTTTCACCATTTATTTATTAAACTTTTTCTATTTACAGGTCCTTCTCAAAATATTAGCATATTGTGATAAAGTTCATTATTTTCCATAATGTAATGATAAAAATTTAACATTCATATATTTTAGATTCATTGCACACTAACTGAAATATTTCAGGTCTTTTATTGTCTTAATATGGATTATTTTGGCATACAGCTCATGAAAACCCAAAATTCCTATCTCACAAAATTAGCATATCATTAAAAGGGTCTCTAAACGAGCTATGAACCTAATCATCTGAATCAACGAGTTAACTCTAAACACCTGCAAAAGATTCCTGAGGCCTTTAAAACTCCCAGCCTGGTTCATCACTCAAAACCCCAATCATGGGTAAGACTGCCGACCTGACTGCTGTCCAGAAGGCCACTATTGACACCCTCAAGCAAGAGGGTAAGACACAGAAAGAAATTTCTGAACGAATAGGCTGTTCCCAGAGTGCTGTATCAAGGCACCTCAGTGGGAAGTCTGTGGGAAGGAAAAAGTGTGGCAGAAAACGCTGCACAACGAGAAGAGGTGACCGGACCCTGAGGAAGATTGTGGAGAAGGGCCGATTCCAGACCTTGGGGGACCTGCGGAAGCAGTGGACTGAGTCTGGAGTAGAAACATCCAGAGCCACCGTGCACAGGCGTGTGCAGGAAATGGGCTACAGGTGCCGCATTCCCCAGGTCAAGCCACTTTTGAACCAGAAACAGCGGCAGAAGCGCCTGACCTGGGCTACAGAGAAGCAGCACTGGACTGTTGCTCAGTGGTCCAAAGTACTTTTTTCGGATGAAAGCAAATTCTGCATGTCATTCGGAAATCAAGGTGCCAGAGTCTGGAGGAAGACTGGGGAGAAGGAAATGCCAAAATGCCAGAAGTCCAGTGTCAAGTACCCACAGTCAGTGATGGTCTGGGGTGCCGTGTCAGCTGCTGGTGTTGGTCCACTGTGTTTTATCAAGGGCAGGGTCAATGCAGCTAGCTATCAGGAGATTTTGGAGCGCTTCATGCTTCCATCTGCTGAAAAGCTTTATGGAGATGAAGATTTCATTTTTCAGCACGACCTGGCACCTGCTCACAGTGCCAAAACCACTGGTAAATGGTTTACTGACTATGGTATCACTGTGCTCAATTGGCCTGCCAACTCTCCTGAGCTGAACCCCATAGAGAATCTGTGGGATATTGTGAAGAGAACGTTGAGAGACTCAAGACCCAACACTCTGGATGAGCTAAAGGCCGCTATCGAAGCATCCTGGGCCTCCATAAGACCTCAGCAGTGCCACAGGCTGATTGCCTCCATGCCACGCCGCATTGAAGCAGTCATTTCTGCCAAAGGATTCCCGACCAAGTATTGAGTGCATAACTGTACATGATTATTTGAAGGTTGACGTTTTTTGTATTAAAAACACTTTTCTTTTATTGGTCGGATGAAATATGCTAATTTTGTGAGATAGGAATTTTGGGTTTTCATGAGCTGTATGCCACAATCATCTGTATTAAGACAATAAAAGACCTGAAATATTTCAGTTAGTGTGCAATGAATCTAAAATATATGAATGTTAAATTTTCATCATTACATTATGGAAAATAATGAACTTTATTACAATATGCTAATATTTTGAGAAGGACCTGTACTCTTCTGTTCCTTCCTGCTTGTCTGCGTTTGGGTCCTACTCCAAATGCCACCACCTTCTTGACAAGATTGTAATAAATGTTATTTCAAAGCCATTCATATTGATCTTTATAGGCCCAACTTCATTGTAATACAATCCAATTATATTGCCAAATTCAGTCCCATGTAAATGTATTCCAATGCTCGAACATATCTGAATCAAATGTCTGAATTACTCCCTCGTGTCATCAGGTTGCCTGGTTGTGAGCCTTCGATTTGATTCAGATGTGTTGGAAAGGTTACAGGACAGTGGCTCTTGAGGACTGGAGTTGGAGACTTCTTTCACGTTTTCTTGTCATCACAAGAATATTGTGGTGTGAAAACGAGTGGTTACCAAGTTTTATTATTCAATATCACTGCCTGGATCAATAGTCACTTATTCATGTGGGGGTGAACACTCCAATTACAGCTGCCCCTAAGATTATTTAATTCCCACTACAAAGATCTATGGGTAAAATTATCTTTATTTTTCTTGTGTTTGCTATAAACAAATGACACAAGAACAGTTTAAATATGGAAATACAACTAATATTACAAAGATTTTATTCAAATTCAACCCTAAATTGTACTTTCAATGACTCCTGCAATCATAAAATGATTCAACCTCCTAAAGAAAATTCCTCATTAGTGCGATCTAGATATTGTCTGATTTAAATACAAATAATTATTTGACTTAGACTCAATATCATAATGATCCAACCTCAAACATGCAAAAACACACGACAGATTCCATGCTGTTATTTATCAAGCAATCAAAGATGAAGAAATTGTGTGTGAAAAGGTAGAACCCTGGTGCTTCCAAACAATTTAAGAAGAAAAGTAGCAACTAGGTTTTGCTCCTCAAATCCAACTGATTAACTGATCATCAAGTGGGACAACTATTATAAAAGCAGTTATGAGGAGTATAGAGCTATGTGTTACTACAACACCAGGGTAGAAAGACATCAGGAATAACCTTCGAGATGTAACAATTCAATTCAATTCAAAAATACTTTATTAATCCCAAAGGGAAATTAAATACCAATGCTGTCCCTCAATTTGGACAAAGTTATCATGCCAATGCCAAAAAATCATTCAGCACCTAAGGTTACTCACAACTGGAAAACATGTAGGACAACTTCCAATTTTCCCAGAAGTGGATGTCCAAGCAAATACAAAGATTGTCAGGAGAAAGCTTCTTCTCTGTCAAACAGAAAGGTTAATCTGAATAAACTCAAATACTTCTGATACAATGTTTTTGGACGGACAAAACCATGTAGAGATGTTTGGCGAACTGACTATGAACTCCTCACTATACCAAAAGTGTTCTGTTCTAGAGTCTAAGGTGGCTCAGTAGGAAGAGTAGTTGTCTTGCAATCAGAAGGTTGTGGGTTTGATTCCAGCTTCCTCCTGCCATTTGTTGATGTGCCCCTGGGCAAGGCACTTAACCTACCGGTTGCCTACTGGTGTATGAATGTGTGAGCGTTAGTAAATGGTAAATGGACTGAACTTATATAGCACTTTTCCAGTCATACAGACCACTCAAAGCGCTTTTACACTAGAGCCACATTCACCCAATTGCGCTCACACATTCATACGATACGATACGCAGATCGGTAGGCAACTTGAGGTTAAGTGCCTTGCCCAGGGGGAGAAAGCTGGAATCGAACCCACAACCTTCTGAATGCAAGACAACTACTCTTCCTACTGAGCCACAGTCACCTCGGTAGAAGTGAGTGCGATTGGGTGAATGTGGCTCTAGTGGAAAGTACTTTGAGTGGTCTGCATGACTGGAAAAGCGCTATATAAGTTCAGTCCATTTACCATTTAATGTGAGGCTCTCTGCTCATTCGACTACTAATACTTAGCTGATCCTAAACATGGCAGCAAATCTAGAACAGCACAACTGAATCAAAAAGCAGACATGTTGCAAATAGCCCTGTCAAAGTCCAGACCCCAACCTGGCTGAATTGTTATGGTTGGACCTTAAAGGAGCAGTGCATAAAACATGTTTGCAACCCTCATTGGACTGAAGCAAACTTGGAGAAAAGTGGGCCAAAGTTTCTCCACAATGAAAAGCCTGATGAAGCCATTTGGGAAACACATACTTCATGTTACTGCAGCTAAAGGTGGCTCTGAATTTTGGGGTGTACTTAGTTTTTCTAACACAGCTTTTCCATTTTGGCTTTATCTTTGTTTAATAAATAATGACAGTCTAATATTTTTAGATTTTTGTACACATGAGTTAAAACTTAGATCACTATAATATTCTATGGACCGAATTCTTTTTTTTTTTGTTCGGAGGGATAAAAACCTAAATTAAAGGGGGTGGTTTACAGATAGATGAGTTACATTCAGATTTATTTAGTTTCCTGTACTTTATTTCAGTTCTTGATTTAGTCAATCTTTTTTAATACAGTAGAAGACTTGAGCTATGGATGATGGAGTAGTTGATAGTAAAAAGCACACTTTTATGGAGAGTAAATATCACATTACCAGAAGGCTTCAATGTTTGCTGATCAGAAGGCTGAAACTAAAAAAGAAAAAAAGAAACTGCCACTGCTCATTTATCACCCTGTGGGCACACTGACATTTGTTATGGTTGACTTTTTAAACACCCATCTACATTAGCTGGCCTGTTGGCATCACTCAGGTGATAAGCACCCCTGGGAGACCAGCAAGTCCAAGGCCAATGTGAGACGCCACGTCACTGCTGCTGTTTGGGAAGTTTAACAATGAACACTGGGAATAAAATCTGATAAATAATTCAAAAACACCCAACTCTTCCAAAATTATAGGGCTTTTTATTTTTCCAACAAGGGCAATCTGGAAACCTTAAGACAAAAATAAACCATGAATGTAAGATGGGAACAAAACACAAAAAGAAATAACCCTTGTGCACCAACAATTGTTTTTAACATTTGATGATAAGTAAAATCCCTTCATGAGGTCATTTTAAAATTCTACCAATCTTATTTGCAAAGAACAAGAAAAAAATAAGATATACCAAAAAGAAAGAGAAGTGGTGAGTGAGACAGAACAAGGAGATGAGTACAATCAAAAGAAAATGTTAACTTTCACCTATTGCGTGTGTCATTCCAGACCAATGACACACTCCAGACCAATTTTAATCACAAATACTAGTTCTAGTTAAGTGTACCTTATAATGTTGCTACATAGGGTAAAGTGTCTTGAACAATGACTCTTACCCTTGAATTTTTTTTCATTCCTTCACATAACTACAGCTCTTAGTGTATTTTATTGGGAGTTTATGTGATAAACTAACACAATGTACTGTATAATTGTAACGTGAAAGGAAAAGGATGGAATTTACAGTTATTAACAATTAAAAATCTGAAACATGAAATCGGCCATCCTAAATCAATACTTTGTAGACCACCTTTTGCTGGAATGACAGTCTTTTAGGATGTGTCTACCAGCTTTGGACATCTAAAAACTGAAAGGTTTAGTTTCTGTGCATGTTAGTGTCTGTGAACAGCAGTTTACAAGGCTTACCGCAGACTCTCAGTTTAAGTCAGGACTTTGACTGGGCCATTCTAATATACAAATATGGTTTGGTCTAAACCACAGGTGTCAAACTCCAGGCCTCAAGGGCTGGTGTGCTGCAACTTTTAGATGTGTCCATGGTCCAACAAACTTCTAAAAATATTGTGATGTACAAACCTTTCAAGTCTCTCAGAGAGGGTGTCTGCCAGATCAAAAGAAGGAACCTTATACACATCGGTCAGCTCCAACTTTTTAGTGAAACCTTTCCTCAATAGTGGTGATATCCACCTAGAGGGGAAACCACAGAGCAAACAGATTGTTGGCTATCAGTTGTTTGAAGCCATAAATAGAGTTCAAAGACATTGCTCAACACACAAAAACTGATTGCAAAATCATAAACAAATATGTATTTAAATTGTTCAGGAAGTCTAGGATTGAACGTCAGGCTTTCTGTAGTCTAGGGAATGAGACATATGCATAGTAAATCCCATAAAGCACATTTTGTACATATATTTTCTTTTGTAGCTGAATTTAGTGTGTTGTTAGAAACTATGGCAGGAAAAATTGGAGTGCCCTCAACATTTAATGTAAACTATGTTTAGTTGTAATACGAGTAGGTTTTCCTTTGCCACTGATGGCAGGTTTAAAATCAGATGTTTGAGTTTACCTGGTGCAGAATAATTTACAACAAGTAATCTAACCCAGTTTATCTGGTGTTTACCAATGCTGTATCTTAAGTCTGCTTCCTTATTTCTGACATCCCATTACTGAAGAGCATACTGATAAACTACGGTAATTTCTTTTTGATCAAAAGAAAAATATCAGTTGATAAAACACAAATATCATAATAAAGTGTAAGATATGTCAAAGAGTGAGAAATATCTAAAAAAGAACCTTAGAGGAGGTGAAATATGCAGTTCTGAAGGAATTTGACGTTTTTATTTTTAAGATTTTATCTGAAGCTGGCTTTCTCAGATTTTTTCTTCATTTGAGTCAAGTTTCCCAACACCTATATAGCGATTATATTCCCAAAAATGCAGCCCAGCAATCACCTGCTTGTAATAATCCGCCTCCTCGGAGCGCACCTCGAATTACGCACAACTGTCATTAATAACGCTTCTTTAGTGAAAATCCTGCTTTTGATAAAGATAGTTAACGCACACACGTATTTTTGTTGCAAAACTGTCCCTTTATTAGAAAATCCCTTCGCTGCTAATAAATCCACATTAAAGGATTGGCTGGCCCCATTCAGCCAGCATCTGAATGAAACTGAGGAATTTCGCTGATCGTCGTGTGGACTCTGGACAATAATTACAGACCGAAGAATGAAGCAGAAACATCTCTTACCAAAAGACAAACTTAGAGAGGAAGTTCGCATCTTCCACCGGTGACTTCTGCATTCTAAGAGTGCCGCCAGTTTGGTTTCTCTGTACCTGAGGGTCCCTGATCCTCGATTACATTGGTGTGTCCACCCCACGCAGCTCCCGAGGAAACACAGGAGGGGTGTGATTGTATCCACCCCTCTGTGTCTGGGCTTAGTGTAATGCTGCAGCCCGGTAACTGTCCTGCTCAGTCCTTACAAAGTGTGCGATCTGAATCCCTTGAAGGTGTCTCTGCTCTGTCCACTCCTAAGGTCTGTCTCTTTCTCCTGTGGACTCGGCGGCGTAATGAAAGGACTGTCCATCTTTTATAGGCTGACTTGCCTAAACTTATGTTGGGACGTCATTTCCACGCCGTTGAGTCTCAGGTTGCATATTGTGGCAAGAAGAAGGGGATCTAAAACATCTCAGCTGGAAAAAGAGGTGATCACAGCTTTCGCCCCTTGATTACACTTAGTCTTTCATGATATTATGGATTTTCCATACGTTTTTCAGATCCTAATATATATATATACATACATACATACATACAGGGGTTGGACAATGAAACTGAAACACCTGTCATTTTAGTGTGGGACGTTTCATGGCTAAATTGGACCAGCCTGGTAGCCAGTCTTCATTGATTGCACATTGCACCAGTAAGAGCAGAGTGTGAAGGTTCAATTAGCAGGGTAAGAGCACAGTTTTGCTCAAAATATTGAAATGCACACAACATTATGGGTGACATACCAGAGTTCAAAAGAGGACAAATTGTTGGTGCACGTCTTGCTGGCGCATCTGTGACCAAGACAGCAAGTCTTTGTGATGTATCAAGAGCCACGGTATCCAGGGTAATGTCAGCATACCACCAAGAAGGACCGACCACATCCAACAAGATTAACTGTGGACGCAAGAGGAAGCTGTCTGAAAGGGATGTTCGGGTGCTAACCCGGATTGTATCCAAAAAACATAAAACCACGGCTGCCCAAATCACGGCAGAATTAAATGTGCACCTCAACTCTCCTGTTTCCACCAGAACTGTCCGTCGGGAGCTCCACAGGGTCAATATACACGGCCGGGCTGCTATAGCCAAACCTTTGGTCACTCATGCCAATGCCAAACGTCGGTTTCAATGGTACAAGGAGTGCAAATCTCGGGCTGTGGACAATGTGAAACATGTATTGTTCTCTGATGAGTCCACCGTTACTGTTTTCCCCACATCTGGGAGAGTTACGGTGTGGAGAAGCCCCAAAGAAGCGTACCACCCAGACTGTTGCATGTCCAGAGTGAAGCAAAACTGTGCTCTTCATCAGTGATGGTTTGGGCTGCCATATCAAACCACACCCCTTAATGAGTAATCCCCCTCATGTATATTGCAGCTCCTTAAACCTAAAACATTAAATTAAGATAGCAGAGCCCAATCAGCTTACTTTGCAGGCTCTGTGGCTCTGAACTACTGGTAAATGCTGACTGAGCTGGGGCTTTATATTTACTTACACTTAGCTGCTTCTCTATAAATCACACAAAAAACAAAAACAAAAAACAGTAGAAACAGTTCGGGGACATTTGAACAAACTTTAATCTTTTTTTTGTATCAGTTTCATGTTACATGCAGTTTCATGAGAGGGAGGATCAAAACCTCAAGGCATTCCTCAGGGGAACAGAGATAAAATACAGCAAGCCTTTGGATTCTGTGTAACTCATATCAGCATATTAATAGGACCCAATCATAACTTTCAGGAAATTTAGTTGCTTGGTTGTTTTGTGTAAGAAAAAATACTGGAAGCTCATAGGTCACAATTCAGGGATTTGGTTCTCCCTGCAGGTACATGTCTGAAGTAAAACAAAATGACCATGCAGGTCTACAGGTGACATGAGAGACATGCTAAAATCAAAAGAAAGCTCATATTCAAGAGTGCAGATTTACCTTCAGATTATAGTCAGGACCACAAATATTAGATTTGAACAAATGGCATAAATCAGTTTGAGAAAAATATATTTTTGACACATGAGACAGACCAAACGGAAAAGGAACATTTAAGTCAAATTTGTCCCAAAGAAATACAGAAATCTTGAAATTTTGCTTGACGTAAGCCCAGTAGAGACATTTTACAGTTGTCATATTATGCAAAACCTGCTTTTCACATATAGCACATTGTGTATTTAAGATGAGTCTTGCGAGTTATGACTCAGTTATTTGCTTCCTAAAATTAAACAGGATCACATTGAAAAAATAAAAAGAGCTTTATTTATTGAGGAGCTGAAACTCGTGAACTATTATTACAAGCTGGAAGAAAAAGTGTGTATGCTTTGTTCAGAGGAAAGAGTGACCTCTTCTGGGGAGGATGTGTTAGCCTGCTAAAACCTTTTGCGGTTTGAAACAGGAAGACCATCAGGGAGACATCACTGGAGTGGTTTAGACCCTACTGGTGGAAAAAAGTAGGCCTATCTGTGGCAGCCTTAGTGACCATGCCTTCTCATCTGCCCACTTCTTCTTGGGTCCCACAAGGCTCGGTTTAATCTCTCCTTCGTTTCTCACTATATTTGCTCCCACTTTGTACCATACCGATGAAGCATGATGTTCTATTCTATTTGAGATGCCAATTAGATTTTCTGAAAAACAAGTAAGCATATTAAATGATTACCCAGGTGTCTTGATGAGAAACAGAACTTTTAAATGTATTGAGGACATACTGTTTCCACATCTTTTACTTGTTCTTCTGTAAAGGTTGAGTGTTTAAAGTGCTTCGTGAATAAAACTAGACTGGATTACCAAATTATCTCTGAAGGAGCAATGATTCAATGTGACACAAGTCTAAGTCTACCTTGTATCTCCGTACATTATCTATATTTTGGGCCTCCATTCTTCAGCATTATCCAAGTGCAAAGCAAAGATGATACCTTATTAAAATATATTTTTGTGTTCAATAAAATAGAAAACTAATCAGAGTACTGATTTTATTTTACCATTAACTTCAAAATTACAACTCAGTATGTAATTTTTTTATTACCTAATAATTTTAACAGAATAAAATCACATTCTTTAATGTTGGGGTCAGAAGTTTATGCTCAGATTATTATCTTAATCATTTAGAGTTTTTACTGATTTATTATATACATAAATGCTCACATATGTACATACAGGTTTAGGAGAATCCCATCAACACCCGATCCCTCCCAATCTCCCATCCTTGGCGAAAACTCCACCAGCTGCCATTGGTTAAACGTCAATAGACTAAATCCTTTAGAATGCATGTTATTTTAATCATGTGTTCGTTAGGCATGGGCTTGTCACCAGTCTCAACACACACAGAGGTTTAAAAAGTTACTCTTCATGTTAAAATATTGCACTACACTGTTCCTCCACTTTCCAATCCTTTTAATGAGATGCCAGAAAAAGTGCTGGAGTGACTACAGTTTTCTCAGGCTATATGGAGCATAGAGTAATTTAGCGCTGCTAAACCTCCATCTGTTCCTGCACACTGCCAATCAGCTGGTTGACAAAGGGGTACTACATTTTTCCTTTATTTAGAAGATAGGCAAATTTGGCAGATAAATATATTTTAGCAATATGCAAGTCAAACTTGCCTCACAGGTGCCATGAAGGATGTCCACTCTCACCGGATCCAGAGCCGACATGCGTGCATCACGTGACGTTTAACTCCGCCCACTCCCTCCCTCGCACCCCTGTAAGTAGCTGCTGTTGGCTCTCATTAGCTAGCTGGAGATATGCGGAGCTTAACTAATTACGCCTTCCCCGCTGGAGATGAAAGCGACGCCAGCAACGATGAGTGGGACGTTGGATCCTTTTCGGAAAACGCCACTTCTGACATGAAGGTTACTGTAAAGAAAGTCTTACATTTCGCCTCCGCCGTTGTTTGATTTTATAGCTAAAACTCACTTGTAGCTCGGAAGTATTATGGGTCCGTATGTAACTCCAGCTAGCTTAGCAAGTCTTATACTTTCTAAATTTCTTTTTTCTTACGTCAGCAAGATGCTTTTAGCGACATAATTGTTACAAAAGAACAAACCTCATTGGAAAACATAAAAAATAAACCACAACTTTTTAAGTATAAAGTTATTATATTGAAGGGGAATAGTGTTATACGCTTTCGCGTCTGCATGCATTAGCTTTTTTTTTCAGGGACTCAGCAACGTGGCGGAAGCCTAACTGTTTTGTATTTTCTTGCCGTTCTTCCATGTACTAAATGTGTTTATTTTGAATTCAGATAAACATACTTGCATTAGTAGGAATGTTAACCAAATAAGTTTTCTGTCTCTATGGATGTTTAGAAAAGTTTGGAGGTTGAGCCGTTTAATTGTACAGTAAAAATAAACTTTAAGAACCTCCATGTGTGGACAGATGTGGCAATAACGTCGTTGGTGCATCTATCCAGGACAGATGTATATTATATTTAACCTGTTGCTGAAAAACATGCAGCTGCAGCACAGACTAATTCTATGGAGAGCCGTTTCATTCAAAATGAAATAAATAAATAAATACTGCTATTGATAAATTATTAATAAATATTCCATGAAATGAATAAATATACCCATAAAATTAAACAAATTAATTAAAAGAAAATTTCATCTTATTTAATTCATTTCAAGATTTATTTAATTTAAAGATTTATTTATGATTTTTTTTTATTTCAATGTTTTATTTTGTAAAGCTACTTTACGTATTTCAGTGACTTACTTTTTAACCCCGATTTTCATTTCAAGCTGTTTTTATTTCATGTTCTTATATTCAAATGAGGGGACGAAGTTTTATCTGCTGGGTGGCGCTGGGACAGCAGGGCCGAACTCAATTTGTGGCAGTTGCCTGCCAGAAGACAGCATGCTGGAGATGCTGCCGCCAGTGCCACTGCATGCTGGTGGGAGCCTGGCTCCCCTGGTGCCAGATTGGCTGTAAAAGCCTGCCACGGCGGTTGCCGCTGTTTTTGTGGAAGCCAATGCTGATCATCGGCAAACGGGATGTCATTGTTGTTATAGCCTGTTACTTTTAAATTATGATGTCTTTATTGGTTTTTATTTAATAATCAGCGTTAGACCCATAACATAAGGTGGCTGTATTTATTTGGATGGAAAATAAATAGCACTATGTGTGTGTATGACGTGCTGAAAGGATGATGAAGACTTATTGCACAAACAGCTTCCACAAAAACAGCGGCAACCGCTGTGGCAGGCTTTTATGGCTGGTCTGGCACCTCCTGGCATTCTCGTGGAAACCCTGGCTCCCTCCGCCATGCTGTCTTCTGGCAGGCAGCGGCCGGCCTCTGTCACAAATTGAGCTCCGTCCTGCTGTCCCAGCACCGCCCAACAGATAAAACTCCGCCCCCTCATTTGAATACAAGAACATGAAATAAGAAGAGCTTAAAATGAAAAACGGGGTTAAAAGCAAGTCATTGGAATATGTAAAGTAGCGTTACAAAATAAAACTGCATTATGAAATAAATAAATAAATCTTTAAGTAAATTAAATAAATCTTGAAATGAATTAAATAAAACAAGATAAAAAATTCTTTTAACATAATTATTTTGTTTTTTATGGGGATATTTATTTATTTCATGGAATATTTATTAATGATTTATCAATAGCAGTATTTATTCATTTACAGGTCCTTCTCAAAATATTAGCATATTGTGATAAAGTTAATTATTTTCCATAATGTCATGATGAAAATTTAACATTCATATATTTTAGATTCATTGCACACTAACTGAAATATTTCAGGTCTTTTATTGTCTTAATACGGATGATTTTGGCATACAGCTCATGAAAACCCAAAATTCCTATCTCACAAAATTAGCATATCATTAAAAGGGTCTGTAAACGAGCTATGAACCTAATCATCTGAATCAACGAGTTAACTCTAAACACCTGCAAAAGATTCCTGAGGCCTTTAAAACTCCCAGCCTGGTTCATCACTCAAAACCCCAATCATGGGTAAGACTGCCGACCTGACTGCTGTCCAGAAGGCCACTATTGACACCCTCAAGCAAGAGGGTAAGACACAGAAAGAAATTTCTGAACGAATAGGCTGTTCCCAGAGTGCTGTATCAAGGCACCTCAGTGGGAAGTCTGTGGGAAGGAAAAAGTGTGGCAGAAAACGCTGCACAACGAGAAGAGGTGACCGGACCCTGAGGAAGATTGTGGAGAAGGGCCGATTCCAGACCTTGGGGGACCTGCAGAAGCAGTGGACTGAGTCTGGAGTAGAAACATCCAGAGCCACCGTGCACAGGCGTGTGCAGGAAATGGGCTACAGGTGCCGCATTCCCCAGGTCAAGCCACTTTTGAACCAGAAACAGCGGCAGAAGCGCCTGACCTGGGCTACAGAGAAGCAGCACTGGACTGTTGCTCAGTGGTCCAAAGTACTTTTTTCGGATGAAAGCAAATTCTGCATGTCATTCGGAAATCAAGGTGCCAGAGTCTGGAGGAAGACTGGGGAGAAGGAAATGCCAAAATGCCAGAGGTCCAGTGTCAAGTACCCACAGTCAGTGATGGTCTGGGGTGCCGTGTCAGCTGCTGGTGTTGGTCCACTGTGTTTTATCAAGGGCAGGGTCAATGCAGCTAGCTATCAGGAGATTTTGGAGCACTTCATGCTTCCATCTGCTGAAAAGCTTTATGGAGATGAAGATTTCATTTTTCAGCACGACCTGGCACCTGCTCACAGTGCCAAAACCACTGGTGAATAAATGGTTTACTGACCATGGTATCACTGGGCTCAATTGGCCTGCCAACTCTCCTGACCTGAACCCCATAGAGAATCTGTGGGATATTGTGAAGAGAACGATGAGAGACTCAAGACCCAACACTCTGGATGAGCTAAAGGCCGCTATCGAAGCATCCTGGGCCTCCATAAGACCTCAGCAGTGCCACAGACTGATTGCCTCCATGCCACGCCGCATTGAAGCAGTCATTTCTGCCAAAGGATTCCCGACCAAGTATTGAGTGCATAACTGTACATGATTATTTGAAGGTTGACGTTTTTTGTATTAAAAACACTTTTCTTTTATTGGTCGGATGAAATATGCTAATTTTTTGAGATAGGAATTTTGGGTTTTCATGAGCTGTATGTCAAAATCATCCGTATTAAGACAATAAAATACCTGAAATATTTCAGTTAGTGTGCAATGAATCTAAAGTATATGAATGTTGAATTTTCATCATTACATTATGGAAAATAATGAACTTTATCACAATATGCTAATATTTTGAGAAGGACCTGTATAGTCATTGAGGACTGAGTTTTCTTTGGTACCGGAACAAGACAGGAGGTCTTCCACAACACCGGAACCTTCTTTTGGGCCAGGCTAAGGTTGAAGAGGTGCTGCAGAATCCCACAGAGCTACTCTGCACAGCCCTTCAAGACTAGGGCTGACATGATCTGGACCTGCAGCCTTATTCCAGTTCAGTCTCTCCAGTTGCATCTTCACTTGACTTCTTGAGACACACAGGTGGAAAGGGGAAGCAAAGGAAGCATCAGCACCTTCTGATATAGTTGAAAACAAACATGTAGAAGCAGAAGGGTCTAGGGCTGAGGTGGAAGATAAAAAGTTTGAGGTGTTACTGGACAGTTGTGGGTCCTGTGGGTCAAAGGAAGGTGGAATGTCTGTTTGGCTGTGAGCAGGAGAGGAGGATGCGAAGCTTGTTTCTGAACTTAACCTATTGAAGAATGTGTTCAGTTCATTGGCTCTGTCCACAACTCCATCGGTCTGATCATCCTTCTGCTTGAAGCCTGTGATCTTCATCCCTGTCCACACATCTCTGATATTGTTTTGCTGGAGCTTGCTCTCCAGCTTCTTCTTGTACACCTCCTTGCTGTCTCTTATCTTGACTTTAAGTTGCTTCTGTATACTCTTCAATAATTCTGTCTCCCTCTCTGAAGGCTTTTTTTTCTTGTTAAGCAGGTCCTTCAGGTCACTGGTGATCCAAGGTTTGTTGTTGGGGAAGCATCTCACGGTTCTGGTGGGGATGATGTTATCCACACAGAAGTTTATATAGTCGGTTACACACTCAATCATGGCATTGATGTCCTCTCCATGTGGGTGGCAAAGTGCGTCCCAGTCTGTAGCCTGAAAGAAACCTTGCAGAGCTTCTTCAGCTTCCTGTGACCATTTTCTCACAGTCCTCTTTATTACAGGTTGCCTCTGAACAAGGGGCTTATATTTCGAGCAGAGAAAAACAAGATTGTGATCTGATTTGCCTAGAGGAGGTCTTGCTGTAGAGATGTATGAGTCCTTTACATTTGCATAAAACAAATCCAACGTTTTGTTTTCTCTGGTAGAGCAGCTGACAAACTGTTGAAACGTTGGAAATGTAGCAGAGAGTGAAGCGTGGTTAAAATCACCAGAAATTGCCACAAAAGCATTGGGGTTTTGTGTCTGTAGCTTAGCAACAACTGAGCTGATGGCATCACATGCAGTGTCGGCAACAGCGGAAGGTGGAACATAAACTGTTGCCAAAATAACAATGGTGAACTCTCTGGGTAAATAATATGGACGAAAACTTACTGCCAACAGTTCAATATCTGGACTGCAGAGATGACACTTTGAGCTTTTGAGATATTAATCAGCTGCTCCCGGTTGTAAGAAACAACCCCGTTGCCATGGCAATGCATCATAACAAATGTCCAAAAGTAGAAAAGTATTGGGAAAAATCCTCCAAGCTGCAGAGCATCCGACACCAGAGAGGACAGTCGTCCAAAAAAAATCAACTGCCACCACAAGAGGAAGAGTTCCCAAAAAAGAATAAATCAGAATCAAAAGTAACAGAGCTACTCCAACCTGCTGCCACCTTGAGCGGCAAAATTCTAGAATAATGCTCCATAATGTTCTTCACTTTCTGAAGAATCCTTTTTTGCACAATGATCTCCAGAGGTTCCAGAGGAGTCCTTAGAACAGAGCCAGCCTTTATTAGCTTGTTGAGTCCCTGACTCTGATGATGCGGTTATAAAAAAAAAAAAAAAAACCTGTTGCCATGGTGACGCTTCGTAACAAATGTCCAAAAGTAAAATAGTATCAGCAAAAATCCTTCCAGCTGCACTGCATCTGATACCGCAGAGGGTAATCGTCAAAAACATCTATTTTTATCCACCACAAGAGGAATTAGAGTTTCAAAAAAGAATTAATCAGAATAAAAAGTAACAGAGTGACAACCTGTTGCCACCCTGAGAGGCGCAATTCTAGAATTCAAATAACATGTCAGAAAGGTTAGCAATCGCACTTAAAATTTATTTAAACACATTTTGTTTTTATTTATTTACCTACTTACATTGCATCGGCTGATAGTGGTGCGATAGAGTCCTTGATTGACAACAGTGAAGTTCCATCAGAAGAATGAACTGCAATGGGTGGGGTAGGTTTTATATTTTCCTTTATTTTTATAATCAATACAGAACAGGGATAGGGTTAGGACTGCACACTGTTGTTATCAATTATCTTGTTTTTCTATTTAGTGGTTGGAACAGGGCGCTTTCAGCACTTGGTGCTTTAGGCCAGGTGTTCCCAAAGTGGGGGTCGGGACCAAAGTAAAATAAACACTAACTGCCGCACATCATGTCTTCCAACAGTGATTTTTAACCACCCCCACTGCTTTCGCTTTGACCTGCTCCAGCCATTGTGGTCCTAATGTTTTTTGTAGTCGCTCTTGAGGATTTTGAGCTTTTCCCGGCAGTGCGGTGTACGGTAAAATCCGTGGCATTCTCTCTGATACCTCGGCAAACACTTTTTCATGCCGCTGACATACAGGGGTTGGACAATGAAACTGAAACACCTGGTTTTAGACCACAATAACTTATTAGTATGGTGTAGGGCCTCCTTTTGCAGCCAATAGGGCGTCAATTCGTCTTGGGAATGACATATACAAGTCCTGCACAGTGGTCAGAGGGATTTTAAGCCATTCTTCTTGCAGGATAGTGGCCAGGTCACTACGTGATACTGGTGGAGGAAAACGTTTCCTGACTCGCTCCTCCAAAATACCCCAAAGTGACTCAATAATATTTAGATCTGGTGACTGTGCAGGCCATGGGAGATGTTCAACTTCACTTTCATGTTCATCAAACCAATCTTTCAACAGTCTTGGTGTGTGTATTGGCGCATTGTCATCCTGAAACACGGCACCGCCTTCAGGATACAATGTTTGAACAATTGGATGCACATGGTCCTCAAGAATGGTTCGGTAGCCCTTGGCAGTGACGTGCCCATCTAGCACAAGTATTGAGCCAAGGGAATGCCATGATATGGCAGCCCAAACCATCACTGATCCACCCCCATGCTTCACTCTGGGCATGCAACAGTCTGGGTGGTACGCTTCTTTGGGGCTTCTCCACACCTTAACTCTCCCGGATGTGGGGAACATGGTAAATGTGGACTCATCAGAGAACAATACATGTTTCACATTGTCCACAGCCCAAGATTTGCGCTCCTTGCACCATTGAAACCGACGTTTGGCATTGGCATGAGTGACCAAAGGTTTGGCTATAGCAGCCCGGCCGTGTATATTGACCCTGTGGAGCTCCCAACGGACAGTTCTGGTGGAAACAGGAGAGTTGAGGTGCACATTTAAATCTGCCGTGATTTGGGCAGCCATGGTTTTATGTTTTTTGGATAAAATCCGGGTTAGCACCCGAACATCCCATTCAGACAGCTTCCTCTTGCGTCCACAGTTAATCCTGTTGGATGTGGTTCGTCCTTCTTGATGGTCCTTCTCAAAATATTAGCATATTGTGATAAAGTTCATTATTTTCCATAATGTCATGATGAAAATTTAACATTCATATATTTTAGATTCATTGCACACTAACTGAAATATTTCAGGTCTTTTATTGTCTTAATACGGATGATTTTGGCATACAGCTCATGAAAACCCAAAATTCCTATCTCACAAAATTAGCATATTTCATCCGACCAATAAAAGAAAAGTGTTTTTAATACAAAAAACGTCAACCTTCAAATAATCATGTACAGTTATGCACTCAATACTTAAGTCGGGAATCCTTTTGCAGAAATGACTGCTTCAATGCGGCGTGGCAATCAGCCTGTGGCACTGCTGAGGTCTTATGGAGACCCAGGATGCTTCAATAGTGGCCTTTAGCTCATCCAGAGTGTTGGGTCTTGAGTCTCTCAACGTTCTCTTCACAATATCCCACAGATTCTCTATGGGGTTCAGGTCAGGAGAGTTGGCAGGCCAATTGAGCACAGTGATACCATGGTCGGTAAACCATTTACCAGTGGTTTTGGCACTGTGAGCAGGTGCCAGGTAGTGCTGAAAAATGAAATCTTCATCTCCATAAAGCTTTTCAGCAGATGGAAGCATAAAGTGCTCCAAAATCTCCTGATAGCTAGCTGCATTGACCCTGCCCTTGATAAAACACAGTGGACCAACACCAGCAGCTGACACGGCACCCCAGACCATCACTGACTGTGGGTACTTGACACTGGACTTCTGGCATTTTGGCATTTCCTTCTCCCCAGTCTTCCTCCAGACTCTGGCACCTTGATTTCCGAATGACATGCAGAATTTGCTTTCATCCGAAAAAAGTACTTTGGACCACTGAGCAACAGTCCAGTGCTGCTTCTCTGTAGCCCAGGTCAGGCGCTTCTGCCGCTGTTTCTGGTTCAAAAGTGGCTTGACCTGGGGAATGCGGCACCTGTAGCCCATTTCCTGCACACGCCTGTGCACGGTGGCTCTGGATGTTTCTACTCCAGACTCAGTCCACTGCTTCCGCAGGTCCCCCAAGGTCTGGAATCGGCCCTTCTCCACAATCTTCCTCAGGGTCCGGTCACCTCTTCTCGTTGTGCAGCGTTTTCTGCCACACTTTTTCCTTCCCACAGACTTCCCACTGAGGTGCCTTGATACAGCACTCTGGGAACAGCCTATTCATTCAGAAATGTCTTTCTGTGTCTTACCCTCTTGCTTGAGGGTGTCAATAGTGGCCTTCTGGACAGCAGTCAGGTCGGCAGTCTTACCCATGATTGGGGTTTTGAGTGATGAACCAGGCTGGGAGTTTTAAAGGCCTCAGGAATCTTTTGCAGGTGTTTAGAGTTAACTCGTTGATTCAGATGATTAGGTTCATAGCTCGTTTAGAGACCCTTTTAATGATATGCTAATTTTGTGAGATAGGAATTTTGGGTTTTCATGAGCTGTATGCCAAAATAATCCGTATTAAGACAATAAAAGACCTGAAATATTTCAGTTAGTGTGCAATGAATCTAAAATATATGAATGTTAAATTTTCATCATGACATTATGGAAAATAATTAACTTTATCACAATATGCTAATATTTTGAGAAGGACCAGTACATTACCCTGGATACCGTGGCTCTTGATACATCACAAAGACTTGCTGTCTTGGTCTCAGATGCGCCAGCAAGACGTGCACCAACAATTTGTCCTCTTTTGAACTCTGGTATGTCACCCATAATGTTGTGTGCATTTCAATATTTTGAGCAAAACTGTGCTCTTACCCTGCTAATTGAACCTTCACACTCTGCTCTTACTGGTGCAATGTGCAATCAATGAAGACTGGCTACCAGGCTGGTCCAATTTAGCCATGAAACCTCCCACACTAAAATGAAAAGTGTTTCAATTTCATTGTCCAACCCCTGTAAGTCTGACCTGCTCATGGCCAATCAGTGAACAACAGTCTGTTCACATCACATTTGGCCCTGCTCAGCCCCAATAGGAACTGCTGTCAAGGAGGTACCAAGAAAGCCAGAACCAGGCCGGAATGTCCAGTGATTGAAACGGTCACAAAACGGGCTGAGTAGAGTGGAGCCAACGAAAGTAGAGCCTGTGGAAAAGGGGGATATTTGTCCTATGCTAGGAAATTGCACAGCCAGTTATGCAACTGCCGTTTAAACAGCTGGAGTGAAAACGGCAGCTGAAGTGTTAAGTCAGCCATGAAAACCACAGTACTTGCAGTAGTAAATTCTGGACTAAATTTTGAGTGTTACCCAGAAACTGGAAAAATTGTTTTGTATATTTAAAAAGTGGCAGTTTGACCTTTAGCTCAATTAAGTCTCCTCTGGGAAAGCACAAAAAAATGTTAAATGGTCCAGTGTGAGTCCATTTTTATGTGTTACTAACAGGTCTTTCAAAGATTACTACCTGTTTAAAAACAAAGATAACTTTTTTTTTTTTAGACTTACATCAGGTTTGTCGGAGCTGTCAATTTTATGTAATTAAAATGTTCATTATTTCCTATCAAACTTTTCACCATTAATCCAAATTGTAAAACAAATCCCACAGAAAGAATCTTGCATAGCAAACATCGTAGGAATGGTGCACAAGTTTGCTTAGATTTAATGGACTGAACATTTTAGATCAGAATGTAGGACTATGACACAGAGCTCAGCCCAGACCCAGTGGTCTCATGATGCTCTGGTGAATGCTGAGTTGCAAGCTCATCTTCCTTTGGTTTTATTTTCCTGATGCATGCTCTAAAAGTGCACACAGCCCCTGATCTCGGCAAATTGACTTGTTTTTGGACTGCAGGATATTAGGAAAACATGAGTTTGTTGAAAATTGCATTGACTGTATCAAGTAACAGTGAAAGTCTATTCGAATGGTGTAATATATCATTGGCAAGCTGTGACTGAAGGCATAATACATGAATTATTCTAACCAATCAAGTATTGCACTATAATATCAAAGAAAAGTCTAGTGTAGTAATAACTTGTCATGTTTACGTCCTTTTATGTTTTCCTCCAAAACACATTAGTGACACTTGTGCTAAATGTTATAACACAGCCAAGTTTTCATCCATACACTTTCAGAGACTGTTAAAGTGACATGCCTAGAGCTGTTGTTCATTTCTTGTTAAGCTAAAATGATTCTTGGTTCAGTAAGAAGGATTCTTAATGTGTTTCCTTAGGACCTGGGCTTTCCTGTGATGGTTGGAGGGGACCAAATGTCTGTGCTGAAAAAAGCCATCAGTAAAGGAGACACAAATACTGTTAAACAACTGTTGGACAATGGTAACTATTTGCTTTACTGTTATGATGGAAGCTATTTGATGGTATCAAAGAGCAGAAATGAAGAGAAAACAACCATAAGTACCTTAGCATGCTTTTTTAAATTGCTTGCTTTTTCTGTTCATTTAAAACACTATGTAGTTTGTACAAGAGGTGATTACTTGAGTAAATGGTTATTTGATATTAAGTATGTTTTAATAATTTAACATTTATAAATTTTGAATGTTAATTTTAATGTAAATCAACCTTTTGCCAGTACTAAAAAAATCTGGAGACATTGAAAAACTTTATTGCCACCTAGCAGGTAGGGTTGGGCATCGAGTCTCGAGAATCGATTGGAACTGGGACCAACATTCCTGTAATTGGAAGTGTATACAAAACCATGGACAGTGTGTGCCGGCGATTGAAACTGTGGTTTTATTTTAATAAAGGACATGACCAGTTGGCTCAGTGCAACACTCTCAATAAAATTATATCACGCGGAGGAGGGTGCACAACCAACATAATCAAACACCTACAGATTCACGGTCTAGAAGAGCCACACTGCCCCCTCTTTGATGCATTGCTCCAGCTTTCCTATGTTGCCTCTTCCTCAGGTTCCGACACTCAGCCTAGCAGCGCACTGCAGTCAGAATCAGGTCAAACAATAAAATTCATCTTATACCGACATTGAGGCAGCTAATGGGTTTTACTCTAACTAAAACATAAATGCAAATACCCAGCTAACGTTAGCCCATGTATTTCTTTTTTACAGACAAATAAAAAAATCATAGAATTAAAATTCATAGAGAAGTTCAGTATATTTAATCCAAAAGAACTGGGGTTATCTAGCTTATTTAAACCATGTAAACTTTTTTCACCCTGCCTTAAAAGAACGGGAATTGAGAATAGCAAGGAACCGGAATCGTTCAAATTAAAGTGATGCCCGACCCTACATAGAGCTCATATGTTTTTCCCTTCCCACTAAAGCCTAGTTATTTCTCTCCTGCTGGTAGAGAGTGGTGCGCCACAGTCATGAGACCACAAAGTAGTTTGTTAATGTAATGTTTATGGTTTGGACAGGAATGGATGTGGAAACCAGGGTGAGTTTTGGATGGACTCCTCTGATGTATGCCGTCAGTGTGGCGAACTACAACCTGGCCAAACTGTTACTGGACAGAGGAGCCAGTGCCAATTTCAGCAAAGGTCAGACCTCTGTGTTAACAAGGCTATTCTGTAAAATTTATTAACCTTCTAAACCCTGAGGCGTTTTAGAACAATTTCCGCCTGAAATTTCACAACTGAAATAAATCAAGTAAAGCTTCACAGCTATAGTCTAATTGCAGACATTTGGTACCTGTATATAAAGGTAAGACGTAAAAGTGGAACCATTATTGTAACTGTTACTATGACTGATTTATTTGTGATTAAACAACGGCTTAACATCCGGTGCGGCCTGTACAATATTGGTTTTCTTTCTAAAATTAGAGCATGCGGCTTTTAATCAGGTGCGCTCTGTAGTCCGGAATTCACGGTAGATATAATATAATGATCATTGACAAAGTGTTCACTGATAATACAATGACGAAACATATTTTTGGAATCTGAGATCTCTGCTTTAGGACGCATGCTGGTTGAGTGTGTGGATGCCGTGTGGTGAACACTCGAGACTGAAGTTTGATGTGATGCTGTTTTGTGGAGTTATTTTGCTTTCTGATTCAACTGTTTGGTGTTTGTAAAAATGGTTTATAACAGCTTTTAGCCTAGATTGTAACGTTTTGTTACGTTTCGCTCATGTATGGCTCCAACAACTGCTGAAGTGTTTAATGCACCAACCAAACAAAAGGGGGAGAGAAGAGCTCCCATGATAAAAAGGAGATTTGGAGCTTTTATGGGGTGGAGGCATCAGGTGTCTGAACCAGCCAAGATCTGTACCTAGTTCTGAAGCACTGATCTAGAACAAACAAATGTTTACTGTAGGAATTAATTGTCACCGAAGTGAATTTTTTAAATAAAACTGAACTGAACTGAAATCCGTTGTCTGGGCTGCCCTGGCTTGAGCTGTTGGGACAACCAGAGGAGAAGCTGCTTTCCAAAAGGCTAAGTAAATGGAGGTATTGTTGAGCTAACCATACTATTGTTTTCTGCTGCCATCCTAAACCAGTTCCATTATTTCAATTCATAATCATACACAAGAAATTAATGGTAACATTTTAAGTCTGTTGGCATTATTCGGCTTTCACAAGCCCATAATACTGTCGAAGTTGAGATGTATCAATATTGAACTGACTGTTGAAATTTGTTTAGCCCCGCAGAAGCAGTATATGTGGTGGACACACATTTACAGATTATGCTTTGGTGAGACTTGGAGGACACACTGGGGAGCTGTTAATGATGTGAAACAACCACAGTACACACCAGAGACACACATGAACAATTAATATAGCCACGTATATTCAATCACATGAGTGATTATTAAAACATGCACAACGTGGGGCAAAAATACCTTTCATAACAATAGCCTTATTTGTTCTGTTTTGTGCTTTTATTATTTATTAGGAGTAGCTGTTGAGTCTGTTTTACACGCCTCATTTTGGAGCATCTCCAACTGACATTCCATGAAGTTACTG
This sequence comes from Girardinichthys multiradiatus, assembly GCF_021462225.1. Taxonomy (NCBI): domain Eukaryota; kingdom Metazoa; phylum Chordata; class Actinopteri; order Cyprinodontiformes; family Goodeidae; genus Girardinichthys; species Girardinichthys multiradiatus. The sequence continues at coordinate 5,467,085 of NC_061795.1, read as the reverse complement.
TCCTCCTCACATGTAGGCTGGAGTGCTGGGTACATGTATCGACCTATTTGTAAAATGTTTTTTGTGCTTGAATTTTATCAAGATGTTTTCAAGGTTTGGAAAGTATGAAGTCATTGAAAGTGCTTGATATTCTAACTGCACAGTTTTGTAATTAAGAGCACGAACAGTTTGATTAAAATCCTCAGTTTGATATTTTTATGTTAAAGGCACAAAATCCTCAGAAAGCCTCACTGCCGCTCAGAGAGGGTTTGCTCCTTTTCGTAATACCAGCGTGTGAGCAACAGACATCACCTGGTTAAAAGACCAGCCGCTGGACCAGCAACAATAAAACATTTTTATTGAAAACGCTAGTAAAGGGGGTTAGCTAATGGTTTAATTACGCAAAACTTTGCTGTGGCTTGGCGTTGTTCAGCCATGTCTGCCGTGCCTCTGATGTTTTTTTCTTGAATTTTACTTTGGGAAAAGTGTACGAACCCTGAATATTGATGGAAGGTCAGCTGGGATGGAAAACTACAGCTTAATCAAAATAGAATGTGATGATATATTCATGTTACCTGATTTTAAAATGAGACAAACTTGAGATTTTCTTTGCAGTTCAGATAAAACAGAAATGCTTGATTAGCAATCGCACAAATTTCCATAAAACTACCCGAATACCTGAACTTTGCAATTCAATTTAGTGTTTGCTATTCTCTTTTAATCTTGAATGTTAAGATGCATAGCACTAAATGTGCAACTGTGAAATAGATTTTATTTCGACTGTTTCTGCAACTTATGTAGTCAACCTTCCCTTCCATCCTTTATGGCAGACCGTCCCGTTTATTGATGGACCTGCCGTTTTCAGCAATAGCAACTTTTAACCATTCTGTAAACATCTTCCACAAGGCTTAGAAGTGTGTTCATAGTTAGATGAGAAAACCAGATTTACAGTCCTATCTCTAATTCACCCCAAATGTGTTCAAGACGGTTGAGGTCAGGTTGAGGCAGGCCAGTCAAATTTCTCCACACCAACCTTTATACACCTGCCGCCATGGAAGTGGTTGCAACACCAGGATTCATTGATTTGGTGGTGGGCCGCAATAGTTTTGGCATTATAGTGTATATGCTATATATGTTTTCTATTTCAAATCAATTGATTTATCATTTCAATTAGCACTCAGCAAAAGCCAGATGAAGTCTATGTTCAAAAGACTTTATCCTCAACAATTTATTTAGTTACACCATTTTACTTCATTGTCAGTAATTATAGCGACCAGTCCTGTTGGGTTGATTTTCCAGCTTGTGAGGACAGTCTGCTGGGCTTCCACTGTGTGCTCTCTGGTGTGGTCTTGGAGAAAGTAGCTGGTCTGGAGACCTGCACTTTTCACTTCCCAGTCTTCGATAAAATGTAGTCACACTCAAGTAGGTTTGGTTGGATCATATATCAGTGGTCAGTGTGAAGTGAGACAATTTTGGGGAACTGGGTGGCAAGACTCCACTTCTCCAGCATACCAGTTACCAACTTGCGGCACTTCTCACCTTTTCTCTCATACACACAGTTCTACACTCTCGCCATACTCTTTGCGGCGCTGTTGTAAATTTTGAAAAAAGATTGTAGTGCTCGAACCTTTTGTCAGGACTTGTTTTCGGCATTTTCTACAAAATACATCTTTCAGTTGTTCATCTGACATTCTGAATCCGAACCATCTCCAATTAACTGAGCCGTTGGTTCCCTTTTTGCACACCAGCTACTCTTCAACATGCTTTCCCGTGTTTTCCTCCCTCCGCTCCATCTTGTGGCTACTTGTGCTAAACTTTCTGTCCATTGGCTGTAACGATGAGGTGGGGTGAGTTCTGTTCAGAGGAGGAGGGAGGTGGTGCAATCAGCACAGATAAATGGGGAAGAAAGAGGAACGGATGGATCTAAAAATATAATTATAACGCATTGTGGACCATCTCGATACTATCATCATTTCATCTTATATCTCTTTTTAAAAAATCTGTATTTTTAAAAAAACAAACTCATGTTTTCCTATTATCTTAATATATCACTAAGCCCTAATCTGTTACATATCTGCGCAGAAGAATAACCTTCCGCACCGTGTCCTTCGTCTCCTTCGCACCGCGCTGCTCTGCTCCGCTCCTGAACTTACCTCTACGTAGGGATAACATGTAAATCGGCCGCTCCTATTGCAGAATCCACGTTCGGTGTGAACGCACCATAAGCACAGTAAGTTGTTAGAACAAAAGCTGGTACATTTATAAAAAAACTAAATCATTTGAATTTAAGTAGTTTCATTTTTTCTTATGCTTGCATTGATTGTCATATACAGGGCTTGGACAATGAAACTGAAACAGCTGGTTTTAGACTACAATAATTTATTAGTATGGTGTAGGGCCTCCTTTTGCAGCCAGTACAGCGTCAATTCGTCTTGGGAATAACATATACAAGTCCTGCACAGTGGTCAGAGGGATTTTAAGCCATTCGTCTTGCAGGATAGTGGCCAGGTCACTACGTGATACTGGTGGAGGAAAACGTTTCCTGACTCGCTCCTCCAAAACACCCCAAAGTGACTCAATAATATTTAGATCTGGTGACTGTTCAGGCCATGGGAGATGTTCAACTTCACTTTCATGTTCATCAAATCAATCCTTCACCAGTCTTGCTGTGTGTATTGGTGCATTGTCATCCTGATACACGGCACCGCCTTCAGGATACAATGTTTGAACCATTGGATGCACATGGTCCTCAAGAATGGTTCGGTAGTCCTTGGCAGTGACGCGCCCATCTAGCACAAGTATTGAGCCAAGGGAATGCCATGATATGGCAGCCCAAACCATCACTGATCCACCCCCATGCTTCACTCTGGGCATGCAACACTCTGGGTGGTACGCTTCTTTGGGGCTTCTCCACACCGTAACTCTCCCGGATGTGGGGAAAACAGTAAAGGTGGACTCATCAGAGAACAATACATGTTTCACATTGTCCACAGCCCAAGATTTGCGTTCCTTGCACCATTGAAACCGACGTTTGGCATGAGTGACAAAAAGTTTGGCTATTGCAGCCCGGCCGTGTATATTGACCCTGTGGAGCTCCCGACAGACAGTTCTGGTGGAAACAGGAGAGTTGAGGTGCACATTTAATTCTGCCGTGATTTGGGCAGTCGTGGTTTTATGTTTTTTTGGATACAATCCAGGTTAGCACCCGAACATCCCTTTCAGACAGCTTCCTCTTGCATCCACAGTTAATCCTGTTGGATGTGGTTCATCCTTCTTGGTGGTATGCTGACATTACCCTGGATACCGTGGCTCTTGATACATCACAAAGACTTGCTGTCTTGGTCACAGATGCGCCAGCAAGACGTGCACCAACAATTTGTCCTCTTTTGAACTCTGGTATGTCACCCATAATGTTGTGTGCATTTCAATATTTTGAGCAAAACTGTGCTCTTACCCTGCTAATTGAACCTTCACACTCTGCTCTTACTGGTGCAATGTGTAATCAATGAAGACTGGCTACCAGGCTGGTCCAATTTAGCCATGAAACCTCCCACACTAAAATGACAGGTGTTTCAGTTTCATTGTCCAACCCCTGTATGTTTTTGGCTTACCTACAAGGCTCCAGTAGAGCCGTCAGTCTCTGCAGTTTATCCCATTCTGGTGGTGTCAGCATTGCCATCTGTGTGGTTGGTCCAGGGTTGCTTTTACTGCTGCCTGGTTGCAGCTTAGACATTGGATCATGTTGTGTGGATTTCCAGTGTGTAGAAACATCCTGGATGAGCAGGTGGCTCTCTAAGGGCCACTTGCTGTATAGTTAGTTTGGTGGTGTTAGCTGGACCGTGCTTGAAATGGCAGACAATTTTGCGACACTTGGCCACAGCATTCATAACTCCATTGTCAGAAAGACTCACTGTGATGCTTCTTTGTGGGATATGAGCAAGGCATGGGTTCAAATGGTAGTATTTTAACCACCGCTATAATGTTGCATGCTCTGTCTGTCTCTATAGTTATTTTTTTTTCTATTGCCCACGTGTGCTATACTTTGAAACTGTTCTGCGCATGCTTCTGTAAAGTGCCGCTCCTGTTTTCATTACAGTCAAAGCCAAAAAAGTTTCCAAGCCTTTGTGATAAAAGTATTTAGTCAGCCATAGATTGTGCTAGTTCTCCTACTTAGAAAGATGAGGTGTAATTTTCATCATAGGTACACTTCAACCATGAAAGACAAAATCAAAAAAAAAAATCATGAAATCACATTGTAGGATTGTTAAATAAATAATTTATTTCTAAATTATGGTGGAAAATAAATATTTGGTCACCTACAAACAAGCAAGATGTCTGGCCCTCACAGACCTGAAACCTCTTCTTTAGGAAGCTCATCTGTCCTCCACTCGTTACCTGTATTCATGGCACCTGTTTGTTTATCTGTATAGAAGATAAATGTCCACAGCCTCAAACAGTCAGACTCCAAACTCAACCATGGCCAAGGCCAAGGAGCTGTCGAAGGACACCAGGAAGAAAATTGTAGACCTGCACCAAGTTGGGAAGAGTGAATCTACAATAGGCAAGCAGGTTGCTGTGAATAAATCAACTGTGGGAGCAATTGTATGAAAATGGAAGACATAAAAGACCATTGATAATCTCCCTAATCTCCCTCGATCTGTGTCCCCATGAAAGATCTCATCCTGTGTGGTCAAAATGATCATGAGAACTGTGAGCAAAAATCCCAGAACTACACGGAGGGACCTGAAGAATGACCCTGAGAGAGTTGGGACCAAAGTAACAAAGGCTACCATTAGTAACACACTACGCCGAGAGGGACTCAAATCCTACAGTGCCAGGCGTGTCCTCCTGCTTAAGCCAGTACCTGTCCAGGCCCATCAGACGTTTGCCAGAGAAGCATATGGATGATCCAGAAGAGGATCAGGAGAATATCATGTGGTCTGATGAAACCAAAATACAGGTCCTTCTCAAAAAATTAGCATATTGTGATAAAATTCATTATTTTCTATAATGTAATGATGAAAATTTAACATTCATATATTTTAGATTCATTGCACACTAACTGAAATATTTCAGGTCTTTCATTGTCTTAATACGGATGATTTTGGCATACAGCTCATGAAAACCCAAAATTCCTATCTCACAAAATTAGCATATCATTAAAAGGGTCTCTAAACGAGCTATGAACCTAATCATCTGAATCAACGAGTTAACTCTAAACACCTGCAAAAGATTCCTGAGGCCTTTAAAACTCCCAGCCTGGTTCATCACTCAAAACACCAATCATGGGTAAGACTGCCGACCTGACTGCTGTCCAGAAGGTCACTATTGACACCCTCAAGCAAGAGGGTAAGACACAGAAAGAAATTTCTGAACGAATAGGCTGTTCCCAGAGTGCTGTATTAAGGCACCTCAGTGGGAAGTCTGTGGGAAGGAAAAAGTGTAGCAGAAAACGCTGCACAACGAGAAGAGGTGACCGGACCCTGAGGAAGATTGTGGAGAAGGGCCGATTCCAGACCTTGGGGGACCTGCGGAAGCAGTGGACTGAGTCTGGAGTAGAAACATCCAGAGCCACCGTGCACAGGCGTGTGCAGGAAATGGGCTACAGGTGCCGCATTCCCCAGTCCTGGGCTACAGAGAAGCAGCACTGGACTGTTGCTCAGTGGTCCAAAGTACTTTTTTCGGATGAAAGCAAATTCTGCATGTCATTCGGAAATCAAGGTGCCAGAGTCCAGAGGAAGACTGGGGAGAAGGAAATGCCAAAATGCCAGAAGTCCAGTGTCTAGTACCCACAGTCAGTGATGGTCTGGGGTGCCGTGTCAGCTGCTGGTGTTGGTCCACTGTGTTTTATCAAGGGCAGGGTCAATGCAGCTAGCTATCAGGAGATTTTGGAGCACTTCATGCTTCCATCTGCTGAAAAGCTTTATGGAGATGAAGATTTCATTTTTCAGCACGACCTGGCACCTGCTCACAGTGCCAAAACCACTGGTAAATGGTTTACTGACCATGGTATCACTGTGCTCAATTGGCCTGCCAACTCTCCTGACCTGAACCCCATAGAGAATCTGTGGGATATTGTGAAGAGAACGTTGAGAGACTCAAGACCCAACACTCTGGATGAGCTAAAGGCCGCTATCGAAGCATCCTGGGCCTCCATAAGACCTCAGCAGTGCCACAGGCTGATTGCCTCCATGCCACGCCGCATTGAAGCAGTCATTTCTGCAAAAGGATTCCCGACCAAGTATTGAGTGCATAACTGTACATGATTATTTGAAGGTTGACGTTTTTTGTATTAAAAACACTTTTCTTTTATTGGTCGGATGAAATATGCTAATTTTGTGAGATAGAAATTTTGGGTTTTCATGAGCTGTATGCCAAAATCATCCGTATTAAGACAATAAAAGACCTGAAATATTTCAGTTAGTGTGCAATGAATCTAAAATATATGAATGTTAAATTTTCATCATGACATTATGGAAAATAATGAACTTTATCACAATATGCTAATTTTTTGAGAAGGACCTGTAGAACGTTTTGGCACAAACTCAACCCGTCGTGTTTGGAGGAAGAAGAATGCCAAGTTGCATCCCAAGAACAACATGCCTACTGTGACGCATGGGGGTGGAAACATCATGCTTTGGGGCTGTTTATCTGCAAAGGGGACAGGACGACTGATCCATGTTAAGGGAAGAATGAATGGGGCCATATATCGTGAGATTTTAAGCCAAAACCTCCTTCCATCAGTGAGAGCATTAAATATGGAACATAGCTAGGTCTTCCAGCTTGACAATGATCCCAAACACACTGCTCACGCAACGGAGTGGCTCCGTAAAAAGCATTTCAAGGTCCTGGAGTGGCCTAGGCAGTCTTCAGACCTCAACCCCATAGAAAATTTGTGGAGGGAGTTTGAAAGTCCCTGTTGCCTAGCAACAGCCCCAAAACATTACTGCTCTAGAGGAGCATGGAGGAATGGGCCAAAATACCAGCTACACTGTGTGCAAACCTGGTGAAGACATACAGGAAACGTTTGACCTTTGTCATTGCCAACAAAGGTTACGCTACAAAGTATTGAGTTGAATTTTTGATGTTGACCATATACTTATTTTCCACCACAATTTACAAATAAGTTCTTTAACAATCCTACAATTTTTTTTCATTTTGTCTCATAGTTTAAAGTGTACCTATGAGGAAAATTACAGACCTCATCTTTCAAAGTAGGAGAACTTGCACAATCAGTGTTACTCTCAGAGGTCTACTAGTCTGCTGTGATGGCAACATACTCAGATGTTGTCCTGCTGTTCAGCTTCCTTATGTGGTTTATAGAGTTTGTGAATTTAAGTTATTACTGTAGCCCTTGACGCTTGCAGAAAGTGTTGCCAGTTGTAGCTTTCAAAGCTTCTGTGATGCCCCTGTCCTCAACTATATTAATGGGTGTACAATCCATGGTAATTCATTTTACTATAGTTGCAGTCAGCTTGTCAGGGGTAGATTTATTTTAATACACTGCGTTCCCTGAGGGCTGTCTAGCGCAGACCGGAAGAACTGCCTGAAGCGCCGCAAGCTCCTTCAAACACATAGCTGGGGTTGAGATGGTACTTTAAATTCGAGGTGCTTTGTTCAAATGAAAATTCCTTTCTGCAGTATTTGCAAATAGCAGCGTATTTAACAGTCTATCTTGGTTATTTTTAAATTCAAATTTACCAACAAGATGACCAACAGATTCTTCCTCCATCTTAAAATATCGTGTGCCTGCCAGGGCCCAACGAATTGTGGGAAATACTGAGGATCAATAAGCGTGAAATACATTAAAGAAATGAATCAATTTAATTTTACAAAAGAATTGATGTGCATTAACATGATTAAACATAAAATATAGCCTTCCTCCAACACCATTCAGTTTTCTCATGTGGCCCATTTGAAAAAAGTATTGCCCTTCCCTGCTGTAAATGCAAGTACTCTAAGCACGTCAAGGTAACACTGTTTTGTTATCAGTTGAAACTAAACAACTGCCATGTTTATTGCTTTTTACTGCTTTTTAAGTTTAAACGCTTAACACACGGGCGGCTTGTTTGGTAGTTTAGTGGATTTACTCACTTCTTAAACAGATGTTTGTACATGTTTAGAATTTTTGGTCTTTAAAATTAAACAGCTACAGACACAACAACTAGGTATTTCATTTTTTCCTTTGTTTTTTTCTACCTATACATTAAAGGGTTGTTTGTAAATAGTACACATTGTTAAATAATACCAGCCATTGTAAATCACTTTCAATAAATTGACATAAACTGGTTGCGTGACTGATTTTCTGTACAGAAGCGATCTTTAAAATCATAAATCTGCTAAGGATTCTGGCTGAAATAAAGTGTTAGGGCTGCTAGTTTATAACTCTTCAAACTTTAATAAATCCCATACCTCTTCACCTTTCTGATGATCTCTGTTGCATTGATGCCAAGCTACCTTTTCCCTGGACACATCATTTTTTATTTCTCCAACTGCTGTTGCCAAGCATCAGAGAACCAATCAGACCAATGCACCAATTCTCCCATCTGCCATTACTTAAAGGCGGTGACGCCAAAGAAGAATATTTGGAGAAACACTCTGCTAATCCCCCGAGTTGTTTTTAGTTGATGCACATTGCACTTTCATCTCAAAGAAGGAACAATTGAAAGCAGTAACAGGATCTTGATCAGTCTGTGAATAGAAAGTCTTAGTAGTTTTTGAATATACATGTTTATTTTGGTCCTTATTGGGACATTGTATTGATTTTCAATCATTTGCGTAGCTTAACCAAGATCTTGGTCTCATGGGTGTTCTCCCACTTAGTTATTTTACTACAATTATTATTAAACTGGATCAGTCGAATTAATGTGGGAAATACTGAGGTTAAATAAGACAGCAATGTTATCAACTGGAATTGTCGTTTGTCTTAATAATCCACAACCATTCATCCAATTCTTATTAGATTTGTAATCCTAAACGACAGAGCTTATGAGCGTGCTGTTTTACGCCACCCCTGAGACGGCCAGTTCTCTAGGTCAACTCATGCCGTATGTTTACATCAACATGTCATTAAATGTAAACAGTCCAAATAAGTCTGTCAAAGCAGAAAGCCACCACAGAAAAAAAGATGTCTGCTCAACAACCTTGTTGGTAAAAAAGGAGGGAATTGAGGTAAACTGGGAGGAACCGTGTGCCGATGGTGCCAGCTGAAGTTCTCACTACAATGCGGTCCTTTCAACTGGAGCTTTTCGGATGGAACCGACTGGAACTGACTGACAGTTCGGGTGTTTAATAGTAATCCCTGAGCCGTCTTATCCTTATGTTGCTCTGATATAGAAAATTCCCCTAAACTGTGGCTTTCATTTGCAGCTAGGAGCTGATTTCAGAATGTAATCAGTGCTGTGGACGGCACCCTGCTATTTCCATGAGCAGACTTCTATTCTGATCTCAAGCCATTAAGCACTCATGTAGATCGCCCATTGAAAGGGGGCTATGATGATAGAATGAAAAAATATGAAATGCTATTTTTGCCAGTCTGTCCCTTTGTGTCCCTGATGCAAGGGCAGTTTCTGTTTGGACTGGCAATGTGATAAACTGCCCAAAGCGGCATTTCATCAAGGGCAGCACGAGCCCCTGCTCCCGTATAGCCTGTCTGGCCTACAAATTACTTTCCTATCGCCTGCTTGCCCTCCGCCAGGTGTAGTGGGGTGTAGCTTGCTGCTGAAACCTGACACATAGTTTGTGAAAGAAGGGGGGGCGATTTTTTTCATTTCCCTTGCTGGGCCAGGAAGGCATCTAGTGCCCCCTTTCCACTGGTTCTATTTATGTTTCACAGCGTTAATCAACTTGATCTCTCTACTCGGAATGAAACCTGTTGTGTTATTGAACCACTGACGGCTGGAGCTATGGCTCGAAACCCCGCCTCCAAATGTCAGTGTAGTGTGGTGTGCTGCCATTAATATTACTGTTTGACAGTGTCACATTAAAGTAATCTGCGTGAAACGGTAAAAATAATAAATAGAAGATAAAAACATTAATAACATACAAATAATGTTTGTATTATTGTAAATGAAAGAATGTCTTGTATATGTTTTTTATTTTTCATGCATAAAATGATCCACTGGGATAATTATCTGGACCACAGCCTAGCCAGAACTTTTAAATAAAGGCTTAGGGGTCCTATATGAGGGGGATGGCAGGAGAAGCAGAGAGGAGAGATGCTGCTGTCTCGACTGGTGAAGCTGCAGAGTTTGCCTGAAGAAGTTATAATTTTGGCCTCTATGAGGATGTTTTTGCATCAGCCATGGGAATAACAAGGACTTTAAAGTGCAAAACTGCGGATTTGTGAGCGTGATGAAGTTGGGTTTAGGTTGGATATTGGATATTTGTGCTCCACGGATTCAGTTAGGTCTTCTCGTTTGATCCGATGACGACAGTCTGATCATGGGCAGCTGCTCTTTGCCTGCTCCCTCCTCCTGCAGACGGGTGGCTGACGTCTGCTCAAGGACCGTCAATATTTTTCTGAACCAAATGCGCTCTGTCATGGTGGTATTGTTTTGTGTTTTCGGTGAAATGTTTGTGCATCTGAACAGCTGATTTTATGTTCGATCAGCTGGTTTAGGTTGATATTAAATACAGCGCCCTGCCTGACCACAGGGGTTGCTTGCCCATGGCACCACACAGACTAGAACTGTCCCTGCCCTGACGTGTTATCTGGGAACATTCAGATGGTTGCAAACTTCCCCAGATTCAAGTTAGAAGCTTCAACAAAAGATGTACATTGATATATTGATAGCTGAAATAAATTAGTTCAAGTCCACTGAAATCAGTCACACAGGCAGTTATACTGTGTGACTAATTTCTTATGCTCCCACGCTTGAGACAGGTGAAGGAAACAATTAAACAAGAGAATGACGTGTGGTGACGTTCTCATGGCGTTAGTCCAAGCTGTGAGCCTGGCTGCAGGAATGCAGGAGTGATTGATAACGATCCCCACGATGCTTTCCTACCTTCCCACCAGTTGTCAGTTTATTTACTCCAGTTCTTGTTAGACGCAAGTTAGGCAGTGTGGTTTACAGAAACTTGCTCAAAATGTAAATAAATTCACAAACAGATATAGAGCCAAACATACACAGCTGCAAAGACACAGGAATCTACACACAGATGTAGGCTCACATGTAGGAGTCTCATACACATTTAGAAGCACTCCGTGATCCACGCAGTTTAGTTGCTCTGACTGTGCCGGAACTAAAAGAAATTAAAGGTAACTGCATACCATTGATATAACTGTTCAGAAGTTTGACTTGTATGTAGGCTGGCACACCTTCTGGTGTCTGAAACTGTTGACCTTTCTAAACACCTTCTTTCCAAATAAAAATTCATTTTGCAAAGAAAAATATGTTCATTTGAAATCCGAGTTGCGGATTAAGAAAAGTACACACATTTATGGACTCTGCTGAGTTTATTTTTTAAATCTTGAACCCATGTGTTTGTAGAGTTTTCAGCTTTAGTTTCCCGATGGGTTTTTATTGCTGTGCAATTTTTGTTTAACTCCTGTAGTGTTATTCCAGTAATCTGTTTTAATGTTGCCAGTTTGGATTAATTGTCTGATGTATACTATATTGCCAAAAGTATTGGGTCACACCACCGAATCAATGAATTGGTATTACGTTTTTAACAGTGCAAAACAAACAAAACATGCCAATCTGAGCTTTGCATCAATTTCCGCCTGAAATTACATAACGTAAATAAATCAAATGTATCTCCACTGTTACGAAGTCTAAATGCGAACTTTTGGTACTTTTTTGTAAAGTTAAGACATAAAAGAATATCTTTCTACTGGCACCACTATTGCAACGGTTACTATGTCTGATTTATTTGTGATTAAACAGAAAAAAAATTAAGTTTGAGCATAGCCAATATTTTTCACTAAATGAACATTGCAAAACACCATGAAAATCAATTTGAAATCCTAGGAAAAGCCTCGGATTGTATTCATCAACATCTTGACCATAACTGCAGCAAATTTGGACTGAATCAGTTGAAGCGGTTTCACCGGTACAGTGAAACTGCGAATGGCTCATTAAATCAGTTATGGTTCCTTTGATCGCTCTACTGTTACTTGGATAACTGTGGCAATTCTAGAGCTAATACACTAAAAGACCAAAGGACTTTCCTGGTATGAATACAATCACACCAGGAAAGTCCTTTGGTCCACTTGTTTGGTCCGGACCAAAAGCTAACTTTATTTTTTTCATTTGGTGCGGTTTGTTTTCACATTGTATTTTTGCAAGTGAACTATTACTGTAAACAAAGCCACGCGGGTGACGATCATGGCTCCCATTGGACAGAAATGACAGGGGCGGGACAGAGCACAGACTCGGAAATGTAGGAAAACAGCTGTAGACGTGCTGCGTGCAGCACCTCTGTTCTGCATATTTAACAACAGTGTCTTCAGTCAGAGGCTTCTTCAGATCTGCTGTAAAACGGAGCGTACAGGAGGTCCTTCCTGCCCACAGCCATCAGCATCTACAACGGCTCTTTGAGGAAACCCTCATAATGAGCTACAACATTTAATTTCCCTTTGGGATTAATAAAGTATTTTTGAATTGAATTGAATTATGCCGTTATTACAGCTGCAATATTATTGTGAGGGTCAAGAGCAGCTCATTCAACACAGATTTTGAGACGTTCCATTTATAATTTTGGAACCCCATCGGAGAACGCGTGCTGAACGCCGACGTTCTCTACGTGCCGTGTCCCACAACAAGCCGGTAGCGTTGCTAAGCAACACACAGCTTATCAGGTATGATTACCTTACAACACACACCTTTGTTACCGGCTACGGTGGCTTTTTATGTCCAAAGAGATTTTTGTAGTTGGTTCGGATCGGGGCCGGTTTGTATTCAGACCATAAGCGAACCGCACCAGAGTCCGTTTGGAAGAGGACCGAGACCACCTCAAAAGTGGGTCTCGGTCCGGTTGTTTGGTCCGGACCAGGGTTCGCTTGAGTGTATTCACACCTGCACAAAAGGTCCGGACCAAGGGGGGAAACGAACTCGGGTCCGTTTAAAGCGGACCAAAAGTGGCAAGTGTGAATACACCCCCAAGACTTGGGCTACGTCTTGCATTCATACCAAATATGTGACTTGGGATGGGTAACTTTCACATTTGAACCGATACCCGGTACATGGGAAGTGATGCCGGAACTCAACGGTACCAATTTCTGCTATTTTTGTCTGTGTTTTTGTGGTTTTAAATGTTAATTTGTTTAATAATAAAATCAGAAAACTTTTCAATTTAACATATTTCTCAATATATAAACTTCAATGAATATATCAAAACAACATCCAGTTGTTTGTATTGTAACATCTCTGTTGTTTCAAACATTTCTTCTCCCAACGGATGCAGGGGTTCTAGCTGTAGATCTGAGTCTGACGAAAATTTTTTCTTCAGCCTTGAGAAAAATCTTGTGCTTAACCAGGAGCTTCCTCAGATTAGAAGTATTCCTGCCACTGGCCTTGCACTTCACATCACAAATATTGCAGCGAGTTTAATCTGCATCGCATTTCAGTTCCAGACTCCTCTGGAACCTCTGGAGATCATTGTGGAAAGAAGGATTCTTCATAAAATGAAGAACATTATGGAGAACCCTGAGCATCCTCTTCATCAGACTGTCCTACAACAACAGAGTGTCTTCAGTCAGAGGCTTCTTCAGATCTGATGTAAGACGGAGCGCTACAGGAGATCCTTCCTGCCCACAGCCATCAGCATCTACAACGGCTCTTTGAAGAAACCTTCATAATGAGCTACAACAACATTTAATTTCCCTTTGGGATTAATAAAGTATTTTTGAATTGAATTGAATTTTGAAAAGTGGAGCCATACTTTCAGGTGCTTTCTATTAGCCATGCTTTGTTGACGGTACCAGCGGCTGCTGATGTCATTACGCTCTTGTGTGTGCAAGGCTGTGTTCATGTCCGGCATGGAAAATCACCCACTCTTCCGCTCCCTCAGTGTCACAATGATGGGTTTAGTTACCAAAACATGCTACCGTTTGATTTTACGTGAATCGATATTAGGTAGTACCGACGGAATTAAATCGGTACCTATAAAAGTAAAGAATTCAGTACCCATCCCTATATGTGATGCAATTTCTTTAAACGATCTTTTTCATGTGGCTGCACGGTGGCGCACTTGGTAGCACTGTTGCCTTCCAGCAAGAAGGTCCTGGGTTCGATTCCCGGCCTGGGGTCTTTCTGCATGGAGTTTGCATGTTCTCCCCGTGCATGAGTGGGTTCTCTCTGGGTACTCTGGCTTCCTCCCACAGTCCAAAGACATGCCTGTTAGGTTAATTGGTCTCTCTAAATTGCCCTTAGGTGTATGAGTGTGTGTATGGTTGTTTGTGTGTTGCCCTGCGATGGACTGGCGACCTGTCCAGGGTGTACCCCGCCTCCCGCCCATAGACTGCTGGAGATAGGCACCAGCTCCCCCGCGACCCACTATGGAATAAGCGGTAGAAAATGACTGAAACCTGCTGGTTATTTAAAATGTAGCAGCCAAGGTGCTGATGGGTACCTCTGTGAGAAACTGGATTCTCTTAACTGTCTATTAATCTACAAATTTATTTAAATTCTGATTATTTATAAGTCCCTCAGCGCCTTGGCCCCATTTTAGATGAAACGAGACATTAGTCGTTACCACCCCACCTGATACTTGGTTCACAATGTGAAACAAAACCTTTAGTCTCCCGGATCCTTTGCTCTGTAATGAGGTCCCTGCCTGCTGCAGGATGCTCATTCACTCTCTGTCTAACAGTTTGAGAGGGCTTACATTAAAATTTTTGATGTATCAGTATGATACTTGTTTTATGGTATCATGTATTGATATTTATCAGTTTTTTATCATTTGCATATCATTTTATTTTTTTACCAGCACTGTTAACTTTTATGGATTCTCTTTATTTGTTTTACTATCTTTCTTTTTTTACAATCAGTATAATAAATCTATAATTTAGATAGTAGTCTGATCAAGGTTATGTTCTTCTCCACAGATAACTGGACTGTGCTCATGGCCAGTTGTACTGCATCTGCCAGTGAAGACAAAATAGTACATTGTGTTGAGCTTCTGCTTTCCAGGTCCGCCAATCCCAACATGGTGGACAGGTGAGGGGAAAACTTCTTTCAGTCAAAATATTTAAGGGATTTCAACACAGTATGTACAGTTGTAACCCTTTTTGAAGTAGGTTTAAATAAAGCCACTTCAGACCTCAAGCAATACGAAAAAGGTGCTGGATCAAATTTCCTTTGATGGTTCTTGTAATGTTTCCCTGCCATGTGGTAGCATTATGCACCACTGTACTCTATACAGCGTGTTTGTATCTGGGTGTTTTGTTTGGAATGTCCTGTTATGGCATGTGCTTGCACAGGAGGGCCCAGACAGACATACAAACAGAGTGTAAAGAGTGGTGCTCAGGGAGAGAAAAGAAAGCTGCTTTTAAAAACCAGTCATGTACACTGTTTGAGTTTGAACCTTTTTAAATTACTTTTCAAATATTTAGAAATGTGTGCCCATCTATGATTGTAGTGTTTGTAGTATAGTGCATTAGTACTTTGACTAGCATACAACAGACATTAGCTTGTTGCTGGACTCTTCAGTATATTTATAATGACAGCAAAGATGTAAGGTTTTGGAGAAAAGGGAAAAAGCTAAAATTCTTTGGCCGGACCAACTGTTAATACCAAAGACTATTTCTAGGAAAGTTTCAATTTGTGCAGTTTTGTCAACCTGGGTCGAGCATAACTGACCTTTTGATAAATATGTTCACATACATAAGACCTGAAGTACAATTGCTCTCAAAATATTTTGCATAAGTTGCAAAGACATTTTATTTAAAAGGTAATCACCACCACCACTGAGGTACAGTTCACTCTTGCTACATAATAGGTTTGTAACAGTTTGTATCATAATTGTATACAACTTTATCGCAGTAATCAATATTATCACAGATTGCTACTGTGTATTCCAAGCAGTATTACTGGGCAGCATTACTAGCTGCACTTATTGTACCTGACAGTTGGTATGAGGTTCTCATGCTAAAACTGATTTCTCCAAAAATCGAAAAATTCTTAGTTTTGTTTTCACCTCTCCAAAGAACATTGTTCAAGAAATCTTGTGCTTCATTCAGATGTAACATAACAAAACTATTTCATACTGCTAATACATTAGACAAAGGCTACTTTCACACTGCAGGCAAATGTGGCCCAAATTGGCCTTTTTTTTTTTTTGTTGGGTTTTTTTGTCCATATGTGACCTGTATTCAACTTTTTCATGGCAGTCAAGACAGCCCAATTCCGATCTTTTCACCTTCAAAAAAATCTGAGTTGTGCCACTTCCATATGTGGTACCAAATTGGATGGCTTGGACTACGCATCACCCAGACTTCTCACCCAGACAATTGTTAATAGTTATGCTCTCTTTTGTCTTATCTTTCTTCATCTTATGATGTGGTCAAAATATTGTATGCTCCTATTGCTAAACAACCTAATATTAACACAGAGACTCCGAGATCCATTACTTCTGTAAACCGTTTGCTGCTGTGTGACGTCTACATGTTCCTTTTGGGTCGTAAACCGTTCAGACTGAAGTCTGATTGTGGCCGTATTTTATAAGTAGTTAAACAACCACGGAGAAAAAAAAACAACGCTATAACATCCACCATTTACAAGATCTGTAAACTCATGGATTCAAAATAGTTTGGAAATCACCCTAGAAGCCTTCAGCCAGGTTAATGGGCTGTAAAAGTTGCTGATAAGGTCATTGCTGATGTCTTTGATCCTTTCAGAACATGCTCCATACAGCAAAATGCTGATAATTCCTGTTTTTATACAGATGGCCACACTTAATCAAGTTGGTGTTATTAGCAACACTTGGCTGTTTCTTTATATATTGTATAAAACCAGCAACAGTGTGTTTAGCTTTTCCTGTGAATGTATTGAAGTGATCTAGACATGCTTTTACTGTAGTCAACGACCAAAGGTAACTCAAAATACGGCCTCTGCAGCTGTATTTCTCAACCAAAAGGCTTTTTCAGGCTTTGGCTACACATCCACACAGACTTGTATATAACTAAATGAATGAATTCAAATGACAATGAAAGTGTTGAATCAATCTAAAGTTATATATCTACTGTCCTGCTTCAGTAAAGACTTCCAAAAAATGTAATCCTGTGTAACAAAATGAAGCCAGATTGTTTTTAAAACTCTTTTAATGGTACCATCTGTGAATTTTTGCTTTATCACATAGTGTTGATGCAGCCCCCAGTGGCTTTCTTGTTTACCTTCCCCTTATCCTCTGTTACTCTGTCACTGCCAGTGCAGCATTGCAAACAGGGCTCACGCCACCTGAAACCCCTGATGACGAACATAGACGCCCTCTAGCTTTAGGAAATTGATTAGTTCCTTTCCAGACAAAATATTTGAAGCAAAGTAATGAGCCACAGAAGGTTGCAGAAAAGAAGAAGAGGAGGTGAGGGAAGCAGTCCCCCAATCCCAAGATGAAGCATAACGTGAGGTTTATGTGGGTATGAAGTACAGACCCGTTCCTCTTCCTCAGCTCCTCTTACGTCTGTATTTCAGACTAGTGATTAACACCAGCTGCTCATCCTCCCGCTTTAGTGTAAACCGGAATACACCGTTGTTTTTTTTTAAAGCTGAGAAATGTGGACGCACAATGTGGGGTCCATTGAATTTATGTCCTACTTTTTAAAATTTATTTTACCTTCCTTATCTGTTCTTCATCATCCGTCTTCATTTGTTTTCTTACTGTCCGGTCTTTATTGGATGTTCCTGGTAAGGGATGCTGAAACCTCCAGGCTTCAGCATCTTCAGTATCTCCAGACAGAGAATAAGTAGTTGCATACAAAAATCCATGATCATTCAAAAATATTTGAGGGGGGAGGGGGCAGTGTCTCTTTAGCAGATATAAAGTATAGTTTTTTCCTTGAATGAATGGTAAATGAACTGAATTTATATAGCGCTTTACACTAGAGCCACATTCACCCAGTCGCACTAAAAAAACATCTACATGTGGCAGGAGGAAGCTGTAATCGAATCTGCAACTTTCACATTGCAAGACAACTACTCTCCCCACTGAGCTACAGTTAATTACCCTGTTCAGACCTGAAACATTGATGAAAATCAGGACCGGTTCTAGGCATGCATATATGAGGGAGCATCATCATGGATTCACATTATGCTCCAGCATGTTTATTGTTGTTGATTAGTGTTTTCTTTATGGGATTGGGGTAAACTGTACTGTGCAATTTGCCAGACTACACTGGTTTTCTCCCAGTTGGGCTTCTTTTGAACATATTAGGCTGGAAAGAAAATACCCTTGGGCAGCTTGTTAAAATTTGGGCTGCTTCTCACAACATTTGGAGTGTTTTTAGTAATTATTCATATGAAAATAGTTGTCAATAGTGGCAGAAAAGTAAAAACCAAGTTAAAAACCAGTTAATCAACTGTCACTGTGAAATAATATTGGTCAATTGTAAACGCCCAAAATGCTGTTAAGAGTTCATCTAATATACACTGAGGTGCAGCCTTAACTTTGTTAAGCTTTGACTTGATGTTGAGAGACAGCATCATGCTGAAGGGGAAAATACAAAAGATATTTAGAAAGCTAAAACCAGACCAGAAAATGCACATACATTTCTGGAGGCAGGTGCTTAGGCCTAAAAAAATGGCATCGATTGCAAAATTTGTTTATAAAATTAAAATACAAAACTGGATATATTTATGCTTTTATAGCCTCCCTTTTCTTGGAATTATGCGAAGTTGTAAATGAAATAAATCAATGTTCTGCTATGCATCATAATCAAAAGAGACTCCCTGAATCAGGTGAGAAAACATTAAACATTATATAACTGTTTTCTGGCAGAGTTAAAACATGACAGTAATAATAAACTAATAAAGCATTACCAATATCAATATAACTCACCACACGTTCATGTAGCTCAACTTAAGAACCACCTTTCATTTCAAATCACAAACCTTAGGTAGTTAATGTTAAAATTGGGTCTATTATTATGCTAATAAATCAGACAGACAGCTAAGCAACATTTTCCTATTTATTCATCATTTTGTGTTTGCTGCTTTCTATTTAGAGCATAATATTCAGCCTTTGGCATATATTAGCCTGTAATGCTGACTAGCTACCAAAATGATTTCTCAACTGTTGGGGAAGAAATGCTTGCATGAAAAGAGCTCCTTGAGTTAAAGTGACTTTTATCTACACAGAACGGAGTTTGGCCAGCATGCTGTATTTATACAATACTGTATGTTTGTTTCTATTATCAGCATTTATTGTGAGAGTTACTAGACATTCAGAAAAAAGTTTGTGGTCAAACTTTTTCTTTTCTTCTTCAGATTTTACCATTAAAGTAATTAAAGTGAAATGGTCTAATTTGTCTGTTTGGTTGAATATCTCCCTCTCTGTCTGTCCATTAAATCTGTCAAACATCAGTCAACAGCTGGATTTTAACATGTAGGCAATGCGTTACGCAGTCGTGTATGGATGCTGATTGGAAGAAAATGCAAGTGTTTTTCAGCAGGTGTGGCACCAAATGCCCCCCTCTCCAGCCCTTTCTCTAAAGAAACTTTGGACCAGAAGCCACTTAATGTTTTCAACAGCACTATAATGTTAGGAATAACACGTTTTACCCTTAAGTGTAGGAGGAGGAGGGAGAGGCAAGGCGGGGGGTTGTGCTTGTGTGATTGAGAATTGATTTTAGGGGACCAGGTATTTGTTTGAGGGGGCATTGGCGCCCCTTGCCCCTGCGTAGAGCAGGCCTCGATGATAACCAAACTGTTTTCAGCATGGCCAAGACACATTTTTGGGGAATTACTTTGGCTTTATAAGCTCACCTATGTAGCTTTAGCAGACACACTAAGTAATTAATTTGCATTTTATTGCATGACATAAGTATTTCAGACATTAGTAAAACAAAACTTATTATTTGGTACAGAAACCTTTGTTTGCAATAACAGATATTAGACGTTTTCTGTAGTTCTTGACGAGGTTTGCACACACTGCAGCAGCAATTTTGGACCACTCCTCCATACAGATCCTCTCCAGATCCTTCAGGTTTCGGGTCTGTTGCTGGGCAACAGACTTTCAGCTCCAGCCAAAGATTTTTAATTTGGTTCAGTCTGGCCACTCCAGGACCTTGAGGATGCTTCTTACAGAGCCTCCCGATACATGACCCCATCCATCCTCCCTTCAATATGGTGCGGTCGTCCTGTCCCCTTTGCAGAAAAGCATCCCTAAAGAATGATGCTTCTACCTCCATGCTTCATGGTAGGGATGGATTTCTTGGGCTTGTACTCATCCTTCCTCTTCCTCCAAACACAGCAAGTGGAGTTTAGACCAAAAAACTCTACTTTTGTCTCATCAGACCATTGGACCTTCTCCCATTCCTCCTCTGAATCATCCAAATGGTCATTGGCAAACTTCAGATGGGCCAGAACATGCATGGCTGGAGCAGGGGGACATTGCGTGCGCTGCAGGATTTAATCCATGGTGGCGTAGTGTGTTACTAATGGTCTTCTTTGAGACTGTGGTCCCAGCTCTCTTCAGGTAATTGACTAGGTTCTGCTGTGTGGTTCTGGGCTGATCCCTCACCTTCCTCATGATCGTTGATGCCCCATGAGATGTTACATGGAGCCCCAGACCGAGAGAGATTGACAGTCATCTTGAACTTCTTCCATTTCCTTATAATTGCACCAACAGTTGCCTTCTCACCAAGCTGCTTGGCTATTTTCCTGTAGTCCATCCCTGCCTTGTGCAGGTCTACTGTTTTATCCCTGATGTCCTCACTGGTCTTGGCCAGAGAGTTGTGTAAGGAGAGATTGTGGAGAGATTGGAGTTTGTTTGAGTGTGTGGACAGGTGTCTTTTATACAGATAACCAGTTCAAACAGGTGCAGTTAATACAGATGAGTGGAGAACAGGAGGGCTTCTTAAAGAAGAACTAACAGGCCTGTGAGAACCTGGATCCCCACTGGTTATTAGGTGATCAATTATGTCATAAAATAAATGCAAATTTAAAAATTACACAATGCGATTGTCTGGATTTTTGTTTTAGATTCCGTCACTCACAATTGAAGAGTACCTATCATTGAAATGAAAGACTTCTACATGCTTTGCAAGTGGGAAAACCTGCAAAATCGGGAGTGAATCAAATACTTCTCCCCACTGGATGTGTTGAACCTGACCCAACATTCATGTAGCCTTTGACCAGATACAATGCCAACAAAGTTTTTACACGCCTTTTACTTTTTCCAATTTTGAATTCAGTTTATTTATACAGCACCAATTCACAACACATGTCGTCTCAAGGCACTTTGATAAAAAATACATTCATTAAGATACCAGATAATAAACCCACTATTCTCACAGCATAATCTATTATTTTGATGGGCAGGAAGAAAGTCTAGCCCTTTTCAGGTACCATGAGTCATGTTCCTGGAAATCTCAGTTGTTGATGTCCTGATTGGGATAAACAGTGTTTACACTGAAATATCAGTCTATTGATTAGCCAGCTGTTTGGACACTTGACAGAATTCACAGCCTGAAGGACGAGCTGAAATGCACAGCCTTGGAAGGATAGAACACCAGAGAACATAGACAAATTAAATATGACCCCAATAGAGATGGTGATTGACTGTTTGGCATAGAATGATGTTAATAAAAATGTTGTTTTGCACGTCATTGCCACTGTTGCAGTTGTTTGACTTCACATAGAACATTAACTGAATTCTTGGAATTAGTCATAGAAGGACTTAACTCTGTTTTACTACCACATCTTCAGCGACCCTCAGACACTCTTAAGATTTACACCTGTTTGACAAACATGACTGATACAAACACTTAAAGAAGTCATTGTTTTCAAGTGTTCAATAAAAGCAATCAATCTAAATACAATATAATTTAACAGTGTTTAACACACTCTCCTTTATGTACACATACATGTATATATCTATATATCTTTCCATTTTGATCTGTTTGCATCTGTCTTATATTTTTTCATCTCCATCAGTCTAGCTTTATCTCCATCTATCTGTATCTATTAGTGCTGGACAACTATCAAACTTCTTAATCAGGATTAATTGCACTGTTCTGCAAAAGTTGTGTTTTGTGAACATTAAAAGTACTTCTATATGAATAAAGGGGAATAACATTTGTTTTGCAAATAAGATGACAAATGACTGTAGTATTCTAAAGTAATTACACATTTATTACGGTTTAGATGTTAATCAGATGTTTAAATAACTGAATAAGAACCACAGCGAACAAATAAAGGACAAAGTCTGAACATTGAGACACTTTACAGTCCCTTATATTCAGTTTGAGTTCATGCGTTCACCTCCTCCTGATGCACATCTGTTTAACATGGAAATGACAGAGTGGGAGCTGGATTTTATTTTGAAATCCTTCTCCAACCCTGTCAGGACCATTTAAGACAGGCTCCTTTATACATTTTACCAATCAACCACCATGATTGATTTCTCTTTTCCTCTGCTACACGCTGTCCAGCATTATTTAGAAAATAAAATTGAAAAAGTGTACTTGACTGTCAAAGTAAGAGGGGTCAGCTCAGCCCCTCCAAACTACAGGTCCTTCTCAAAATATTAGCATATTGTGATAAAGTTAATTATTTTCCATAATGTCATGATGAAAATTTAACATTCATATATTTTAGATTCATTGCACACTAACTGAAATATTTCAGGTCTTTTATTGTCTTAATACGGATGATTTTGGCATACAGCTCATGAAAACCCAAAATTCCTATCTCACAAAATTAGCATATTTCATCCGACCAATAAAAGAAAAGTGTTTTTAATACAAAAAATGTCAACCTTCAAATAATCATGTACAGTTATGCACTCAATACTTGGTCAGGAATCCTTTTGCAGAAATGACTGCTTCAATGCGGCGTGGCATGGAGGCAATCAGCCTGTGGCACTGCTGAGGTCTTATGGAGGCCCAGGATGCTTCAATAGCGGCCTTTAGCTCATCCAGAGTGTTGGGTCTTGAGTCTCTCAACGTTCTCTTCACAATATCCCACAGATTCTCTATGGGGTTCAGGTCAGGAGAGTTGGCAGGCCAATTGAGCACAGTGATACCATGGTCAGTAAACCATTTACCAGTGGTTTTGGCACTGTGAGCAGGTGCCAGGTCGTGCTGAAAAATGAAATCTTCATCTCCATAAAGCTTTTCAGCAGATGGAAGCATGAAGTGCTCCACAATCTCCTGATAGCTAGCTGCATTGACCCTGCCCTTGATAAAACACAGTGGACCAACACCAGCAGCTGACACGGCACCCCAGACCATCACTGACTGTGGGTACTTGACACTGGACTTCTGGCATTTTGGCATTTCCTTCTCCCCAGTCTTCCTCCAGACTCTGGCACCTTGATTTCCGGATGACATGCAGAATTTGCTTTCATCCGAAAAAAGTACTTTGGACCACTGAGCAACAGTCCAGTGCTGCTTCTCTGTAGCCCAGGTCTGGGGAATGTGGCACCTGTAGCCCATTTCCTGCACATGCCTGTGCACGGTGGCTCTGGATGTTTCTACTCCAGACTCAGTCCACTGCTTCCGCAGGTCCCCCAAGGTCTGGAATCGGCCCTTCTCCACAATCTTCCTCAGGGTCCGGTCAACTCTTCTCGTTGTGCAGCGTTTTCTGCCACACTTTTTCCTTCCCACAGACTTCCCACTGAGGTACCTTGATACAGCACTCTGGGAACAGCCTATTCGTTCAGAAATTTCTTTCTGTGTCTTACCCTCTTGCTTGAGGGTGTCAATAGTGGCCTTCTGGACAGCAGTCAGGTCGGCAGTCTTACCCATGATTGGGGTTTTGAGGGATGAACCAGGCTGGGAGTTTTAAAGGCCTCAGGAATCTTTTGCAGGTGTTTAGAGTTAACTCGTTGATTCAGATGATTAGGTTCATAGCTCGTTTAGAGACCCTTTTAATGATATGCTAATTTTGTGAGATATTAATTTTGGGTTTTCATGAGCTGTATGCCAAAATCATCCGTATTAAGACAATAAAAGACCTGAAATATTTCAGTTAGTGTGCAATGAATCTAAAATATATGAATGTTAAATTTTCATCATGACATTATGGAAAATAATGAACTTTATCACAATATGCTAATATTTTGAGAAGGACCTGTACATGGGTTGAGTGAATAGACCTGTGCCCCACCATAAGTTGGAAACAACATAGTTCCTCTGCAGCTGTGGTAAATTGGTAACATGTGAACATGTAAAGATGTTCAATAATTTACTACATCTCGTGATTTTCTTAAAGGGATGGGCGGTCCAGTTGGCGGTGGGGAGGTTAGAGGAAACTCTGAGATTGAGATTTATTTTTGCACTAAAATGTATATTTGAAACATCAATCATCAGTGAAATACAGACAAATTCATAAATGTAAGATCTAAAGAATATCATACGTTTATATCGGTCTAGTAAAGCATTTTGATCAATTTTTCATGAACGTATATGATCATTTATTCACTTAAAAGTAGGAATTGTTACTTTTACATAAATCATGATTAAAGTATTTAAATATAGAAACCATATGAATCATATTTAGGTTACGAAACGTGAAATCTCAAGCACTGTTAGTCAAAGAAATTGAGCTGTGATGGTTTGTTAGAGTTAATGCAAATGATAATTTGTCCATATAAATTCCTCTTTTCATTTGGTTCAGCAGCTTCCTTTGTGAGACACAAACCACAAACAGTCCTCTGTAACAGGATAAAGTGATGGATTGCCCCCAAACTTTCCCACCTCTCAGGATTGATGTATTTTCTCACCCACCACGTTGTTTGAGCTGATAAGATAAAGGTTTATTGTAGCAAAGGTTATTTATATACAGCTTTTGTTTTGATGGAAAAGGGCTATTGTAAAATGGCAGAAAGCTGGTACAGGTAATTATGTGAAGTTCATATAGAACCATTATAATGGAACCATTATAATGTCTGTAACTTTAACTAAAATTTATTTTTAGTAACCTTTAGCTGTTATGCATTAAGCATTGCTCTGATTATGATGTGGGGTGTTAAGTTTTATCTTTACATTCAAAGAACAGTTCTGCTATCGTAAGGATTTGCCGTTTGCAGATAATGGTAGATAAAGACTTGGAGTGACAGCGCAATCACACATCATGGTCTGAAACGCATCACTGGATCCTTAAACGTTATCTACACCATGTTCGTGTACTTATGTGGGAATGCTTGTTGATGGAATTGTTGATGGAATCCAGTGCATTGCATGCAATGCATGCTCTCCTATGCATTGCTATGGCAGGCCCCAACTACTGGCCAAGGAGTAGCAGCAACCATTTTTCTTGAGCAAGTCGTTGCTTTGTTTTAAATCATTACTTTAGGTTTTCTATTCCAAAAGTAATCAATGAAAAACTCTTTTTCATGTACATTGGTGTGAAAAGGTTTTTGCCCTCTTTCTGATGTCTTATTTTTTTGCATGTTTGTCACACTTAAGTGTGTCAGATCATCAAATGAATTTAAATATTAGTCAAAGACAACACAAGTAAAAACAAAAAATGCAGTATTTAAATGCTTTTTTATCAAGACCCTCCGGCCCTTGGTTGCGCCTAGAAATCCTGCCATGAACAAACTCCCATGAACACTCGAGGTTGTAGAGCGAGTCTAGTATTCAATGGCCAGGATGAAAACCATGAGGTTCAACCATCAGCTGTACCGTTTTCCAGAATTGCTTCGAGACAGGCTGGTTGTCCTTCTCAATGTCCTCACTGAAATCCTCCCAGGCCTGAGTTTTAGCCTCTCTGGGCCACGGCATGCTGCCTTAGGAGTCTCACAAGTCAACCAGAACTGATAAGACAAATGTTTCAGCTTGACGGCATCCCTTACGGCCGATGTCCACCACCTGGTTTGGGGAATGCCACTGCGACAGGCACAGCAGACCTTAAGACCACAGCTATGCGCAGCAGCATCAACAATAGAGGTGGTAAACTCGGACTCTGTCTCCAACCTCCCCTAGAATCGTTAGGAGGTAGGAGCTGAAGGTATTGCTGGCTGAGGGCTCCACCATACGTTCCCAGCAGACCCTCACTATACCTGTGTGCCTGCCAAGTCTATCTGATTTCCTCCTCTTCCAGTGGATCCAACTCCCCACCAGATGGTGATCGGTGGACAGCTCAGCCTCTCTCTGCACCGAAATGTCCAAGACATGCTGCCGAAGTCCGAAGACATGACTACAAGAGCACAGATCAACACCTTTATGCTTGAACATGGTGTTCGTTATGGATAATCCGTGACTAGCACAATTGAATTCATTTTATTTCTATACCACAAATTCACAACACATGTCTCAAGGGACTTTACAAAATCAATTCAGTCAAATCATACAGATTTCAAGTCCGGTACATACATTCCAATTGATCCTAATTATCAAACAGCGCAGTCAAATTCAGTTTATTATTCAAATTGGTTAAATAGTTTTCTATTTGAGGAAAACCAGCAGATTGCATCCAGTCAGAGACTTGCAGCATTCACTCCTCCTGGATGAGCATGTATTGACAGTGCACAGTCGCTTGCATTGACTTTGCAGCAATCCCTCATACTGAGCCTGCATGTAGCGACAGTTGAAAGAAGTCCAATAACGAATGAGTTCCAAGACAAAAAACACTGCTGTCCAAAAAGAACAAATTGTCATTTCAACTTTTCCAGAAAACATCTTAATGATCCCCAAGACTTAGGAAAATACAAAAGTTTAACTTTTTGGAAGGTGTGTGTCCTATTACATCTGGCATAGAAGCATTTCAGAAAAAGAACTTCATAGCAACTGATATATGTTGGGGGTAGTGTGATGGTCTTGGGCTGTTTTGCTGCTTCAGGACCTGGAAGACTTTCTGTGATAAATAGAAGAATTCTGCTGTCTACCAAAAAACCTGAAAGAGAATCTCCGGCTATCTGTTCATGACCTCAAGCTGAAACGAACTTTGGTTCTGCAGCAGGACAATGATCCAAACACACACCAGCAAGTCCACCTCTGAATGGCTGACTAGGCCACTCCAAAGTCTTGATTTTGTTTATCTTCAAAGTCCTGACCTGAATCCTATTGAGATGCTGTGGCATGACCTTTAAATATGCCATTTATGCTTGAAAACCCTCAAATGTGGCTGAATTACAATAATTCTGCAAAGATAAGAGGGTTATAATTCCTCCACAGCGGTGTAAAAAACTCAACGCAAGTTAATGCAAATGCTTGATTGCAGATGTTGCTGCTAAGGGTGGCCCAACCAGTTATTAGATTTAGGGGACAATCTCTTTTTCACACCTTCATTTATAAACTGCAATTTTGTGTTTACTTGTGTTGTCTCCGACAACAAAGTTGTTTGATCTGAAACACTGAAGCATGACTAGGGATGGGTACCTTTCACCTTTGAACTGATACTTGACTGATACTCTGTACCTGGCATCAATACTGGTACTGAAAGGTACCAATTTTCTGTACTTTTTTGTGTGTTTTTGGGGTAATAATTGTCAAATGAAACCAACGTTACAAAATACGAAGAACCGAGCTGATAACTAATGCAAGTTAAAATGTAATGCTAATGTCATGTCCCCAGGATTACTTACCTGGAGCAGACGAAGATGCTGATGCGGCTGCCTCACTTACATCGTCGCTGTTGCCTGCAGACGAGTCGTTCGTGGAAGCAGGCACGTTAACAGCGGGAGCTGCAGCCGTAGATCTGAGGCTTTTGAAAATTGTGCATTCTTCAGCTTTGATAAAAATCTTGTGCTTAACCAGGTCTTTCCTCCGATTAGAAGGTATTCCCTGTGCTGGCCTTGTACTTTGTGTCGCAAATATTGCAGCGAGCGTAATTTGCGTCGCACTTTGAAAAATGGAGCCAAACATTCGAGTGCTTTCTCTCAGCCATGCATGCTTTTTGACGGTACCATGCTTTTTGACGCACAAGAGCATTCCACGCTCTTGTGCGTGGAATGCTGTGTTCATGTCCGGCATGGAAAATCACCCACTCTTTCACTTCCTCAGTGTCACTTTGATATGTTTAGGTGCCGAAACATGGTACCCTTTGATGTTACACGAGTCGGTACACAGTAGTACCGAAGGAATTTGGTCAGCACCTCTAAAAGTACCGAATTCGGTACCCATCCCTAAGCATGACAAACAAAAATAAGAAATTAGGAAGGGGGCAAACACTTTTTCACACCACTGTATACCATTAGACCCTCATTCCGAATGTTCTTTATTATTGATTTACTGATAAATACTTACTTATTAATATATAATTGAGAGGAATTTAATGTTTATGTAGATGTTGTGATTTTTGCAGAGCGCTACCACCCACTAATTTTGAAAACCTTCAACTAATCTACAATCTAGACTACAGAGGCCTAAATTTAGCATCAACCCAGCCTGTCCAAAATAATATAATTGGCAGTTACTGTCTAAACGTTTTGCAAGGCTCTGTGCCCGAGATGTTAAGTAATTCAAGTTTCAAAAATAGACACCAGATCACATTTTTGACTTAACAGTAGACTTTGGCCTAGACCTGGTCTGTTGATTTCCAAAAACAATAAACCTTCCTAAAGGTAATATGACAACAGAGACAAACCTTACACGAGCAGACAATGACATGGTCTAGTGTTTAATTATGCAAGCCTACTTGTTCCTCCCTTTCTTTTTTTTTGATAACCAGACATGTTTGCCCTGATAATTCCTCTGTTCACTCATCCAGATTTATGATTGTGACCAGTAAATAATTCAATTTACACCTCAACTCCTTGTATCCGTGTGGCACAGCTCAGAAATATCATTTTGCTTAAAAAGCAATTTTTTTTATGTTACTCCAGTAGCAGTGTCTGGTTGTTGCTCTCTTATGCATGTGCGACCTATTCGAAGTCAGCTCATATACTATTGTACCTTATATTTGTGTTTGCACGTTCTGTGGCAATGTTCAGTGGTTTAAAAAAGTTGGTGATAAAACTACAACTTTTTTAAAGCATTTGTATACATAGATACCACAAAGTATCTATGTATACCAAGTACTAGCCCATGACTAGTACTGATGTCAGTTTTGCATATGTTACAATTAATCACGATATTCTTTTACAGAGGTTTTATCTTGCTGTAGAGATTAAAGTGTTATTTTCTGTGAGTTAATTGGTAATGGTTCCCTTGCCTGCAGTAGAAGGATTTCACTGAGAGCCTGTTGAAAATTAAATGAATCATCAGTGGTGCATGGTCAACAACCTAGTAAGACATGCCGCATCTGTTTTAACTGACTTTAGCAAATGAAAGAATCTCAAACTGGCAGGGGTATTAACAGCCTAACATTTCACGTGAGACCATTGTTAAGTTTAGTGCCGTTTTGTTAAAATGAACGTCTGTATTTCTATGCGACGTTACCTCCATTGCACCAGATCAGCTGTGACTTGCTTGTCTAGTCCAACTCATCAATGAATGGACTAAACTTCTGGATTTTAAGTTAGTTGTGCAGTAGCATCAAATGGGGTATGTTATTGTACTCTCAAGGTCTTCTAGTTGTAAGACATATATTAGCATGGAAGAGCAGATCAGTTGATTCAACAAATTATCTGATCCAGGACGGTTGTACACTAAAAATCCTCTGAGCTTCTTAGCTTGAACCACTCCAAAGATGTACCTACTTTACCAACAGGCTTTGTGATAGAATAGTTGTCTATACTAAACTAACCCTTTGAGAAAATAGCACTTTAAATCATTTAGATAAGATTTACCTGATAGATCTAGGTTTTTTATGTTGATGATAAATCTCGAGTGCAAGACTACATCATTTGGTGCTTGGGCCAAGTTTCTTTTCTTTCCTGAACTTCCACGTGGTAAAATTATCAGAGTGGAAAAGCATATTGTTTATGTATATTATCTGTATTTATCTATAAAGCCTGATAATACAATCACTTAACCAAAGCAGTGGTAGGACCCCCACAATCTCCCCAACCCTTCCTGCACCAAGATAAAAGATGCACCCACCACTTCCTGCAAGCGCTCTTGTTGAGCTGTAGAAATTCACGTATTTGTACATCAATAAATGTGTTTACAGATGCCCATAAGGTTTGCATAAGTTTTTAAAATTTAAATGAAAGGCAGATCTTTATTAGGCTCGTCTCGTGTGGAACCATCTCCCAGCTTTTGTCCATGAGGCGGACACCCTGTCCACTTTTAAGACTAGGCTTAAAACTTTATTGCTTGGTATTTTTATTCAAAGGTACAGTGTATCACAAAAGTGAGTACACCGCTCACATTCCTGCAGATATGTAAGTATCTGTTTTCATGGGACAACACTGACAAAATGACACTTTGACACAATGAAAAGTAGTCTGTGTGCAACTTATATAACAGTGTAAATTTATTCTTCCCTCAAAATAACTCAAGATACAGCCATTAATGTCTGAACCACCGGCAACAAACGTGAGTACACCCCTAAGAGACTACGTCCAAATTGAGCACTCTTGTCAATTTCCCTCCAAAATGTCATGTGACTCGTTAGTGTTACTAGGTCTCAGGTGTTCATAGGGAGCAGGTGTGTTTAATTTTGTAGTACAGCTCTTGCACTCTCTCATACTGGTCACTGAAAGTTTCAACATGGCCCCTCATGGCAAAGAACTCTCTGAGGATCTTAAAAGATGAATTGTTGCGCTACATGAAAATGGCCAAGGCTACAAGAGGATTGACAACACCCTGAAACTGAGCTGCAGCACAGTGGCCAAAATCATCCAGCGTTTTAAAAGAGCAGGGTCCACTCAGAACAGACCTCGCGTTGGTCGTTCACAGAAGCTGAGTGCATGTGCTCAGCATCACATCCAAAAACTCTTTGAAAGATAGGGGCAGGAGTGCTATCAGCATTGTTGCAGAGAGTGAAGAGGTGGGGGCTCAGCCTGTCAGTGCTCAGACCATATGCCGCACACTATATGAAATTGGTCTGCATGGCCATCATCCCAGAAGAAGTCTGTCCACAAGAAAGCCCGCAAACTATTTGCTGAAGACAGGTCAACAAAGGACATGGATTACTGGAGCCATGTCCTATGGTCTGATGAGACCAAGATTAATTTGTTTGGTTCAGATGGTGTGGCGGCAATCAGATGAGGAGTACAAAGATAAGTGTGTGATTCCTACAGTCAAGCATGATGGTGGGAATGCCATGGTCTGGGGCTGCATGAGTGCAGCAGGTGTTGGGGAGTTACATTTCATTGAGGGATACAATGAACTCAAACATTTACTGTGAAATACTGAAGCAGAGCATGATCCCCTCCCTCTGGAAACTGGGTTGCATGGCAGTGTTCCAGCATGATAATGACCCAAACAGACCTCTAAGCCGACCACTGCTTTATTGAAGAGGCTGAGGGTAAAGGTGATGGACTTGCCAAGCATGTCTCCAGACCTAAACCCAATAGAACATCTTTGGGGCATCCTCAAGCGTAAGGTGGAGGAGCGCTAAGTCTTGAATATTCGCCAGCTCCGTGATGTCGTCATGGAGGAGTGGAAAAGCATTCCAGTGGAAACCTGAGAAGCTCTGGTAAACTCCATGCCCAGGAGAGTTAAGGCAGTTCTGGTAAATAATGGTGGCCACACAAAATATTGACACTTCAGGCACTTTCACTAAGGGGTGTACTCACTTTTGTGGCCGGTGGTTCAGACATTAATGGCTGTATCTTTAGTTATTTTGAGGGAAGAATTAATTTACACTGTTATATAAGCTGCACACAGACTACTTTTCATTGTGTCATTTTGTCAGTGTTGTCCCATGAAAACATATACTTACATATCTGCAGGAATGTGAGGGGTGTACTCACTTTTGTGATACACTGTATCTCTAGTCATGCTGTAAAAAGCTGCTGGAGGACATGGTTACCACCTCACTGTGCTACTTTCTCCAACTACTCTCCAAATATGTATTGCTTACAATCTTTGCTGCCTTTAACTATTAGTGTTTTTCCACCAGAGGAACTCTTGTTCTTGAACCAGTTTGGTTTGGGTGCCTTCAAACGTTGGTGTTTTGTTGAATACTGACACACATTTCCATCAGTTTTGGGAACCAAGCATGAGTAATCAACAGTGGACGTGACACAACAGTAGTAGTTATACAATACGTGTTTAGTTTGCTTTTGCAAAAATTTAAATAATCTTTATACTGTACGTTCTTCATCTTCGTCGGCGTACTGGTTCCCTCTATTGTCTCCAGCTTCGACCTGCCAGCGGATGACATTGCAGTTCGCGCAGACAAAACAAGTATTCTGCGTTGCCCAAGTTGGACCAGAGTTCGTGCCCTGGAACATCTTTTCATTGATGGAAACATGGGTCACCTGTTCGAAATGGTATAAATTTTCACTGTTACGCTGATGATACTCAGCTTTACTTATCCATAAATCCTGATGAGCCCAACCAGTTAGATAGACTACAAGCATGTCTTGAAGATATAAAAACTTGGATGACTTTAAATTTTCTGCTTCTAAATTCAGACAAGACAGAAGTTGTTGTCTTTAGACCGGAGTCTTTAAAAAAGAAACTGCTTAGTCAATCACTTAACCTGGATGGCATTAAATTGACCTCTAATAAAGTAAAAAACCTTGGTGTTATTTTTGACCAGGACATGTCATTTAAATCCCATATTAAACAGGTTTCTAGGATTTCCTTCTTTCACCTCTGGAACATTGCCAAAATTAGAAATATTCTGTCCAGGAGTGACGCTGAAAAACTAGTTCCTTCAAGGCTGGACTATTGTAATTCTTTACTATCAGGATGTCCACAAAATGCAGTTAAAAGCCTTCAGCTGATTCAAAATGCTGCAGCAAGAGTTCTGATGAAAATTAAAAAGAGAGATCATATTTCTCCTATTTTAGCTTCCCTTCATTGGCTCCCTGTTAAGTCCAGAATAGAATTTAAAATTCTCCTCCTCACATATAAAGCCCTTAATGATCTAGCTCCATCATACATCAGAGATCTGATTGGTCCATATGTTCCTAACAGAGCACTTCGTTCTCAGACTGCAGGTTTACTGGTGGTTCCTAGAGTCTCTAGAAGTAGAATGGGAGGCAGATCTTTTAGTTATCAGGCTCCTCTCCTGTGGAACCAGCTCCCAGTTTTAGTCCGTGAGGCAGACACCCTGTCTACTTTTAAGGCTAGGCTTAAAACTTTCCTTTTTGATAAAGCTTATAGTTCGAGTGGCTTAGTTTTTCAGGGAGGGAGCCTTCCTCCATCCCTGTTGGTTGGAGTAAGGGGGAGTCAGGTTTAGCCTAAACCGGCTCAGTTATGGTTGAGGTGCAAACACACCCTCCATTTCTGCTACCTGTATGACCCCTTCTCTTTCCAATGGTTATAATCAGTCTGACAGTGGGAGGTATCCCAATCCTTGTGGTTTTTAGTATAACAGTGACCATAAGTGGGACCCTTTGTGGGGTTCCTTGAGACGACATTGTTGTAAATAAGCGCCATTTAACTAAATAATCTGAACTGAAACTATCTGTGTAGTTCTGCTGCTATAGGCTTAGGCTGCTGGAGGACATAACGACCACTTTCACCCTCTTCGCTACATTCTCACACTACTCTCCAATTTTGCATTATTTGCTGTTATTCAGTTTTTATTTCTCTCTCTTTTCTCTTCCTAGAAGCTACACCTGGCCTGGCTCTGTGTCTACCTGTGACACCTTTCTGGAGAGGGGCATCATCCAAGCTTCTGCTGGCAACAACTTAATGCTCACCCTCTACCAATGATCCACATAGCCCTGTCTTTCAGTGTTTAACCCTTTCTCTCTCCTAGACATGGCTACTGACTGAGCTTCTACTGTAACAAACTCTATGTGCTCTCTTTCAGACTCTAATCTTGAAAACTGGATCAGAGTTTATCTGTTCTTTCTTTCTTGGTGAAACGACTAAAGGAGCTACATCCATTAACATTTACTTTTCCTTCCCATAGAAAGGACACCTGGATCAGTGCTTCTTTGCTTTCTTTGTGTCTCTGCTCTGCTCTGTTCTCTCAAACCCCCAGTCGGTCGTGGCAGATGGCCGCTCACACTGAGCCTGGTTCTGGTTCTGCTGGAGGTTTCTTCCTGTTAAAAGGGAGTTTTTCCTCTCCACTGTCTCTACATACATGCTCAGTATGAGGGATTGCTGCAAAGTCAACGCCAGTGACTGTCCACTGTCTCTACATGCTCATCCAGGAGGAGTGAATGCTACAAGTCACTGACTGGATGCAATCTGCTGGGTTTCCTTAGACAGAAAAACTTTTAATCCAATTTGAATAAAAAGCTAACTCTGACTGCACTGTTCAATTGTTAGTATTAATTGGAATGTATGTACCTGACTTTTGTGAAGAGCCTTGAGACAACATGTGTTGTGAATTGGCGCTATATAAATAAAACTGAATTGAATTGAAAAACTGAAATTCCTCCTAAAAACTCTGGGGGTCAGGGTCTAAGGTCCCATAATGTCCTCTTGTTGTCCGTACCTAAAGTCTGAAAAAAGGCATTGAAATACGCTGGCCTAATTCCTCGACCTGTGTTCAAAAAGACTCAGAAATTAAGGATTGGGTTTTGGTGAATATTTGTAAAGAGC
This sequence comes from Girardinichthys multiradiatus, assembly GCF_021462225.1. Taxonomy (NCBI): domain Eukaryota; kingdom Metazoa; phylum Chordata; class Actinopteri; order Cyprinodontiformes; family Goodeidae; genus Girardinichthys; species Girardinichthys multiradiatus. The sequence continues at coordinate 5,432,437 of NC_061795.1, read as the reverse complement.
TCCTTAGTAGCTTGGAGACTGAAACAGCTGACTGTAAATGTTTTGTCTAATAGATTTGAATGAAAATGCTGATAACTGTGAAGCAGTTTAAATTTGTAATCTGCCTGTAGATTAACATTACAGAAAGCTTCTCTATATTGTTGAATTTTCTTACCGTTAGTCTTGACTCACCTGTTTCGTTTGCCAGTTTAATGTAGGATTAAACTGGGAAAGGAAACTGTGATTGCAGTTGCCATTTTATTATGCAAATAGGTTGTGTATGCTGCCCTCTGCTGGTTTCCCTGCACTGATTTCATTTTGAACTTTTATCTCTCAAAGTCTAGTTGGTACTGATCTGGTTTACTATCTTAATATTGTATTTTTTCATATCGAGCTTCTTTGTCTTCTTGCACCCTTGTCTCCTACTTAATTAGCTTCAAGGGGCTACCCCCTTTATCCCCTAACATGTCAGTTGTCCTTTTTAAAGGTCTCAAATGACATGCGTGATGTTGGCAGCCAGGGATGGCTACACTAAGGTCATAAATCTGCTGGTGTCCCACGGGGCAGAAATAAATATGCAGGACAGCAAAGGATACACAGTACGTCACTTTATTCCCTTTTATGACAGATTTCTACTGGAAGGTTGTGCAAATCAAATTATAGTTACTAGGGACATAGTGTAGTTGTTCTCAAAGTGACTTAACTCTTGATGCTGGTATGTTTCATCAGGCTTTGTCTACAGCAGTACATTATGGGAAAGAAGAGGCAGTGTTAAAACTCCTTCAGCTGGGAGCCGACAAAACCATAAGAACAAAGACTGGCAAAAGCCCTGGTGATCTTGCTAAGATGTTCAAACACACACAGGTAATGTCAGCACCTCTCACATTTAGGTACCATCAGTTTAAATTGTTCAAATCTTGGACTTTTGTGAGGTCATTTGAATGCTTATTGTTTGCCCATGCTCTTCAAAATGCCTTGTAGTTTCATTGTATGTTTAACACGTCTTTCCAGATAGCCCGGATTTTAGCTTCATCTTCCCAACTCTCTGCTGGTTCAGCTTCCACTTCTATGGAGGAGACCCTGTCTAAACTTTTTAAGACAAACTCCGATGCTCTGTCCTCTAAGGAAAGGTAAGACGATCAGTGAGATGCTGTCAGTGACTTAAGGCCATGTCACTTGCTATTAGTATTTAGTAGAGCTGCAAAAAGTATTGAATCACTGTCTTTATTGCAGTATCAATGTGTGCAATATTGCAATTGAAAATGACTTGGACGCAATATTTGGTTGTATTCTATATAACAAGGATCATGCATGCAAGCGATCAATGCCAGTAACATATTTTCCCTATTTGTTAGACGTTCAATGCCCTTAATGCCTTCGCTTGATATATTTGTTTGGTGGCTGAAATGCTTTGAGCTCACAGACTGATGGAGATGCTGTGATGAAGAAAATTAAGGTCAAGAGTCAGGAAAATGGGTATGACAGTCAAAATAACATGTCTTTTTTTAAATATAGTGCAGCCCTTGTGTTTAGCTTTGCAAAGCTAATGCTGGGGGCAGGCAACTCTGGCCCCTTGGAGCCAATGTCCTGCATGTTTTAAGTGTTTGTCTGCTTTACTTAAATAGCTGCATCTATTGCAGGCTTCTATTGAACATGTATAACATGAATACAAGGTACAACAAATCCAGACAAACTGTGCTTGGATCCAGTTCATATCCACACAAAGGTCACACTGGTAGTCTGAAGCTTGGAGTATCTTGGTCCCGATCTTAGATTTAAAACAGGATTTCTCTACATTAATCCTCGAAACTGCTGTCAGGGTGAAATCCCACTCGGCATTCTGTCTGTATACTGCCTCCTGTAGGATTTTCAGTGTGCTGGTGTCTGTGTGGCAGGTGTTGTTGATCCATTGTATCACCAGACATAAACAATAATAAACCTCCTCCATGGTTGTTTAGTCCACTGAGGCGCTGCTGCCAGAAACCTTGTATTATACTTAACCATGTTTGGCATGTGGAGTTTCTGCCTGTTAACATTCTAGCTTTAGTTTTTCACTCATGTCAATTCACCTGAGATGTTTATAGATCATAATAAGAGCTCAACTAAGTTTCACCTCACATGCTTTGCCTTTCTGACCCTTGAACAGGAAGTTTGCTGTAGTTTCTCCTGCTTTGGGTTAATGTTATGCCTCTTTGTCTCTTAGGCTATTTAAGTTTTATTTGGAGTTACACTGATCAGTGTTTTGTGGCCAAATTCTGATCTCTTTTTAGTGTAAAGCTTTGGTCTGGTACTGATTCTAGACAGTTATGTTTGGTAACTTGTTGCATTTAAATATTTCTCTCCAACCTTCACCAATAATAGATTATTATTATTTTAATTAAGAGCAGATGTGGAGCCACATATTGTCTGTGAAAGAGAACAGGGTTTTACTGATTTAAATGAAAGACAAAATGATTTAGAGTACATGTTTTAAACTGTCCTCAGACAGTAAGTGTGATCAGCGTTACTAACTATAAACACCAGCCTCTGTGTATTCATCAAAGAATGCAGATCCTTGTCTTAACGCTGAGATTTCTGCTTGGAAACATTTCCAACTCCACTGTGTTTCATGACAGAGTTTGAGTGCTTAAAATGCTTGCTGTAACATGTTCTGTTTTTCAGGCACCTTCTCAATGTTAGTTTGCTCCTTGGTCAATTCAACAAATCTACTCAAGGTACTTAGGAATTAACCTCTTGTGGTAGATGACTTTTTTAAGCGAAAACATCTGGTTCGACACACCAAAACTGCAAAAATAAAAAATGCTAAAGAAGCAAAATGACCATCACTGTTGTAGCTGTGTAAACAAACAGCTGACATATTTTCATATAAAATAGTTTTCCTTACTTCAACTGTTGTGCATCATCTGGCTTAATGTTTTAACACATGTCTGATACTGTAAATGACTGACTATAAATCTTCTCCTGTTGACAGTGTCCACTCTGAAGGGTATGGTTGATTGAATAATGTGGTACCACAAAATTAAATCAAATGAATGAAATTTGCATTTTTAAAATACCCTAATAACCCTAACCCATTCCAAAATATTTTGCTTCTGTACATCAGTTTGAGCTGAGATCTGTTTTCTGTGTTGCTCAGTGCAACAAAGCTTGATGAACTTGAACTTCTCCTGCACGGCCTGAATCTGGGTTACCTCGCCGACATCATGGCTGTAAGTATTACAAGATTTTGATTAGATTATGGTTCTCTACGTACTTTGGTTATAAAATCTGGACAAACAGAATTGTAAAAATATATTTTTACTTTTTCAACGCTGAACAAATTATGTGAAAAGCTTTGGACAATTTATGTTCTAGCATTTTAAAAAGTGTCCAGTAAAGAACCAATCAAAGATTTGGTTTGACTTGACCTTCATCAAATCAGAAAAAGATTAACGTTTTTTTTTCTGTTTCTTAGGAATTTTGAATAAGATTGTCCCAACATATACCAATAAAAATAGTTTTGACATATAAACAATTCAGTGTATGACTTGTACCATAGAAGTGCATCTAGTGAGAAAACACCAACTCCTCTCAAGACAGTACTTGCATGTTTACATGTCTGCTGCTAAAATGACTCACCTGGCATTAAGGGCTGATAAATGCTACAAGTAACTAGATTTGTACTTCAGTCTATTTTTTCTCTGTGCCAGTAATGTTGACTTTTAGCTTTAAATCCTTTTGAAAGAGTGATTAAGTCTAGTGTAGGTTGCCGTTGGAAAAACGCTGACTTAAGACTTAGGTTTGGTCTTTAACTTTATTTCTTTATTGTCACTGTAGCTGAATAAGAAACAATGGTGTTGTAGTGTCTGGAAAACAATGTGGGCTAGATTGAATTGGAAATTGGAAATGTTTTGGGGAAAAACAGTCTGATCTGGATAGACAGCATCCATCCCACTGTGGATGGTGTAGCTGTTCTAAGCCAGGATCCAGACCAGAAAGTTGTGTTGCATCAGCAACCTGATTTCTACATCTTCAACAAATTGTCTGATCAATAGTTTTACAAACGCCATGCGTGAAACGACAGTAATCCATCATATTAGGTTGGTTTAATTCATAGGTGCCTACTGCATAATAGACCTCTCGGAAGATAGAGAGAAAATGGTGCTTTACACATTAAAAGGAGTCCTACTTAATGGAAAACTAATCTGGTGTTTCACTGAGCTAGAACAATGTAATTCTCCTCATTAATAGAGGAGAACAAGCATGTCCAAGTACTCTTGCACAGAGTCATGGCTCTCTTGAGCTTTTGATTCTCCCATCTCAGCAGGGATCACTTCATAGATTTCTTTATGAATAAAATTGATTCTATTTAAAGTAAAATTCTCGGCAACATCCCAACCACGGCAACTTGGTCTTGAATGAGAGAGGCAGCCTTAATGCTGGTACATGCTCCTCAAGAACAAAGAAATTAGTTATTTTACTTGAGGCTGCAAGAACATGACAGAGTTCTGTCTGGCCAGAGGACATTTCACAAGAACTCAAGTGCAAGTCCTAGGATGTCTCCATAGGTCTCCCCCAATAAGTCAGGTAATGCCCCTTTTCCACTAGTACCTACTCAGCATGGTGCGGCACGGCTCTACTGGTGTTTTAGGTCTTTCCGTTAGTAATGGTTACTTGGAACCGTTATCAGCTTTAGTACCTGGTTGGATGTGTTTCCCACCGTGCCGAGTCATACTGGAAATGTGACGTTAGAAGACCATCTGTCACTGATTGAGTAAGGGGCAGAGTCACTAATCACAGCACACATACAGGTCCTTCTCAAAAAATTAGCATATTGTGATAAAGTTCATTATTTTCCATAATATCATGATGAAAATTTAACATTCATATATTTTAGATTCATTGCACACTAACTGAAATATTTCAGGTCTTTTATTGTCTTAATACGGATGATTGTGGCATACAGCTCATGAAAACCCAAAATTCCTATCTCACAAAATTAGCATATTTCATCCGACCAATAAAAGAAAAGTGTTTTTAATACAAAAAACGTCAACCTTCAAATAATCATGTACAGTTATGCACTCGATACTTGGTCGGGAATCCTTTGGCAGAAATGACTGCTTCAATGCGGCGTGGCATGGAGGCAATCAGCCTGTGGCACTGCTGAGGTCTTATGGAGGCCCAGGATGCTTCGATAGCGGCCTTTAGCTCATCCAGAGTGTTGGGTCTTGAGTCTCTCAACGTTCTCTTCACAATATCCCACAGATTCTCTATGGGGTTCAGGTCAGGAGAGTTGGCAGGCCAATTGAGCACAGTGATACCATGGTCAGTAAACCATTTACCAGTGGTTTTGGCACTGTGAGCAGGTGCCAGGTCGTGCTGAAAAATGAAATCTTCATCTCCATAAAGCTTTTCAGCAGATGGAAGCATGAAGTGCTCCAAAATCTCCTGATAGCTAGCTGCATTGACCCTGCCCTTGATAAAACACAGTGGACCAACACCAGCAGCTGACACGGCACCCCAGACCATCACTGACTGTGGGTACTTGACACTGGACTTCTGGCATTTTGGCATTTCCTTCTCCCCAGTCTTCCTCCAGACTCTGGCACCTTGATTTCCGGATGACATGCAGAATTTGCTTTCATCCGAAAAAAGTACTTTGGACCACTGAGCAACAGTCCAGTGCTGCTTCTCTGTAGCCCAGGTCTGGGGAATGCGGCACCTGTAGCCCATTTCCTGCACACGCCTGTGCACGGTGGCTCTGGATGTTTCTACTCCAGACTCAGTCCACTGCTTCCGCAGGTCCCCCAAGGTCTGGAATCGGCCCTTCTCCACAATCTTCCTCAGGGTCCGGTCACCTCTTCTCGTTGTGCAGCGTTTTCTGCCACACTTTTTCCTTCCCACAGACTTCCCACTGAGGTGCCTTGATACAGCACTCTGGGAACAGCCTATTCGTTCAGAAATGTCTTTCTGTGTCTTACCCTCTTGCTTGAGGGTGTCAATAGTGGCCTTCTGGACAGCAGTCAGGTCGGCAGTCTTACCCATGATTGGGGTTTTGAGTGATGAACCAGGCTGGGAGTTTTAAAGGCCTCAGGAATCTTTTGCAGGTGTTTAGAGTTAACTCGTTGATTCAGATGATTAGGTTCATAGCTCGTTTAGAGACCCTTTTAATGATATGCTAATTTTGTGAGATAGGAATTTTTGGTTTTCATGAGCTGTATGCCAAAATCATCCGTATTAAGACAATAAAAGACCTGAAATATTTCAGTTAGTGTGCAATGAATCTAAAATATATGAATGTTAAATTTTCATCATGACATTATGGAAAATAATGAACTTTATCACAATATGCTAATATTTTGAGAAGGACCTGTATTATGATAACTATCTTCAACTGTTCAATTATTGTACACTGGCCTTGTTGTCTATATGACCACTATAGCAAGCTAGCATTAGGTAGGGTTAACTTATCCTCAAACGTCCCCTAGCTTGTACCCTTCAGTTTGATACTGCTCCATGTATTTATCCAGAGTGTTTTGTCTTACTGCCTGCAGCCTTCTCTGGCTCTATCCTTTCTCTCCAAGTCTGACAACAGCCATAGACTGAGCAGCACTCAATGCTGCTGTTTGTGTCACATAAATCACATCAGCTTACTTTTTGGACTGTGAGGCCGCCTTGCTATTGATGATCCCGCCCACATTGAGATGGTACTCAATTGTAACAGAAAACAAACCAAATCATTTAAAGTAGAGCTGAGATAATTAAAGTTGGTACTAAAAAAAAAGGGGGGGGCATAGCTGACTTCGAAACTTTGATTGGATTTCATTGATTATACGCTGCTCAAAAAAATATAGGGAACACTCAAATAACACATCCTAGATCTGAATGAATGAAATATTCTCATTAAATACTTTGTTCTGTACAAAGTTGAATGTGCTGACAACAAAATCACACAAAAATCATCCATGAAAATCAAATTTATTAACCAATGGAGGCCTGGATTTGGAGTCACACACAAAATTAAAGTGGAAAAACACATTAGAGGCTGATCCAACTTTGATGTAATGTCCTTAAAACAAGTCAAAATGAGGCTCAGTATTGTGTGTGACCTCCACGTGTCTGTATGACCTCCCTACAACGCTTGGACATGCTCCTGATGAGACGGTGGATGGTCTCCTGAGGGATCTCCTCCCAGACCTGGACTAAAGCATCCAACTCCTGGACAGTCTGTGGTGTTGGTGGATGGAGCAAGACATGATGTCCCAAATGTGTTCAATCAGATTCAGGTCTGGGGAACGAACGGTCCAGTCCATAGCTTCAATGTCTTCATCTTGCAGGAACTGCTGACACACTCCAGCCACATGAGGTCTAGCATTGTCCTGCATTAGGAGGAACCCAGGACCAACCGCACCAGCATATGATCTCACAAGGGGTCTGAGGATCTCATCTCGGTACCTAATGGCAGTCAGACTACCTCTGGTGAGCACATGGAGGGACTCGCAGCCTTACAAAGAAATGCCACCCCACACCATTACTGACCCACTGACAAACCAGTCATGCTGAAGGATGTTGCAGGCAGGAGATCTCTCTCCACGGTGTCTCCAGACTCTGTCACATCTGTCACATGTGCTCAGTGAGAACCTGCTTTCATCTGTGAAGACCACAGGGCGCCAGTGGCGACTTTGCCAATCCTGGTGTTCTCTGGCAAATGCCAAGCATCCTGCACGGTGTTGGACTGTGAGCACAACCCCCATTTGTGGACGTCGGCCCCTCATACCATCCTCATGGAGTCGGTTTCTAACCGTTTGTGCAGACACATGCACATTTGTGGCCTGCTGGAGGTCATCTTGCAGGGCTGTGGCAGTGCTCCTCCTGTACCTCCTTGCACAAAGGTGGAGGTAGCGGTCCTGCTGCTGGGTTGTTGCCCTCCTATGGCCTCCTCCACGTCTCCTGGTGTACTGGCCTGTCTCCTGGTAGCGCCTCCAGGCTCTGGACACTACGCTGACAGACACAGCAAACCTTCTTGCCACAGCTCGCAATGATGTGTCATCCTGGATGAGCTGCACTACCTGAGCCACTTGTGTGGGTTGTAGAGTCCATCTCATGCTACCACGAGTGTGAAAGCACCACCAACATTCAAAAGTGACCAAAACATCATCCAGAAAGCATCGGTACTGAGAAGTGGTCTGTAGTCTCCACCTGCAGAACCACTCCTTTATTGAGTGTCTTGATAATCACCAAAGATTTCCTCCTGTTGTCTTTTCTATTTGTACAACAAGATGTGAAATTGATTGACAATCAGTGTTGCTTCCTAAGTGGACAGTTTGATTTCACAGAAGTTTGATTTACTTGGAGTTATATTGTGTTGTTTAAGTGTTCCCTTTATTTTTGAGCAGTGTATATTTCAGTGTATACATCAGATTTATTTTGGAAAATGATTTAAAATATTTGTTGTGAATCGGCACTATATAGATATACTGCCAAATAAAACTTAAGTGATACCTGGTAGTCCTCATACTCTCTTTAATATTGGTGGCGATTTTAAAAGTTGCGCGGCGGAGCTAGAAAACCTCATTTTAGTTCTGTGTATAAACATTCAGCATGTGTACGAGTTTAAAATGACTCTGTATTCATTTGGTACAAGTGCGTGCTGAAGGTCGGTACTGAAGATTTTCTGTCCAAATAATACCATCACACCCCTAGCTTTTATGTGTTTTTGATGTCTTTAAATGCTTATTTCCTTTTAGTGATAAGACATTTACATTCCCTTATCCCTCTTAGATACACCATGGTATTGTACTGTGTTCAAGAAACCGTGGTTATGCACTGATGCAGAAAGAGTTTTTCACAGCTGCCTCATTTACAGACTGACATTTCTGCCTGGGACTGGGTCAGGAGTTGTATAGTGTACGTATTTTACTTGGTACGTATTTTATGAGATGGCCTGAATTAAACTACGGGACACCTCAGGTTTTCTCCCCCATCTGAAATTTGAAGACTGCTTTACTCAGTGGGTGTAGGTAGCTTGTTGTAGCTTTTAGGAAAATGCCTTATGTACATGTGTTATACAGGAACATCTGTTACAGGAACAGTTGTGGAATTTGGATTTGGTAAATTCTCCTTTTTCTGCCTTTCCTCATACACATGAACACAGGAAAATGATATCACCTGGAGCTACCTGTTGACCATGGAGGAGGAGGACTTCAAAAAGGTAGAGGACTGTAACATCTGTGTTTGTCAGCTTTGTTTCTTGGTGCCACACTTGAAGGTTATCGTCTTTTAAACAATACTTTGTATGAGTTAAAACAAAAAATTTGTAATTAATTTTTTTTTACTATTTAACTCCGCTTAAGTGCACAGAATCCACAAAACACATCTTTACTTGTTTTGCTATTTGTCAGATTGGTATCACAGACCCAGTGGACCAGCAGAAGCTGTTGAGTGCTGTGCAGCAGATGCACCTGGACAAAGTGGACCTAGACAAGATCCAAATGGGCGCTGAAGAGAATGGGTAGGATACTGGATCTTAATGTCTGACAGGCCTGTTGGAATCAAGACACAAACACTAAAACTGAAAATATCACGTAGTAAAAGCATCAACATGACGAGGTAGAAAAAAAACTACAAATCTCCGTGATTAAAAATAGGCAATAAGTTGTTGAATACTTAGAATACTTTATAATGCTTTATCGAAATATTATGAAGATAGAACCTGATGATTATAGTCTTAGGTGTGACAAATAAAATACTGAAGACAAGTGAATACAGAATCCTCTGAGCTTTATGGAAGAGCATTAGCGATGTATGAATGTGTATCATTTGGAACAGAAATGGATATTTGTACATCTGTAAAGGAGCAGTCAGTGATTACAACTGTATACAGAATTAGAATCTGATGTGCTGCTGATTTTGCAAGTTTTCCCACTTACAAAGAATGGAGAGGTCTAATTTTCACTGTAGGTACACTTCAACTGAGACCGAATCTAAAAAACAATCCAGAAAATCACATTGTATGATATTTAAATAACAATTTGCATTTTATTGCATGAGTAGAAAAAGAGAATATTTGGTACAGAAACCTTTGTTTACAAGTACAGATGTTTCCTGTAGTTCTGGACCAGGTTTGTAAACAATGCAACATATATCTACTATAGGAAATTTGTTCTCATATTTAAAGAACCACCTTCTATTTCTATCTTTAGTGTTTTAAAAATAAAGAAAACTAATTTGTGGTAAAACAGGATGGATACATTTTCTTCTAAGGGATGTTTTTTGTGGAGATTAATGTTAAAATCAGCACATAGTTTCCAACCTAATGACAAGAATAATAGATCTAAAAATTATTGCTGGTACTTTCAGTCTTAATGTGTTGTGGAAATCCAATTCAATCTTTCCATCAAAAAACTGCTAAAACCTCTATTATATCTATTAATAAAAACATTTGCTGGTTCTCCATTATTTTCAATCAAAGTTATTAAGAGCTGTTGTGGAACGTCCAAAGAGCCACTTTTGGGTCTGGAGCGGTTGCAGACCTTTGCCTTAAACCCTCTTCCACATTCATCTTGGCTCCAGCTTCTCAGAACTGCCCATCTGTCCTCCTCCACTGGAAGTCACCATCCCCCTAGTGAGCATTTCACCATCTTGGCACTGCTCCTCCCTCTTCCCATCGCCATAGTCCACCACCGAGTCAGGCTCTAATGGTTTCAGCAGCACTCTAATGATTTGTGAGGTGAGTGCTGATGGGTAGCTCAAATAAGTAAGGAAGTAACTGCAGCAGAGGCTGAAAGTTGCCTACCTTCTTCTGCTTCACCTGTTGGGACAGAGATGGTGTGAAGTTTGCATTCAGTCTGTCTGTTTAGGACTGAGCAGTTCTGTCAAGAAAAACGTCACTTGTAACATTTCAAGTTCTTTCTGGCCACAAACAATCATAAAACACAAGTGGAGCCCAAATGTTTCCTTACCACCAGGACGGTCACATAAGCAAATCAATCAAAACAAAACATGTACAAATATAAATGTACAGTAAATTTACATACCTCGACATGTAGACTGCTTCCCTTAACTAGTGTATGTAACATGTAAATTATCTCCAGGAATGTGTTTACCAGACTTGTTACTGCTATAAAATTCTTAGTTTTGTTATTGTGTCAAAAAGGCAAAAACAATTATAACTAAATTTAAAATGTGTCGAACAAAATGTGTCAAAGTGAATAATAAAGTAAATTAAATACAACAAGTTAGAAATGGGTAAACAGACACCAAAAGGAGACCGGATTTTTGTGTTTCTTTTAATATCAGCAATATAAAAATTTGTTGCCTTAATCAACTTCTACATATTGGGTAAAACATTCCTATAAAATTATTATTATTACTAATAATCTCTTATTCTATTTTGTATCTCTGTATTCATATCTTTCTGTCAACATCTTTTTCTTCATCTGCTTCTCTCCATATTTCTGTATTTTTATATCTTCATCTGTTTCTCCCACCTCCGCATATTTCATTTCCTTTCATTAACCAAATTAAAACTACCAAATACATGAAATAGCTAACATGGATAACATTGAATTATTTTTTTAAAAGCGTATGAGCAGTCATGAATTTTCAGTAGACTAGCTAACCTGAGTGCCCTCTGGTGGTGGAGAAATGTACTACTGACAGCCCTGAATTCAGAAATGAATCTGCTGTTTTACATAAATGTAGAAACAATACATTAGTTTGATTTACATATTGTTAATATTATATTTCAAGGTTTTTATTAGGAGTGTAAATTATTTAAATAGTGTAGAACTGTGTTGTAATGAAAATTTTGATCTTGTTTTAGACAAATGTATTATGTATTTTGTTTGCTTTGTTGGACTGTAAAGACATCATAATGAATGAGTACAGAGTGCTGCAGAGTATATGAAGTATGCCAGAAAAAATCAAATATCTTTGCAACACAACTGATCTGTGGTGAATTAGTGTGGTCTGCACTCCTACTTCTCTTATTGGGTAACTGGAGTTTAAATCAAGCAGATGAGAAAAATATGGGCAGGGCCCTGTAGAATGCAAGAAAAGGTCATTTTACCCAGTGTAACAGATGTCATGAAGCAGTGCAAAAAAAGGTTTTTTTTGTATTCATGGAACGATGCTTTTTACGTCATATGGTGTTCCATGACAAGAAAAACGTTTTTCTCGCTTCTTCAGAAGGTGGTCTCTAAAGGTTGAGAGGGGCGGTGTGCCCCTCCAATATAGAGACAGGGGAAACAATGGAATAATTTGTTCATCTTTATTCCCTGATGTAGAAATGTGTCATACTTGTTTGAATTGTTCATTCATAATTAGAATTAGAATAGCGGCTGCACGGTGGTGCAGTTGGTAGCACTGTTGCCTGTTGCCGGGTACTCCGGCTTCCTCCCACAGTCCAAAAACATGACTGTTAGGTTAATTGGTAACTCTAAATTGCCCTTAGGTGTGTGAATGAGTGTGTGCATGGTTGTGTGTTGCCCTGCGATGGACTGGTGACCTGTCCAGGGTGTACCCCGCCTCTCACCCATAGACTGCTGGAGATAGGCACCAGCTTCCCCGCGACCCACTATGGAATAAGCGGTAGAAAATGACTGACTGACTAATTAGAATAGCGTTATTTTTTTTTCAGCGGAAAGGGAATACACGTTTTGATGTTGAAGTAAATCTCAGTTAAAAGCTTAAAAGCGCTTCTGTTATTAGGTTTATGCATAGATATACTTTTGTATTTTCTGCAAAGGAACATAAGTGCAAGGAAAAATAAATGGCTATTCTCAGTTTAGATTCTGGTTAAACTATTTTTGTTTGGTTGTATTAAGGCTGCAAAGAGAAGCTGAGGAGAGCATGGACAGACTAGTCACTATATTTGAAAGACTAGTAGCTCAATAAGTTGATCTACAAATAAATTGATTTAATCTTTAAAACAAGCTTTAAGTTTGACTAATAAATTAAACAAATTATATTTGTCATCAATGTATTTTATTTACAGTGTTATATTTTGTCTATCTATGAACCTAAAAATGATTTAAAATAGCTGATTTAATGAACGAGAATAAAATAAAAATACAATAAAACAAAAACATTTAAACAAAACAATATTAGAAGACATCAGGAATATGTAGCAGGTTGCAAGGACACACAGTGTCACTGCCGCTCTCTGCGCTGCACTGACAGGTTCTTCGTCCCTAGTCTGGTTTAATGGCCTTTTACGCCACCTTCGTTTTTTTTGGGTTTTTTTTCCAAAGCTACACGGCAGATTAGCTCTTCCTCCACATCCAACAACGCCATGGCAGAAAATGTGGGAAATGAATCAATTTGGCACCAGAAATGTATGAAATTGGTAAGCTCGACTATGAGACCTTGAACATCTGCAAATAATGCTCTTGGAGTCTGCGCTGCACACAGTACGCCCAACTCTGCGGGAGCCTTCAGATTATATTGTTCTGATGCAAATTGGACAAATTATTATATTGGAAAAGCTGTGATTTTACAGTTTCGGTTTTTCTTGTTAGAAACATGGTGCTCACACTATTTTGATTGGCTGCTGCTTTGTCTGATGCTGTCCCAGGGTCCTGATGAAAGCGGTTATTTTTCTGGGCCCAGCAGTGAAGTGGTGGTGGGATGGCTGAATCCTCCAGTGCTTAAGCTTCAGCATCAGTTTAGCACTGGAGGCAGTTTGGTGGAAAAGGCTCCTAAGTGCCTTCCCTCTTTGGCCCATCATCACTCTGTGTCCTTAGATAAACTAACAGCAGTAAAAAGGGAGGTGTGGGTGCTGGAGGCTGGCTGACACTGTTTACTGGCCCCTCTGACAGAGTGTTAGGAGGGCTGGGATGGCTACATGCTCTGTGCCCTTAGCCAGGGAAATCTACCATTAAGAAAGGAACTATCAATATCCCACAGTTCTAGCCGATGGGAAGAGACACCCAGAAGGTTGATGAATATAAATAATTAATCATTTAACCTGGGGGTTTTTCAGGGAGGGTTGACAAAGTGAGGAGGATCAGGTAGGAAAGGCTTGGCCACCTGCTCAGTTTTCAGTAGAATTTGGGGAAGAGAACAGAAAATCACTTGGACTATGTGAGCTCTGATCTTGGTCCAAACTATCAATCTGTCTGCACCGTCATAGCTGAGTATCTTTTGCAGACTATGCCTTGTTTTTTCGTGTTGACATATTTGGTAAGTTCATGTTAAAAAAGGCACCCTTTTGACTTTATCTTTGAATTATTGGGTATCTACCTAGGAAAGCATGAGAGACACCAAAGGGATGTATTTTATATTCTGGTCATTTTTTTAAATTAAACTGCGATTCATCTCTCTCAGTTGTTAAATACCTGCACATTTTTACAATGCTAACCAGTTATATCCAGGAATATAATATGGTATTTTATTATTTCTGTTCTTTTATTCAAAGCTTATTGTATCAAACATTACAATTTATCTGCAGTAATACTGTATCTAAAGCAGTATAAAAATATATATATGTAAAAGAAATCTTTTTTTCTACCATATTTTCCAGGCGTGAGGATCTGCAGAACTTCCTCCTAAGTGTGAGTCACCAGTGCTGCTATCTGACAGAGATCCTTCAGGATGTCATCAGCCGTTTCCCTTGTCAGGCCTCTCAGGTACACCCTACCTATACTGGTTTACTTATTGGAAGCTTTCTGTTAGTGCTGTAAGGAAACACAAACATCACAGTTCACTTCTTACCTTGGTTTTGAAGTCTTCAGTATGTTTCAATCAAAAGAAACCAAAATGTATAATTTGTGTTTGTTTTATGTTATTCAATGGTGAACAAATCATTTTTGACAATGTGATTTTTATCATTATGTTCTAGAAAAATTTGCCATTTATAGAACTGATTGGGGAATTGGTTTCATTTAGTCAATGACTAAAATCAACATATACAGATCCTTCTCAAAATATTAACATATTGTTATTTTCCATAATGTCATGATGAAAATTTAACATTCATATATTTTAGATTCATTGCACACTAACTGAAATATTTCAGGTCTTTTATTGTCTTAATACGGATGATTTTGGCATACAGCTCATGAAAACCCAAAATTCCTATCTCACAAAATTAGCATATTTCATCCGACCAATAAAAGAAAAGTGTTTTTAATACAAAAAACGTCAACCTTCAAATAATCATGTACAGCTATGCACTCAATACTTGGTCAGGAATCCTTTTGCAGAAATGACTGCTTCAATGCGGCGTGGCATGGAGGCAATCAGCCTGTGGCACTGCTGAGGTCTTATGGAGGCCCAGGATGCTTCGATAGCGGCCTTTAGCTCATGCAGAGAGTTGGGTCTTGAGTCTCTCAACGTTCTCTTCACAATATCCCACAGATTGTCTATGGGGTTCAGGTCAGGAGAGTTGGCAGGCCAATTGAGCACAGTGATACCACGGTCAGTAAACCATTTACCAGTGGTTTTGGCACTGTGAGCAGGTGCCAGGTCGTGCTGAAAAATAAAATCTTCATCTCCATAAAGCTTTTCAGCAGATGGAAGCATGATTTCCCTTGATTTCCGAATGACATGCAGAATTTGCTTTCATCCGAAAAAAGTACTTTGGACCACTGAGCAACAGTCCAGTGCTGCTTCTCTGTAGCCCAGGTCAGGCGCTTCTGCCGCTGTTTCTGGTTCAAAAGTGGCTTGACCTGGGGAATGCGGCACCTGTAGCCCATTTCCTGCACACGCCTGTGCACGGTGGCTCTGGATGTTTCTACTCCAGACTCAGTCCACTGCTTCCGCAGGTCCCCCAAGGTCTGGAATCGGCCCTTCTCCACAATCTTCCTCAGGGTCCGGTCACCTCTTCTCGTTGTGCAGCGTTTTCTGCCACACTTTTTCCTTCCCACAGACTTCCCACTGAGGTGCCTTGATACAGCACTCTGGGAACAGCCTATTCGTTCAGAAATGTCTTTCTGTGTCTTACAATCTGCTTGAGGGTGTCAATAGTGGCCTTCTGGACAGCAGTCAGGTCGGCAGTCTTACCCATGATTGGGGTTTTGAGTGATGAACCAGGCTGGGAGTTTTAAAGGCCTCAGGAATCTTTTGCAGGTGTTTAGAGTTAACTTGTTGATTCAGATGATTAGGTTCATAGCTCGTTTAGAGACCCTTTTAATGATATGCTAATTTTGTGAGATATTAATTTTGGGTTTTCATGAGCTGTATGCCAAAATCATCCGTATTAAGACAATAAAAGACCTGAAATATTTCAGTTAGTGTGCAATGAATCTAAAATATATGAATGTTAAATTTTCATCATGACATTATGGAAAATAATGAACTTTATCACAATATGCTAATATTTTGAGAAGGACCTGTACAAGTAAAACCGCAGTGAGACTCCTCTCGACATGGTATCTGTGTGTTGCTGCATGTCTGCTGCTGTAAAGATTTCCATTTGGGTGGAATGCTGCAGGCAGCTGGTTTATCCTATTTTTCATAGATTTTTGCTTTTGACGACTTTGTTTCAGGTAAGTATTTAATTTCAATGTAGAGCAAAATGTTGAATAAACCGACACAGAACCTTGGTTCGGTCCACATTTCTTTCTCCTTCATCACTGGAACTGAATGAGAAACATCAATGGTCCCAAGCAGGACACCTAAGTGATCGCTGGGAGTGATCGCAGGTTCGGGCCGAACCAGAAACGGGCTATACTGAACATCTGTGCTATGAATACATGTACCATACGTCCTTATTTTCTATAAAAACGCTCTGGATTCCAGCTTATGCCAGTTTACTGACATTTTAATTTAAGGTGTTGGGAATATAGTGTCGCTAGCAACATTTAAGACTAAGGTACATGTATAATTAGTAATATAATTTTCAATTTTTAAAACAACACAGAATCAGTATATTTATTGATTCTGTGTCAAATACAATTTATTTCAATTGTAAAACAGTGTCTGATATTATTTAATAAAACTGTAATTAATCAAAATAAGTTATTTACAAAGCCTCAAATTTATTAGATACATTTTTAAAACTGTGCGTCCTACCACGAGTTTTTACACTACATTAGTTTTACATCCGATAGTTACTCTGGTCAGATATGATTAATGCTTTCAAAACAAATGAGGGTTCAGGTCATATTTGACATGACATTCTGATGCTCTGTTTGAACGTCA
Source organism: Girardinichthys multiradiatus (assembly GCF_021462225.1). Lineage (NCBI taxonomy): Eukaryota > Metazoa > Chordata > Actinopteri > Cyprinodontiformes > Goodeidae > Girardinichthys > Girardinichthys multiradiatus. The sequence continues at coordinate 5,415,331 of NC_061795.1, read as the reverse complement.
GCAAATCATCTTCACCAGTTCTAGATGTCCAGTTGCTGCCTTGAGATTGGCTGATTTGCTTCTTCTGTTAACAAGCAGTGGAATAATAATAATAATAATTCAACTTTATTGATCTCACAATGGAGAAAGAAATTATCCTCTGCATTTAACCAATCCCTTAGGGAGCAGTGGGCTGCCATCATGCGGCGCCCGGGGAGCATTCAGAGGCTAAGGGTTTGGTCAGAGTGGCAGGATGTGAGATTTGAACCAGGGCATTTGTGGCCTCTCCAGGACACAGATGTCTAAGCAACAATACTTTTTTAAGATCAACCTTTCTTTGATCCCCCATGCAGCTGATCCTCTCTCTGGACCCAAAGAAGGAAGCCCAGGCCGTCTGTAACCAGTTAGTTGTCCAGACAAAAGACCTGCAGAAAGAAGTCATTTGCCTCCACAATCTGCTTTGCCAGGTCAGCATACATGTCCACATGTACATGAAAGCATGTTTACATTGCAAAGCTAATGGTTCTAATTTGAAAATACATAAAAAGGTGTTCTTTATTTGCTATCTTTTTAGCTAAAGCTTCTAATAATGCGAATCCACCCCTAACCACCCACACACCAGATCTTTTATCTTGTGCTTTAATCAATTCTTCAAAGTATAGTGGGCAATTTATAAGGAACTGTTGATACTCTCTATAACAACACAACACAATAGTTGCCTCTTGACGCTTCCACAATATTTACGAGGGACGGCATGAGAATAGTGCTGCTAATCTAATGCATAACTGACCTAATCAATAACTGACCATTAGCAGGAATCGTGTCCAGTTGCTGGTCTGCTGTTTATAGATGTGTGTTAACACAAGGCCAACATCAGCAATAACCTTGACAAAGCAATTATTGCAGTTTATGAATCTGGGAAGTAGTGATGGCAAGATGAAGCCTCTTGAAGCACTGACGCTTTCCATCCGATTGCTCGACTCGTGAGCAGAGGCATTACCGTGCTTCATTTGCTCTACTCCGCCATCAAGTGGACAATAAATGTAAAATAGGCAGAATGATTATAATGACGTGAATTTCTTGTGTAAATTCTGAATATGGTGTCAATATGATCTTAATCTGTCTTTATGATACAATGGCTGGATCAAAAGGAAACGTGGAAACACTTATGGGAGAGGGTGGTGATGTGAATTTGCTGATGTTATTTATCCCTATAATGGTTATAATAACGGTCTTTATTTGACCAGGTGAAGCCTCTGAGATTAAAACTTTTTTCCAAGATAGATTTATAAAAATATGTTCCCTAACTGGGAATGGACCCCAGATAACATAGGTGCAAGAGCCAACTCTTAATCACTAGACTACCAGCAACTGCAGATGATCCTGGTGAGCGATTTTATACCAGTTGTGATAAATACACTGCTCCAAAAAATAAAGGGAACGCTTAAACAACACAATATAACTCCAAGTAAATCAAACTTCTGTGAAATCAAACTGTCCACTTAGGAAGCAACACTGATTGACAATCAATTTTACATCTTGTTGTTCAAATAGAAAAGACAACAGGAGGAAATCTTTGGTGTTTATCAAGACACTCAATAAAGGAGTGGTTCTGCAGGTGGGGACCACAGACCACTTCTCAGTACCGATGCTTTCTGGATGATGTTTTGGTCACTTTTGAATGTTGGTGGTGCTTTCACACTCGTGGTAGCATGAGACGGACTCTACAACCCACACAAGTGGCTCAGGTAGTGCAGCTCATCCAGGATGGCACATCAATGTGAGCTTTGGCAAGAAGGTTTGCTGTGTCTGTCAGCGTAGTGTCCAGAGCCTGGAGGCGCTACCAGGAGACAGGCCAGTACACCAGAAGACGTGGAGGAGGCCATAGGAGGGCAACAACCCAGCAGCAGGACTGCTACCTCCACCTTTGTGCAAGGAGGAACAGGAGGAGCCCTGCCAGAGCCCTGTAAAATGACCTCCAGCAGGCCACATATGTGCATGTGTCTGCACAAACGGTTAGAAACCGACTCCATGAGGATGGTATGAGGGTCCGACGTCCACAAATGGGGGTTGTGCTCACAGTCCAACACCGTGCAGGACGCTTGGCATTTGGCAGAGAACACCAGAATTGGCAAAGTCGCCACTGGTGCCCTGAGCTCTTCACAGATGAAAGCAGGTTCTCACTGAGCACATGTGACAGACGTGACAGAGTCTGGAGACACCATGGAGAGCGATCTGCTGCCTGCGACATCCTTCAGCATGACTGGTTTGTCAGTGGGTCAGTAATGGTGTGGGGTGGCATTTCTTTCCATCTGCTCGCCAGATGTAGCCTGACTGCCATTAGGTACCAAGATGAGATCCTCAGACCCCTTGTGAGACCATATGCTGGTGCGGTTGGCCCTGGGTTCCTCCTAATGCAGGACAATGCTAGACCTCATGTGGCTGGAGTGTGTCAGCAGTTCCTGCAAGATGAAGACATTGAAGCTATGGACTGGACCGTCCGTTCCCCAGACCTGAATCTGATTCAGCACATCTGGGACATCATGTCTCGCTCCATCCACCAACACCACAGACTGTCCAGGAGTTGAATGCTTTAGTCCAGGTCTGGGAGGAGATCCCTCAGGAGACCATCCACCGTCTCATCAGGAGCATGCCCAGGCGTTGTAGGGAGGTCATTCAGACACGTGGAGGTCACACACAATACTGAGCCTCATTTTGACTTGTTTTAAGGACATTACATCAAAGTTGGATCAGCCTCTAATGTACGTCACCACATACAGGTCCTTCACAAAATATTAGCATATTGTGATAAAGTTCATTATTTTCCATAATGTCATGATGAAAATTTAACATTCATATATTTTAGATTCATTGCACACTAACTGAAATATTTCAGGTCTTTTATTGTCTTAATACGGATGATTTTGGCATACAGCTCATGAAAACCCAAAATTCCTATCTCACAAAATTAGCATATCATTAAAAGGGTCTCTAAACGAGCTATGAACCTAATCATCTGAATCAACAAGTTAACTCTAAACACCTGCAAAAGATTCCTGAGGCCTTTAAAACTCCCAGCCTGGTTCATCACTCAAAACCCCAATCATGGGTAAGACTGCCGACCTGACTGCTGTCCAGAAGGCCACTATTGACACCCTCAAGCAAGAGGGTAAGACACAGAAAGAAATTTCTGAACAAATAGGCTGTTCCCAGAGTGCTGTATCAAGGCACCTCAGTGGGAAGTCTGTGGGAAGGAAAAATGTGGCAGAAAACGCTGCACAACGAGAAGAGGTGACCGGACCCTGAGGAAGATTGTGGAGAAGGGCCGATTCCAGACCTTGGGGGACCTGCGGAAGCAGTGGACTGAGTGTGGAGTAGAAACATCCAGAGCCACCGTGCACAGGCGTGTGCAGGAAATGGGCTACAGGTGCCGCATTCTCCAGACCTGGGCTACAGAGAAGCAGCACTGGACTGTTGCTCAGGTGTCCAAAGTACTTTTTTTCGGATGAAAGCAAATTCTGCATGTCATCCGGAAATCAAGGTGCCAGAGTCTGGAGGAAGACTGGGGAGAAGGAAATGCCAAAATGCCAGAAGTCCAGTGTCAAGTACCCACAGTCAGTGATGGTCTGGGGTGCCGTGTCAGCTGCTGGTGTTGGTCCACTGTGTTTTATCAAGGGCAGGGTCAATGCAGCTAGCTATCAGGAGATTTTGGAGCACTTCATGCTTCCATCTGCTGAAAAGCTTTATGGAGATGAAGATTTCATTTTTCAGCACGACCTGGCACCTGCTCACAGTGCCAAAACCACTGGTAAATGGTTTACTGACCATGGTATCACTGTGCTCAATTGGCCTGCCAACTCTCCTGACCTGAACCCCATAGAGAATCTGTGGGATATTGTGATGAGAACGTTGAGAGACTCAAGACCCAACACTCTGGATGAGCTAAAGGCCGCTATCGAAGCATCCTGGGCCTCCATAAGACCTCAGCAGTGCCACAGGCTGATTGCCTCCATGCCACGCCGCATTGAAGCAGTCATTTCTGCAAAAGGATTCCTGACCAAGTATTGAGTGCATAACTGTACATGATTATTTGAAGGTTGACGTTTTTTGTATTAAAAACACTTTTCTTTTATTGGTCGGATGAAATATGCTAATTTTGTGAGATAGGAATTTTGGGTTTTCATGAGCTGTATGCCAAAATCATCCGTATTAAGACAATAAAAGACCTGAAATATTTCAGTTAGTGTGTAATGAATCTAAAATATATGAATGTTAAATTTTCATGATTACATTATGGAAAATAATGAACTTTATCACAATATGCTAATATTTTGAGAAGGACTTGTACGTTGTCAACACAAGCCTCGAGCGATTGCCTGGATTACTCGACACGCTCCGGAGCAGCATCACTACTTGGAAAATGCTTTATAGACGTTCCAAACATTTTAGCCCTGCCTCCAAAATGACATTTCCTCTGTGAAGGCCAATACAGGGCTGAGGCTGAGCAGGTAACTCCTCCCACTGCAGCAGCGTTGATCAGCATCATCTCACTCACATTCGGTAAGTGAGATGACGAAGGTGTCCGAGAGTTGCCCAGGCTTTGGGCCCCATGAGGAGCAGTGGGTCCGCACAACGTAGTATGTTTTTGGAAAAATGGGCCTTACACTATAACAAGTTCCAAAACACACACACTAAGCACTAGTGTATTGTTTCTTCATTTGAGATCGTAAAAGTCATTGAGCATTCTGGTTGTTTTTATTTGTACCTCAGAGAATGAGATGTTTTAAAAACCTAAAATACTTTAAAGGATTACTGACAGCTTTAAGTAAATGTCGAGTGTTTGAACTCCATCCCAAAGTCCCCGGTAAATGAAAAAGTACTGCCTCCAATATTAGGACCTTTTCCTGGATAGATTTCCACCTCAGTCACTGGATTTTTAGCCTTGGAGATACAGTGGAAATGAAGGGGAATAAATAATGGCCTCAGACACCTACCTTGCTTCCTGGAACAGGATCCTGCGGTAAAAAGCCTGAAGACAGTTGCAATCCTTCTCATCAGTGGACGTTTAGTAACGTTAGGCTAAACCGCAGGTCCACAGAGCTGAGTATAACCCCAGCAGAGCACATTAGTGAAAAGGTCAGTAAAGCTCCTCTTTCAGCAACAGTGATGGATTATGCCAGACGGCATAAGATAACATTATCTGTTGAAATATCAGCCACTTACTGATAGCCTCATTGTGGTGTTGCATGACATTGAATTTCCCTGCTGAGATGTTTCCTCGCCAGCTCTGCACTAATCAGCTAAACCCTATGAATTAATGCAGGGAAACCTTCAGCGAAAGAAGGCTGCATCAGGTGTAACACAGTGAGGAATTAGCGGCTAATGTGGCTAATAACACAACAAGTGAACGCTAACAGACGCTGGACTCGGATGGAAGCTGCTCAAGCAGAAACTAGTAAGAACTTGTGGCAACCGAGTCAGCCTATACTCTTTAGGTTCTTTTGTCATTAGACACTTTTTTTTTTTTTTTGTCCACAAGGACATACCTGACATGTTTCGACGGAGACTTCCATCCTCATCAGCCGACTCCAGTTGATCACCAAAGAAAATACGCGGTAGAAACAAACTGAACAAGGCTGCTGCAGAAAACTTTTGCATTGACCACTTTGGTATGGACCAGAATCCATGGTAAAGTATTTAATTTCAATGTAGAGCAAAATGTTGAATAAACCGACACAGAACCTTGGTTCGGTCCACATTTCTTTCTCCTTCATCACTGGAACTGAATGAGAAACATCAATGGTCCCAAGCAGGACACCTAAGTGATCGCTGGGAGTCCCTAATAAGCTGCATTTGTTTCGTAGCCACTTTTTAAAGTTGTGTGACAGATCATAGACTTCTTCATACATGTGCTTCTGCATGTGCACCTGTTTGAAAAAAGGCTGTATTGATTTGTTACAGGTTCGGGCCGAACCAGAAACGGGCTATACTGAACATCTGTGCTATGAATACATGTACCATACGTCCTTATTTTCTATAAAAACGCTCTGGATTCCAGCTTATGCCAGTTTACTGACATTTTAATTTAAGGTGTTTGGAATATAGTGTCGCTAGCAACATTTAAGACTAAGGTACATGTATAATTAGTAATATAATTTTTTTCTGTGTCAAATACAATTTATTTCAATTGTAAAACAGTGTCTGATATTATTTAATAAAACTGTAATTAATCAAAATAAGTTATTTACAAAGCCTCAAATTCATAAAATTTTTAAAACTGTGCATCCTACCACTAGTTTTTACACTACATTAGTTTTTTGTTACAGGTTCAGGCCGAACCAGAAACGGGCTGTACTGAACATCTGTGATTAATTACCTGCTACTTAATGTTTTTGAACTAATTAATACAGTGTCACACTGTAAATGGTTGTTTTCTAATCTTTTTGAAAGAACCCTTTAGCGAATGACTAACACAGCGTATTAGTGCCAGTACCCCATACCAACAATCACTGGAGATGTTGGAGGGATGATGATTTGTGGGGTCTTGTGTTTTGTTTTTGATGACCCAAACACCTTATAATTATTGTGTTGACCTTGATCTCATATGTTTACTAAGATATACTTTATTCAGATGTGAGTTGTCTTTCAAACAGCTAACTTCTGGTTTAAAGTGATTCAGGCAACAGGACAGTGATCCCAAGCACATCAGGAAATTGACAACATACACAAATTACTTTAAATAATGTAGATGACAGATTTCTGACCATGTGTTTGTCTGAAAAAAAAAAACATGAGGATGAAGATGCCATATGAAAAAGCAGAAACAATGACAGGAATATAGAAAGCAAAATTGAACAGGATTCATGACAATTCAAATATTTCATACAACAGTGTCTGTTACGGAGTTTCTTTTAGATGAAAATTAACAGCAACATAATTAAAAACCACTGGGCTCTATGCAGGGTTATATGAAATTTGGTGAGCTCTGAGAGGTATGTGCAGGAGCTCTTGCATGTGTATACTTGAATCTCTACGTATATGAATGTGTTTGCATTTGTATTCCAAGAAGAGAGTCGGTCGTGACAAGGCAGAAAGCTCACAGCCCATAAGTCAGCAGCAGCATGACATCAACCTGTCAGCACACAGACACCGAGGTGGAGGGATGAGGGGCGTATGGGAAGGCAAGGGTGGGGGCATAGGGAGGAGACGAGATGGTGCAGATTTGACGGGTGAGCGAGCTGGAGATGTGAGAAAGAATGGTCAGAGGTGGAGTGTGACGTGAAGGAACTAGGTTGAAAACCCTTGTAGTAGATTAATATGGTACTCTATCTGTGATGGCGAGGTCCTTGGTTGGGTCAGATTTGAAATAACAGAACTTATAGTATTATTGGACCCCATTCTGTTTTTGTAGTCCTATTAGGACAATTTCGAAAGGCCAAAGCAAAACATTCAGATTCTCTTGGATGTAAAATATTCATACCCTAGGCTATCAAAGCCACATTATTCAGCCGGTGGTTGGAAAACTGGGTGTGTTCTAAAGCTCACCTAAAGGGAAGGCTCCATCACAAAACCTTGGAAAAAAATACAGTTCAACAATCAAACCTGTTTTTTATTAGATACCCGTTTTGATACAAAAAGAACTCCATTGCATTTTTTTAAACAAGTATGTGGAGGCTATTTGCAAAGGGGCCTTTCAGTATTAAATACCTTTTCTGCTTGGATAACAAGGAATTAGCATAATAAATTTTCTGTCATCCTGTAGAAGGACGAATCAGAGCACACATGGCCTTTTTCTTGAGGCAGTCACTTCTTCTCAGTCATATTGGTCCAGCGTTGTTGAAGATATTTGATGGGACTAAGTGTGGCTACTACTACATAAATGTTTTTCTTCACTAATAGGGTAAATAAATATCTTAAAATGCTGCCCAGATTGTATACCACTAACTGGCATGCCAGTGTCAATTGTCTGTGAAAACCGCAGAGAACCAATAGTCCATTTATTTTTACAGTCCTTGTGTATGAAACCTGAAACTGAATTTTACTTTCTTCTGGAAAAATATGTTGTTTGGTTACACAGAAGCAAGCTTTCTGTGTTTATGGGAATAACCTGTTCTGTAACCTGTCAAAATGATTTATTGTTAAACCCACGGATTCATCTTACATATAAACATTAGTTTTTCTCTTAGACGGCACAAAAAAGCCTTAAAAACATGTAGTCTCTCCCTATACTTTGTATTGCTTTTGTACTTGTTTCAGACCCAAATACGCAGCTATTTGAATTTATAGTATATACAAATTGTAATATTTATTCCCCCCATTTTTTTAAAATGCTTGTAGTCTTGATGAAAACTTTTTTTTTTGTCTCTTATAATAAAGCTTCTTTAGAAAGAGTGGTTTTATCAACAAAATACAATATAGCAAACCATGCAGATGAAGATGGGCTAATGGAAGTGGCTAACACTATGATTCAGACATTGACTCCATTTCTTAATGTTAACAGTGTTACTCAGACATGCCTATGATGGAGACAGAGAGCAGTAGCACCAATGCAATAAGTGTTTCCTTGAAACAGCTTGTTGTATTGTCCTAACAGTTGATTTTCACATGCCATGGGCTCAGTTTGTACTAAACATAACCAGGGGCAGATTGAGTCAGATGAAAATACCAGTGATCTACACGTTTAGGTTCATTTTGAGGTCACTGTTTTGTAGAACTCTGAATCACTTTTTTCAAGTCCGTACTGTCATCTGCTGTGTGAGATGATGAGCTGCAGCCCGACAAAAAAAACTATTTTTAAAATAGGCAATACTTTTAAGTTGTCTGTTTTTTTTAGCACTATGAGAAATATGGAGGCAAGTAATAGGAAACAAATCACTTAATTCGATGCAGGGTAGCGGGGAAGCTGATGCCCATCTCCAGCAGTCAAGTCTAGGCACTCCCTGAACAGGTTTTTTTTTTTTTACCAAAAGAATAAAAAATACGGTTGGCAAAAAACAAATTCAACATTGTTAAATGTGTGCTGTGGACGTTTTAGTAGAGGCTCTATATCTGTGTCTAGATCAGTTTTAACATGTATTTTCCCCCATATACAGACTTCTTCCTTTGATTTTCTTTTTTTTTTTTTTTTTGGTTAACTGAAATGTTTCATTTTTTTAAGTTTTTAATGTCACTAAAATAAAGTTGATATATATACTATATAATATATATATAATTGTCCCTCTTGTCACATCCAGAGTTGACTGTCTTTTAAAGTGGTTTCGACCAATGGTTCCCCGGGTTTCTGAAGATTTTTCAACCTGACCTACAGTACGCTAGGTAGTTAAGGGCTATTTAACTACTTTAAAGACTCTGAATTATGTTTGATCACCTCTACTTCATTATGTCAGATACTTGAACTGGTCAAAAAGGGGCTTAATAATTATTCTAAACTAAAGACACTATATTTAAAATCAACCTTTGTTCTGTCAAATATTTTTCTTAATACAAATGTTGATATTTATACCATTTGAAACTATTGTCTCAAAAAGAATAAAGGTTTTATCAAGTCATGCACTGTGTTTTGGATTTTGTCTTTAGTTCCGAATGATCCAGTCCAATTTTCATAAGTTGGATGTTCAATTTTTAAATGATTAAAAGACAGATCTTTTTTAAAAGTTGACAGAGGGTGCACTTTTTTACCACAAAATCTTTAACAAAATTTTAAGAAAAACACTATTTCACAATTTCATATTTTAAATCTATACATTAGTCAAATCATTTTAACATGTGTCTTGGATCCATCTCTCAAATGTTTTGGTCCGCAGGAGTAGTAAATGAGAGGTTTCCTGCTCCTTTATCTGCTAAACAAGCCCAAATCACCACCGTGTTTGGGCATCTCCAAACATCATGCCGTGCATTTTGGCCAGTCATCTCCAGATGTCTATGTGGTTCTCTTTCATAGCATTCGTTTCGTGTCTCACATTGGGAACGCCCTCGGCGTGACCTCATCAGAAGCTCCTATTGCATTACGCCAGCCACGATTGGCTGGAAATAAGCCTGTCAGTGTCAGAGAGGGCAGGGTCCCTCCCCCTATTTATAGGGCTGTCGCTGCACTGATAGTTTATTCAAAAACCTCTTCTCGCAACGAGCAGAAGTTCCAACTAGCTCTCCAGTAGATACGGCCTGTCTTCGGAGCCTAGCTAAACTGTCCACAGACATGTGCGCAAGCTCGGTCACCGGGCGCTTTGCTCTGGGTTTGTCCAGTATCACGGAGAGTAGCTATTCCCTCGGTAGAAATACCGCGGGAAGAGTAGAAATACTCACAAAAGAAAAAAAAAAAAAGTGGGTCAACTTACTTGCTACGGTTGTCCGTTAAAGAGTAGCAATACTCCCTTTGTAAGCTACCCATAGGGAAGCCGCAACGCTCCCCCCAACCTAGCCACACCTGGTTAGCTTAGCTGTCATCAGCTAGTTTTCTTTTCCTTTTCGTAGCCTCACAGCCAAATCTCCTTCAAACATGGAGACTGCCAAGTCTTCCACAAAAACTGAGGAGAGCATACAGGCACGAACCTGCCCGTGTGGCAATGAAACTTCAAGCTGGGATACCCACCTGGCTTGTGTGGTGTGTCTCGGTCTGAAACACACTCAAGCAGCCTTTGAGCCTGGGGAAGAGTGCTCTCACTGTAGCCGGTTCTCCCTTAAGATGCTCCGTCGCCGTCTAGCCAGTCAGTCGACATTGTCCAGCAACGACCCAGTGTTGGCTTCGACAGCATCTGTACAGGAACCAGCCGATCAAGCGGTTTCTCTGACCACCGATGCAGTAGCCGGACCAAGTCGGGGAGAAATCCTCGACGCCGTGGACCCTCTGCCACCTGAAATGTCCGAGCACGCCCCCGCATCCGGCCCGCCGGATTTCCTGATGGCGGGAGACGATGAACTCTCTGACCTGGATTCGGAAATGCCCTTCTCGGATAACGATGAGCATTATGACCCATGTCCGCCTCCGTCAGGACGGGTTGCAAAACCCATTTCCTCAGGCGCGGGCCAACCCGGTCATGATATGCATGAACTGGATTTTGACCTGCACGACGTGTGCAAACGCGCTGCTGCCACGTTAAACATCCAGTGGCCCGAGGTTCAGGCGGAGGTAGTCCGCTCCCGTTTCGACGGAAAGAAGCTACCAAAAGCACGGAAAACAGGCAGACAACTCTTGCCGTTTTTCCCGGAGCTACTGGAAGAACTGGCCGTCTCCTGGCGCAACAAGCCCTTTAAGGAGAAGCACCCGGTGGCTGGCAGTTCGGTGCTGGATTGTGACGGGATGGAAAAAAGCGGTCTCCGCCAGATGCCACCAGTCAAGCCGGCGGTGGCAGCGCACCTACACCCGAAGACCTCCATATCAGCGGGTGGTCCCGCCCTCCCTTCAAGAGCGGACCGTTTTCAGTCCAGCCTGACAGACAAGTCCTACAGGGCTGCGGCGCTCTCAGTCCGTGCTCTGAACGCCTCGTCGCTGCTGATGCCAAACCACTGGTAAATGGTTTACTGACCATGGTATCACTGTGCTCAATTGGCCTGCCAACTCTCCTGACCTGAACCCCATAGAGAATCTGTGGGATATTGTGAAGAGAACGTTGAGAGACTCAAGACCCAACACTCTGGATGAGCTAAAGGCCGCTATCGAAGCATCCTGGGCCTCCATAAGACCTCAGCAGTGCCACAGGCTGATTGCCTCCATGCCACGTCGCATTGAAGCAGTCATTTCTGCAAAAGGATTCCCGACCAAGTATTGAGTGCATAACCATACATGATTATTTGAAGGTTGACGTTTTTTGTATTAAAAACACTTCTTTTATTGGTCGGATGAAATATGCTAATTTTGTGAGATAGGAATTTTGGGTTTTCATGAGCTGTATGCCAAAATCATCCGTATTAAGACAATAAAAGACCTGAAATATTTCAGTTAGTGTGCAATGAATCTAAAATATATGAATGTTAAATTTTCATCATGACATTATGGAAAATAATGAACTTTATCACAATATGCTAATATTTTGAGAAGGACCTGTAGACGACTGGCTGATCGCCTCGTCCTCCCACCAAGAAGCTGCAGACCACACAGCTGTATTAGCACAGCACATGATGGATCTGGGTTTCCAAATAAATGTGGAGAAGAGTGTCCTGCTTCCTTCTCAACAAATATCCTTCATAGGTCTCTCTCTAAACTCAGTCCAGGCCAGAGTGAGACTAACAGAGGACAGAGTGAAAACCATGCTCAACTGCTTGTCCATGTTTCACAGAGGAAATCTGGTATCGTTCACACTCTGCATTAGTAGTAGTCCCGCTGGGACGGCTCCACATGAGAGGGATCCAACGATGGGTGGCCTCTCAACAGGGGCTGAACCCACACTTCCGTCAGAGAGTGAGGGTCACCACAGCCTGCACAAGAGCACTACGTCCTTGGCGGGATGCCGATATGCTGACCGAGGGTGTTCCGATCGGAGTCGTGCAAAACAGAAAGGTGGTCACGACGGATGCCTCCCTGTCGGGCTGGGGAGGTATATGCGAACGACAAATGGTGAATGGGTCTTGGGGCCCAAACATGCTGTCAGCTCACATAAATTACCTGGAGCTGATGGCTGTTCACTTGACATTAAAACATTTTCTCCCTATCCTGAGGGGACACCACGTGCTGATCACAACAGACAACACCACTGTGGTGGCTTATATCAACAGGCAGGGAGGTCTGAGGTCACTGAGGCTCCACAGGCTGACTCACAAACTAATAATTTGGAGCAGCAGACATTTTCTGTCACTGAGAGCCACTCACATCCCAGGAGTACTGAACTGTGGAGCAGACCTTCTCTCCAGGGGGAATCCTCTGTATGCAGAGTGGAAGCTCCATCCGGAGGTGACCAGGCTGGTCTGGCAGAAGTTCGGTCAGCCATCAGTGGACCTGTTTGCTTCACAGGAGAACAATCGGTGCCCCCTGTTCTTCTCCCTGCACGATCAGAACGCACCTCTGGAGGTGGACGCACTAGCCCACACCTGGCCTTGTGTTCTGCTCTATGCGTTTCCCCGAATAGCTCTCATTGCACCAACGCTAGCCAGGGTACGAGCAGAAGGCCTGACAATGATCGTTATTGCACCCCATTGGCCAGCAAAACACTGGTTAGGGGAAATAACACAGCTCCTCTGCCAGGAGCCGTGGCCTCTTCCGGCACGCAGGGATCTGCTGTCTCAGGCACGAGGACAAATATTCCATCCCCACCCAGAACATCTGGCTCTGTGGGCTTGGCCCGTGAGTGGTTCAATCTGCAATCTGTAGGTCTCCCTCAGAATGTCATTGAAACAATACAGAATGCCAGAGCGCCTGCTACAAGATCTTTGTATGAGCACAAATGGTCCGTTTTTGAAAAATGGTGCTCTGAAATTCAAGAAATACCCTTTCAGTGTTCTGTGGCGGTGATTTTAGCCTTCTTACAGAACCTGATTGAAAAGGGAAAAGCTTTTTCCACTATTAAGGTTTACTTAGCTGCAATTTCAGCCTGCCATGTAGGTTTTGAAGGAAAAACTGCAGGACAGCACCCATTAGTGGGCTGGTTCATACGAGGGGCTCGCAGGAAGCTCCCCGTTTCAAGACCCACTGCTCCATCGTGGGATCTGCCACTAGTGCTGGATGCTCTCACTAGCCCACCCTTTGAGCCATTGGATCAGGTGGAATTAAAGATAGTAGCTCTAAAAACAGCACTCCTGTTGGCACTGGCCTCTGCTAAGCGTGTGGGAGAAATCCACGCTTTATCAGTGCATCCTTCTTGCACAAAATTTTCTCCGGACAAAACTAGGATGGTTTTGCTCCCCAACCCTGCTTTTGAGCCTAAAGTGTTGGGGTCATACTCTCCAATTGAGTTGGTGGTTTTTAATCCCCCTCCTTTCTTCTCACAGGAAGAGGAGAAGCTGCACAATCTCTGTCCGATACGTGCTTTACAGATCTACCTAGGGAGAACAAAACAGGTCAGGAAAAGTGACCAGCTGTTTGTCTCCTGGGCTAAGAATTATTATGGGAAACCGGTGTCAAAACAGCGGCTCGCCCATTGGATCACTGCTGCAATCTCCTTAGCCTATAGTTCAAAAGGGCTTCAGCCTCCAGAGGGCCTGCGTGCCCACTCTACTAGGAGCTTAAGCTCTTCATGGGCCCTGCTCGGAGGAGTATCTCTGCGAGAGGTTTGTGCCGCTGCAAGCTGGGCGTCTCCTCACACGTTTGCTCGGTTTTACAAACTAGACGTCACAGCATCATCGCTGGCTCATTCAGTACTCGGTGTGGCACCGAGCGCTATAGAGAACTGTGATTGATTGTTTTACAATCTGCTGACATGCAGTGAGTAATCTGCTGAGCAATACGGGAGTCAGTATATTTTCGTTCCCAATGTGAGACACGAAATGAATGCTATGAAAGAGAACTTTAGGTTACTTTCGTAACCCCGGTTCTCTGAGTAGCATGAGTAAGTGTCTCACCAAGTCACGCTCCTTGCTTTGACGTTTCGAGGAAGAGGTGAATGTTTTGAATAAACTATCAGTGCAGCGACAGCCCTATAAATAGGGGGAGGGACTCTGCCCTCTCTGACACTGACAGGCTTATTTCCAGCCAATTGTGGCTGGCATAATGCAATAGGAGCTTCTGATGAGGTCACGCCAAGGGCGTTCCCAATGTGAGACACTCACTCATGCTACTCAGAGAACCGGGGTTACGAAAGTAACCTAAAGTTATGGTACATTCATGTGTTCAGAGAGAGGAAGCTTTTTCTAGAAACCTTTCCAGCTGCCAATACTAATAGTAAAATTTGCAACTGACTTTAATGTTTTCTACATGTGAAAAAATATTTTTTGGTGTAGACTGTTGGAGTTTTCAGCTTGGCAATGTGTTAATACACACTTCTATAGTCAAGACCAGCAATGTGTGAAAATGTGCTGATGAACAGTAATCATGTGATTGCTGCTCTCCTTAAGTCTGTTGGAGACAGCCAGGGTGTTCTTGGTTTGTTACACAAAGCTTTTATTTGCTGTCACATTTGTTGAATCAACTTGTTACTTTTTGTACTTTTGAGGTTAGATGAATAAAATTTTAGAACCTTGTAAAGATTAGATGATTTTTATGTCCTATGATACATAAAACCTTGGAATTATTTCATTCCAATGACTTTAAGCTGCTTGCTTGAGGTTGATACCATAACTTGAAGTAAATATCTGAGTCACAAGGTGAGTTTTAGCAAACAATGATGATTTAATGAAGTTTCATGTCTGCATTTCACTGTGGGAAATGTAATTCCAATTTTGCAGTATAATGTAGATCCATTATGGATAAATCCAGACGTGTCATATTTAAAGTACAAGAAATGTTCTAGTCTGTAGCTTTGCAGATGCGAGGGTAGTTTTATTTGAGGTGTTCACAAGTACATAATGTTCCAGAATAAGTTCAGTGGTTCATATTAATTAATATAACAAGTGTATTAGAAGGCAACAAAGTCTGTGTAAATAAACCAAATACTTATTGTAAATTAGGAATAACTGTGATTATATGTCAGAATTCCAGCAATCCCAAGAAATCTGAGTTCACTGCCAACAGCAAACTCCCAAGTCATATTTACCAGAAGAAAACTTTGACTTTGCTGCATGAAGAGATTTAGTTTTACAGTCATGACTGTGACCAAGATCTGACTCTTGCCTGGCGACTGCTTGGGGATTTGGCACAGGAAGTTTAGGAGACTCAGTTTTGCGAGTCATGCTGTAGTGGTGCTGTGGGCCCAGACATGCCTTCATCCTCAAAATGTGCTGGTGGTGTTTTCATACTGGTACACAAGCAGATATTTCCCACCCGGTCAAGCCTGAAACTAACTGGCCTACTTGTGTCATAATCCGGACTGGATTAAGGGGAAAAATGTCCTCTGCTTCCTGCCTGAGGTCAGAACTCTTTCTCCAGTGCAGGTTTTGGTGCATTCTCATGGTTGTATTAAGGCACAATGTGTGTGTTTCCCATGTCAGTTCTTCTTTGTCCTCCTTCAGATGGATGCAGCCAGGGATTGCTGTGAACTTCCTCAGCCTCATTCCTACAAGAGCTTGAGGACATGGTCCGTGACAGGAGCTGCTCTAAGCATGCTAGGAGCTGCTTTCTTCCTGTTCTTTACAGCTTCAAGGGCTGCATGAAGACGTACAAGAGCACCGTCTGATCACACTACACAGATATTCATCAGTGGATACAGTTTAAGGCAATATTGAGTTTGATTGCTGTAAGTTTTATAAAATAGGTTTAAATTCTAGGCATTCTTGGGAAGTTGAAGTTTTGATAGTCTCTTGTTTTTTGTTGTAATTTGAGTTTGCTCTTAATTTCATTTGTTGTAATTGTTTAGACTGAAGGTTAATTAAAATGGAATTTTTCTTCTAATGCTGAATTAAAATAAATTGTATTTTTTTTTTCACATTTGTGAGATCAACCTCATGTCTTTGTGTTGAGTTTGATTAAATAGAGCTGGTCGCTTTCACTACTGGAGGCAATGAGATCAACTTCATCCTCGTATTTCTTTATTTGACAAGAATAAAACATTTCTATATATGTTACTTATTTAGCAGTAGCACTCGAGCTGCAAAATCTGATAATACATCTGTAGTTTATTTAGGTTAGCAGTAGAGATGAACTGATCAGATTTTACTTGGCTAATGCTGATTTCTGTTTTCATTTGCTACTCGGAAGAAAAACAAAGGTTCTGAAGATTCTTTGATAGCTGCTGAAAGCTTTAAGTCCATTCAAAGGAAGGAGAAGATTGTCATGTTTGTTTCAAAGTAGCTAACCTGTTTGTGATTCTTAATGAACTCCGACAGAAAATAGATTGAATTCTTAGTTTTAGGGTATCTGTTTAATAACAGGGAAAAATCCGTTTTCTCAAACATTTACCTGCTGGTCACGGTGATTAAGGGAAAACTTGACATTTCTGACCTAAACAGAAAATCTTCTGAAATAGTGTTTCTTAGATGTGGGATCTGATGGTCGAATTTCTCGGTGACTGCTAGAAATATTAAAATTCAATGTTTGCTGCTTCACCAAGCAGACATTTGTAAAAACAGTTGCCACAATTAATCCACCTTTCAGTTTTATTCAGACGTGTAATGAACTGCAAGCATTTTCACGCTATGATGAAAGTGGATTTTTATAAAACACGTCACGGCTACTGCAAAAACAAAGCTGAACGGTGCCAAAGCTTTGCCTTGTTTTTTATGGTTCCCTTCCTCGGGGATCATGGGAGAAATCACATTTCCCCATTAATCTCGTGTGGTGTGGGTCCCGGGATCTCCACAGACACTCGGGGCTGATCAAAGTTTGAGGAAATACTTTGTGATTTCCACAGGAGACTTCAAAAAGACACCCAGAAATAATCCAATTGAGATGGACACATCACCTTTAGGTGCTGCTGTGGGAGAACCGGGCTGTTTAGAAAGGGAAAAATGATTTCTGAGTTACCGAGGAATGAGTTTGGAAATGGCTGGAAATTAGGTGTGCGCCATTCTTTGGGAATGGAGAATATTTTACACCTGCATGTCATATTTCCAAAGATATGAGATTTATTAAAAAACCGTCGGCACAAACTATAGAAAGTGTTATTTTGTGATGCTGATTGAGGGGAAATAAACTGTCATTTTCTGCTATCCTCTCGGAACCCCTACTGCCTCTGTCCGTTAAGACATTAAAGATTTATTTGGATCGCGACAGGCTCCTTGCTTCAGGATGAAGTCCGGTCCCGTAAACGCTCCGGTTCCTTCCGCTGAGGAGGCTTCATCAGCTGGTTGCAGGGAACCTCGGAGCTACGCGTCTGGATCCGAGCCAAGCCTGTCTGGTGTCAAACCAGCCTGAACAGATACTCTCAGACATCTCATTTCTTCCCTTCATTCCTGAAGCGGCAGCCTGCCCACCCCTTGGAAGGATATGAACCTGATAGCTCATCATCTGCCTGTCCCCTATATGAGGATCTCTGCTCGCTCTTCATGGCTTTAACGCGCAGATCGTCCATGCTCTCACTTCTCTGTGTTTTATTAAACGTTATTTGTTGATCTCTGACTTTTTCAGATGTTCCTTCCATCCATGGCAAGGCTCCTTGCAGATCCGTAAAGAACCAAACTCTGGTTAATATGAACTTTTTGCCAAGTGGAATATGTTTGTATCTATCTGTAGCAACCTGCTGGCTGACGGCCAAGGTCGATGCATCCTGGTGGTGAGTATAGCTGCTTATTTATTCACTTATTAGGGTTCAATGTTTAGAAAAGTGAATTATTTTTGTTAACTGTATACATTTTTCCAATGTAGCAATCTATTTAAATAAAAACTCAAATTATTATTATATTAAAAAAGCACTTCTATGGTTTTGTCCTAATTATTGAGAATTTTTGGTATAATGAGTAAGGCGTTTATGTGTGTTTTTGCTATATGCTCCAGATTGAATATTTGTGGAGATAAGTTTTCAAGCTTTGCAGTCATTTGATCCATTTTAATATCTGTTCATTTGTTGTCTTTCCATCGCTCCCTTCATTAATATTTGTATGGTTCCTGTTTCTAAAATCTCACCTTTATACTTCTTAATATTAAGACAGTTGAGTTCTATTTAACCAAAGCAAATCTTACTTTTAAACATAAGATTTGGTTTTTAAATAATGTTTGATTTTGAAAGTTTGAAGTAAGCTGGTAAACTAAGCCAAACATGACCTTTTTTTCCCTGTGTAGAATAGAAAGTACATTAGGTTTGTTCTGCAACACTTTGGTGTTACTCCTGTTTTATTTTAAATAATGTTGACACTGACATCTGTCTGAAATTTTAATCGTTTTTTAGAATGCATTTAGTGTCCTCTTCCTTTTGAATTGTGGGTTTTAAATTAAAGCGTAGCTCGAATGTTTTTATATTTTCCCTTTTCAAAGCCGAGTCTCATCTGTCATAATATTTTTTCTGCGACTCAATCAGCAAGTATTGCCTTCTCCTCCCCACCATGCAGGTACATGGGCACCCTCGGCTCCCAGGTGATGTGCGACAACATTCCCGGCCTGGTGAACAAACAGCGCCAACTCTGCCGCCAGCACCCCAAAGTGATGCAGGCCATCGGGGCCGGGATAAAGGACTGGATCTCTGAGTGCCAACACCAGTTTCGCAACCACCGCTGGAACTGCAACACAACAGCCAAGGACCATAACTTGTTTGGACGTCTGCTGCTACGCAGTGAGTACAAACTGGAGCGAGAGACCTATTTTGTGGTCACCCAACCATCGATGGTCCTTGAAGTAAATGTAAAAGTTATCTCAAACAAATGTTGTTTAGGCTAAATTTACTGCTACTGAATTGAATAGTTCTTTTGCAGATATTCTGTTTTCTTTCCACAGCGGTTGGATCACATTCTACACCTCTTCTCATTTTAAAGTTTACATATATCACATCACCCACTTTCTGTGCTGCTGCCACTCTTATTGTGGTATATTTGTCTTGCATTTCCCAGATGTGGTGATAAAACCATTCAGCAGAGGTAATAGAAACTCCTGAGTTCCTGATTTGATTTTTAAATAAACAAAATATAAACAGGTTTAAGTTGTAGGTGCTTACTAGATAGGGGACATATTTTATTTTTAAATATGAAGATTTTTTTTTTTGAATGGCACCAATCTTTATTTGATATTAGTCATAACATGATTTCAAATCTATGAAGATTTCAATAATAGGCGAAAGAAGCCCTCATATGTTGTAACTGATATCATTAAATTCATTTAACTGCTGTCGATAATTAATCTCCACTTAGCCCATTCAGTTGAGAGATGGCAGAAATTTAGCCATCTCCAAGCGAACATAATCCCACCCTTTTGAAGAGTCACGGCTGGTCTTCAGCAGTGTTTATCTTCTCTGGTGATTTGTTGGAGAGGACGCATGATTTATTGGCAGGTTCAAAAGACGAGAGAGGACATAAGAAGGTTGGTTCTTGCTGTCAGTGAGAGGTGAAGTAAGTCAAAAATAAGTGTTTTGAAGCAGCATTAGGGACTGAAGTGATTACCAAGCAATGAGCAAGCCTGTCACTACCTGTGACAGATGTTACAGAAGCATTTTGTCAAAGGAAACATGTGACTGCACATGTCAGCCACTAAAACCATGGTGCTTTTTCAACGGGGGCATGTTGGAGCTGGTCTCTGAATCTTTTTTTCCCCCTTTTGGCGCAGAAGGAAGGATCATCAGAACCCAAAGGCCCGATGTTCCTCTCCCATGCCCTGAGATTTAACCTGTGAGGTGGATCCTTCGACTTAGTCTGTTTCATGTCGGGGCCTCTAATCAGCCGTGTGGTATTTGGACCTCCCACCCGGGCCCTGACCGTGTCACACAGCATTATCATGGTACACAGAGGCCCCTCCAGAAGCTCCTTATTGTCAATGTCAGAAGGCTAATTTCAACAATTACACAGGAGATTTCCCTCCTCAGCATCGTGTTCTCTCAGCGTTCTTCTCATTCACCTCATTAGGCACGCTTAACTTTGCTGACACACACACACACTCCTCTCCATTTATATTGCTTATCATGCCTAGGTAATACTAAAACTTGTTTTAAACTTGTTCATTATATGCCTACTTTTAAGCCCAGCTTGAAATTTGAATGCCATTATTTTCTAATCAATGAATCTGTGTATAAGTGTTTTGCGTTTATTTAAACGGATATGCCTTTTGGAGTAATTTAGTCCCAGAAGTTATAAACTGGGTTTAGTGAACTCTTCATGAACTTGAAACATTGAATAAAGAACTCCATTGATGATGGTCTTGAATAACTACCCAGACGTTTTCCCTCTTGGAAATGAAATGATTAGTCCTAACAATGATGACAGATCAGATGCCAAATCTGGACAAATTAATCTAACAGTTATCTATCTCTACAGACACATATCGATGTGTGTCAGTTCATGCACTGCAAACATTCACCCCTTCCTGCGGTCAATTTCATAAAACTCAGCCAGAATCTTGCTCTTTAGAGTTAAAAAATGTGTAGAACCAGTGAAGCACTGACATAATTTTGCCTGCAGGAAGTTGACTTACATCTGAGGCCTTCAACTTTGTGTTGACCATATGTCTTGTCGCTGCTTGTTATTCATCAACATCGTACTCGTATTCGTCGTGTTCCACTTATCCGGGACCGGGTCGCGGGGGCAGCAGACTCAGTAAAGACGCCTAGACGTCCCTCTCTCCAGACACCTCCTCCAGTTCCTCCAGGGGGAGCCCAAGGCGTTCCCAGGCCAGCCGAGAGACATAGTCCCTCCAGCGTGTCCTGGGCCGTCCCCTGGGCCTCCTCCCGGTGGGACGTGCCTGGAACACCTCCCGAGGAAGGCGTCCAGGAGGCATCCGGTATAGATGCCCGAGCCACCTCAACTGGCTCCTCTCGATGTGGAGGAGCAGCGGCTCTACTCCGAGCTCCTCACCCTATCTCTAAGGGAGTGCCCGGCCACCCTACGGAGGAAGCTCATTTCAGCCGCTTGTATCCGGGATCTCGTTCTTTCGGTCATGACCCAAAGTTCATGTCCATAGGTGAAGGTAGGAATGTAGACCGACCGGTAAATTGAGAGCTTTGCTTTTCAGCTCAGCTCTCTCTTCACCACAATGGACCGACACAGCGCCCCCATTACTGTGGCAGCCACACCGATCCGTCTGTCGATCTCCCGCTCCATTCTTCCCTCACTCGTGAACAAGACCCCGAGATACTTAAACTCCTCCACTTGAGGCAGGAACTCCCCTCCAACATATAATTTTGAAATCATCTTGTGTCTTTTGCCTGTTAAAAATGAACAGCATAGAAAGTAGATACTAAAAGGAATATTTCCGATTTGTTTCGAGTTGGGTTCTGTTGTGTGATAAGATCGGTAGATATTTTACTTGGATAGCTCTCTAAGCCTCCTTTCTTTGATGAAACAGAAATTAATATTCCATCTAATTGCTATGCAAAGCAGACTATTACAAAAGCAAAGTGTTTTTACATCAAAACAAAACTTATCCACTACAGGTAAGATATTTACTTCGCAAAATCTCCTAACGGAACCCCAATTCCAGAGATCTAAACCCATCCTTTTAGAGAAATAAAGCATATTTTTGCTTTTTTAGGTATTTCATTTATAAAAACACTTTTATTTGCCCTTAATATCACAGATCCTGTCTCTAGCTGGCTTTGACAGAAGCGGTAGTTTTGTAGCAGAGGTTAAATGAAGACAGGCAGCCTTTCCTTCCCTCAGCTCTTGATCTGCCCACATCTTTGTTTGGTTACTGTACATGTGGAGGAGATGAGGGCTCTGCATGAGGGCATCGCTCGTAAACCTAAGCTGTTTATTCATACTGGAAAGAGATGAAGCATTTTTTTCATGTTCTGTAACCTAGCATGAAAGCTTCTGTCACAAAACAACAAACATAGATCCTAAACATCAGCGGGTTTGTGTTGGGACATGTAGAACATAACAGTAGCTAGGTAAAATGTGGTAAAAACTACCAGAAATGAACTGGTTTTGTGAAACAAAAGGATAACCTGGACCCACTCAGTCGATAGCTAAAAGACTGACCTCCCACATGGAAGGTGCAGTAAAAGCTGCACAATCTGAAGTTGGGTTTACGTAAAGATGGAGATGCTGGATGATTTTAAAGCAACTCCCTTCAAATCTGAGCTGTTCACTGAAAAACTTATAGTAATTTCTTCGTACACAATAAACCAGGTGATGTCGCCAGCGGCTGTACTATCCCCGTTCCCACTATTCCTATCATTCAGTTGCATGTTCATTCAGTCATTCTTCTTTTTAGGCAGCCGAGAAGTTGCCTTTGTGTACGCCATCTCCTCTGCAGGAGTGGTCTATACTTTGGCACGAGCCTGCAGCCAGGGCGAGCTGGATAACTGCTCCTGTGACCCCACTAAGACGGGGTCATCAGAGGACTCCAAGGGCTCCTTTAACTGGGGAGGCTGCAGCGATCATGTGGAGCATGCCATTCACTTTAGCCAAATCTTTGTGGATGCCAAGGAGAGGAAGGAGAGGGATGCCCAAGCACTCATGAACCTGCACAACAACAGAGCTGGCAGGAAGGTACGGAATGGGGAACACATAGAAAGCGCTCAGCTCAGCATTAAAGCAATTTGAAGATGCTTCTTTTTTCAAAATGTCTTTAATTTTCCCCTTTATTTTGGAAACTGTATAAAAACAGTCAACTGTAAACTAACATCAGTCCCTGTTGTCGTCCTCACAGGCAGTGAAACGCTTTATGACTTTGCAGTGTAAATGTCATGGCGTCAGTGGCTCGTGCACTGTTCGTACCTGCTGGCAGGCTATGGCAGACTTCCGACGCACTGGTGACCACTTGAGGAAGAGATACAACGGTGCTGTGCAGGTCGCAGTCAATCAGTATGGAACCGGGTTTACTGCCACGCACACACATTTCAAACGTCCCAGCAAAAATGATCTGGTCTACCTGGAAGACTCACCGGACTACTGCATACGAGACCCTCAGTCAGGTAAGGGTCCAATCTGTCAGTCAGGTTATGTTCTTCTTACGTGATAAAATAAGAGCCAAAAACTGCCTTCAGGAATACATCCTTATCAATTTAAAAACTGTCCCGCTGGATTCATTTTGTTCCTGGTTTCAACTGGGAACTTTTACCTCAGATCATCATCAGCAACACATGCCCACAAGCTGATGATTTCGGTCTGTTCTGGACCCACAGAACCTAGGAACCTTGGTGTTTGATTTATCCATTCTCTCCTCTGTACATCAAACCCTTTAGAATTGAATGTGAGAACATCTGTCCAACAGCTGAAGCTTGGACCAAACTGGGTCATCAATGAGACCATGATCCCAAACACAGCAGCAAATCTAGAACAGAATGACTAAAAAAGGAAAAAAATCAAGGTGTTTGCAGTGGCCCAGTCAAAGTCCAGACCTCAGCCTGCATGAACAGAAGACCAATCTCAAAAAACTGAAGACACATTATGAAGACCAGTGAGCGAAAGTGACTCCAGAACAGTGTGCAAGACTAATGTGGACAAACAGAAGACAAATACTGAGAGTCACTGTTATTAAAGGTGCTTCTACAAGCTGCTGAGTCAATAGATTGTTTGTTGAGAAGTTTACACTTATAAGACAGCATACTTTTCTTCATTAATGTAAATTAGTTAAATGACAAATGCACATGCGATTTGGTGGGTGATTATATTCCTCTATATTATTTATGTGGAGGTTCAATTAAGACAATTCTCTCTGATTCTTGAAATCTACATTTTTAACATTGGAAGCTCACTTGTTACATCTTACAAATTCTGTGCATAAATTAACATTTGAACAATAAAACCATTCAATTGTTCAGTTTTTGTATTAAGCTGACTATATATTCAGTATATCCATTTCTGGGTCCGGTCGCGATCGTATTCAGAGCAGAACTTTCCTGATTTTTAGAATTCTCAGAATTGGATAATATTCAGGCTGGATCATTTCTCACTGATTGAACACCAGACAAGATACTTGGATGCATGTGAGGGAGAGTCATCCTGTGAATGGATCTGAACTTTCTCTGAACATGCTCTCCAAACCGCACCGTGCTGTGTCTCTACAATTATGTTCATGCGAACACACAACACATGTTCAACTGGACATGTATCATATCTGCTCACCTCAATAATTCTTATGTTGGAAGTGCACTAAAGATTTAAGATGAAGAGGATCTCTTCAGGAATGCCGGGATAGGCTGAACCTGCTTTGTAGCATATAGAAGCACTGTAAGCAGAACCGGTCCATACAGCCCATTTTCAGTTCAGATAGATTAACTATAAACATTTCGTTTTCATAGTTTAAATTGGAATACTGTACTCTTGTCAGAGTAACTGTCTGCAACAGACATGCAAACAGCAGGTATTCAGATCTTGCTCCAGAAGTTGAAATATTGACAATGCTTTTTCTGCTTGGAGTTGCCAAGTTTTGAAAGTTTACAGCAGCCGTTCAGGCTGGAAAGCTGCCACAGTACGATGTAACTAGTGCAGGTTCATCACTTATAAAAATACATGAAAATGTGTTTGCGTTTTTACCTCTGCCTTAGCTAAGTGTCTTCTGGAAACTGGCCATAAAATGCCCTCAGTTCCTTTCACAATCAGTTTGTGCCTTGATCTTCCAGGCTTTTCACAATCTCGCTGACTGATGGAACTAAAAACACTGCTGTTGTTAGGACAGACTCGCTTACAGTGATGTGGGTCTTTGCAAGGCTGAGAAATGAGAAAGGGTGTGAGAAAGAAAACATTTGTGTATGAAAACTGGGTAAGCATACAAGAGGATGACAGGGCTGTGAGAGTGACTTCCAAAAGACATGAATCCCTGTAATGCAGCTGATGATCCGTGGCAATCAGGTGCCTGATCCATTACACACTTCTGTGGGCTGAAACTGTAGAATACCACACGTCATTATGAATCACCTCGACATGAAACAACCACACTGGCCTTGGTGTGCAAGTGGGAAGCTCAGAGCGGCATACTGGAAAGCAGTTTGCATCATAGAAATGTATATGATTATGTTTACCCCAAACAAAAGTTAGAAATACATCGATATTCATCCTTCATTATTTCCCCCTTTTCGTTCTTTGCTCTTTTCTTCCATTCTTGACACTGAAGTAAATCTTACTTTTTCTGAATCCCCAATCATTGCAGATATTAATATCTCTGTAAATATTTGTATCTTTATACATGATATTGTGTAAAACTTTCAGAAAGCTGCCAGCTTGTCTGGCTCTTTGGACGTAGCTCAGTAACAGCAGCTTCCACCTGTATTTTCGAGTACACATGTGCATTTCAACAACTTCCATGGCACTGTGCAACCAATACTTTTCCTTTCATCTTTATTTATTCTTTTTCCTTTTTACAAAATGGGGGAAATACTAAATACTAAAAATGCCAGCAGCTTCATCAATAAAATAATAATTTTGGTAATTATTAAAACAATAGAAATTGCAAACCTGTATCTACCAGGGTAAGAAGAGATCAGCAGGCTAGACATTTACCCCAGGCTCTCGAAGGGAGGGGGTACTTTTTGTTTTTACCTGAACCTTCTGGGTAGAGCTTTGTGAAAGGAGGGGGCTACGCATCTCTGATTTTTAACATTGTTAACTTTATTGAGTGACCTTATACAAGTTGGTTTTGTTGCTGAAATCTCTTATCTTTGCAAGAGGACGGTTTTCTATCTCTCCCAAACACACTAAAATATATAAAATACCGATTTCCAAAAGGTTTTACAGTTTTTACCAGTGTTTTAGGCTAATACCTCCTGTAGTATAATTAGTGAATGAATGAACAAATAATTTTTGGGTGTTCCCTGTCTATTTCTGGAGCTGTGCTCTCTCCTTACCCGAATGACCGCATCTCTGCTCTACAACTGGAACTAAACAGATGACTGACACCGATGGTAGTACACCGCCTAGCTTGTTTGTTGTTGTTCTTTGAGGCATCAAGACTGATGCATGCTGGTTTTAGCAGGTGCGAGTTGGGCAATGCTCTCAGCATCAGAAGGCTTACTTCATATTGATGACACTGCTGTCAAAACTAGGCATGGTAAATCTGGAGGAGCAGCAGGAATACACAGCTCAGGTGGAAGAATCTGTATCAAGGCTGTGAGATTACAGAGAGTGCAGGAGTGACTGGTGTTTTTCTTGCGTTGTTTAAAGAGTATTTATTAAACACTGCCAGTCAGATGGCTGAAAGAAAACTACACTGTTCAAAGAAACAGCTGGAAAATGTCATGTCTGTTAAGCAGCAGACTCCAGGCTGCCTTGCTTGGTCCAACTGATGAACAAGTTGCTGGTTAGTTTTTGTAGTCTATAAGTCTATGTATGAAAATGACAATAAATAAATGCCGTAGATATCATTACTTTAGTTTTTTAGCAGTAGGAATATTTCTTGCTCATTTGTTTTAAACAAAGCCGTTGGATCATTTTCTACATTTTTTGTAGGTGTGAAGTTAGAATCCCATACCAGCCCATATCTAGGCAGAGTAAAGGACAGTTCAGGGGTTTAGGGTAGTTAGCTCCCAGGGGGATAAAGGTGCAGGGTAGTAGAATGGAAACCTACCATTTGAAGAGTCCCAGAAGAGACCACAAATCTTATTGGTAATTCATTCTTCCTCTCTTTGTAAAGCTTTACAACAGACTTGTATACACTTGGTTTGTAGTGAGTACTTAATACTTTATATAGTGATGCACAGCACTCACAAATGACTTAAGTCTCCATGGATATGCACATGGATGTAAGCCCCTCCTCTGTAGTGCCATGTACTGTACAAAAACCTGTTCGTCTTTTACATAAAAGCATGACATGTTATGCGACTTAAAACATACTTTCAATGATTCTTCCTTTACACTTTGAATAACCTCAAAGAAACAAACTTCATTTTGCCGTTTTCTCAGACACTTAGGGGGGGAAAAAAATCAGAGCTGAGAAAGACAGTGAGACGGCCCCTCCGAGCCTCTCAGAGTGTGAAATCAATTTCCCTCGGCTCCAGCGAGGCTCAGGTGCTAAACTCATCTCTCGGCGCCCCCTCATCTTAATTCAATAAGCAGACGCAGGGAGAGCAAGGTCCCTGAGGTAGACGCTGGCCGTGATGTCACCCCTAGCAGTGCAGCATACCACAAATAACGGACAGGCTGGCGGGCGGGCGGGCTCGCTGCCAGAGCAGGGCGGGGCGTCTGATCGTGTCCAGACATAATACCTGCCGAGGGAATGGGTGCAGAGACGTTGAACACACTAACTAAAGCAGAATGTAAACATGAGCAAATTCCAGAACATTGTTTGAAGTGGTGTCTTAGGCCAGTTTGAAATTTTCTTTAACCTTATTTTTAGTCAGCCTGAACACACGCTCGTCTTCAATAACACTGATGTTTCAGACTTAACAGTCTCACCTGCACACAGCAGCCTCAACCACACCGCTACATCTGCACCACGACACACGTCAGACACAGGTGATCAGACTGAAATGAACTCGTCATTGATTGAAATCAGATCTTGTGTTTGGTAACGTTGGAAATGTTGGTGTAGTTTCAGTCATTTGTTGATTTCTTCATGGAAGAACCTCACCTGTCTGCAATCCAGGTGCAAAGTGTGAAGGTTTTCAGATCACTATTTCAAACTAGTAGTCAGTTTTGTTTCTCTGCATTTCCCTTTTGTCTTGTTGCCAACACATACGCTTGACAACAGATTCAGCTAGAATTGCTGAGTTATTTTTATTTGGTAAATGCCAGAACAAGTCAGAGATATTTTTTTTCTTACTTTCCTCAAATTCAAACGTTTACATACACTAAGACTACTTTACTTTTAGACATTTTGGGAATGACCTGATGGAGATGATGATGATAGTGACGTAGTTGCTTTGTAAGCTTCTGATTTACAACATTTGAGTTAAATGAAGGCACTTGTGGTTGTTTTTTGAGGCAAAACCTCAAACATGCTGCTCCTGTGTGTGACCAGATACCAGGAGGAGAACTGCGGACCTTCACATGTCTGGTTCGGTTGGTTGTTTGGTACAAGTTCCTGATGCTTGAAGGTTTTGTGTTCCAGAGATATATGTATTTTGGTGCAAAACGTGCACATCAACCCCCGAACAAAGCAAAAGACCTTAATAAGATGCTGGTTGAAGCTCATAGTGGTCCTGTATGAAAATGGGCTGATAGTTGACTCATCGATGAAGAAGCCTTTACTCTAATAGCAATACAAAAAGCCAGAATGTAGTACTTTTTAAAGGATGTGCCTTATGGTCTGATGAAAATAAAACGGAAGTGTTTGGCCAAACTGACCATGCTTACACTAAACATCATCCCAACTGGGAAGTAGCAGGCTGCTAGTGTCATGTTGTGGGGTCGCTGTGCTGCAGGAGGGAGTGGTGCACTTTGGAAATTTATTGGCAACATGAGGAAAGAACGTTTATGTGGAAAAACTGAAGCACAATCTCAAAACATCAGACAGGAAGTTAAAGCTTGGGCACAAATGGGTCTTCTAAATGGACAGTGATCTTAAGCATACTGCCTAATTAGTTACAAAGTGACCATCAGTCCCATAGAAACGTTGTGGGCAGAGCTGATGAGGTGTGTGCCAGCAAACCTGAGCCAGTTACACTAGTTCTGTCAGGACCAATGGGTCAAGGTTCCATAGAAACTATTGTGAGAAGCTTATGGACAGATACTTGGAACGTTTGACCCAAACCATAACGCTATTCTTCCTAATAAGTAAATGTCTATAAACTTAGGAATCAGACCGTTTAAGTAAGGTTGAAGGTTAAAGCTGATCTAGAGCCAGTTTTAGATATCTCCAGTGCAAGCAATAGTTGAGGCAGTGTCTTATTTATCCAAAGCCGTCTGCCTGTATCCCCATACCACTGAAAGACTGCAGCATGTGATCCGAACCTGAAGATCCTTTCATAACCCAGATAGTTGCGTGCACAGAATAAACCAAACGGACCTGTGTTTTTTTTCCTTATAAATGAAGACTGTGTCTACTGATGTATTTGAATTACACTTTAAACAAAGAGAAAAAAACACTTGCCATTGTGTGGCAGGAGAAAGTGTGTCTGAAGGATGACTCCCATGAAATGGACAGCTGATGAAGTTTGGGAGAGCTGCTTGATGGCTCTTGTCATCAATCTCTCATCTTTTCTTGGTCTGGGCTTCATTGTCTCACCCTCCCACCCCACCCCCGGCTCATCTTCACTGTCCTGACTGAAGCCTTCTATCCTGCCCCCACTGGCTTCTGATGTCCTACAAAGTGATTCAAATTGTCCATTTGCCAAATTCACTTTACTTGATGCTTGACTTTTTTATGTGATTTGTTATTGACTTGGATCTGAAGTAAACTTTGGATTATTAAAAATCTCAAAGAGGTTTATCACTTATTAGAGAATTGCTTTACTTTATTATTTGTATCAGAAATTGCATGTTGGATTGTAAGATAACCTGTGATTGTGATCATCTTCTGGTGAATGTTCCTGAAATATGCTCTCTACAAACTGAACAATGAAGATGTTCAGTTATTTCTCAGCAATAAAAGAAAGCCATTTTTTGCCTTCGCAAAACATACATCAAAAAGATTAAATGACATTGTTCTAACTAATGACGTTCTCTGTCAGATCAAGTAGAATAAATATGGAATGATCAGCCAAAAAATGTGTAAGTTGGTCCTTCGTTGCATCTTCTCTGACCTTTCTGGCTCATTGAATTCTTTACGTCAAAGACTTCAAAAATGACAAATAATATTTATCGTCAATCTCCATCAAAAATTTCAAATCTATACTGTTTGTAGGTCATGCCATTGAGTCTATCTTCCTTTCCTCCAGAAAACGTTGAACACTCTTTGCTTAGTAGCAACATGCTTTGTCCTCCTTCACCAACAAACCTGCTGTGGGTTGAAGTAATAAAGATTAAAATTCCACTGCTGCATTTTCAACATGTTCTGCTGCATGTCCTGACATCCATCTTGGCCAGTCGTCGTTAAATGTTTTTTTGGAATGGAACCAAATAAAAATTCCAGCATCATCTCCTCGGCTAACCCGGATGCTAGCCCTCTGGAACTATGTTGTAGTGTATATTAGTGCAATGTAAAAGTGATGTATTTCATCATTAATTAATCTGCACTTAAATATTCCCCTTTCCTATTGAATGATTAGTTATACATTTAAAAAGCCCAGACGTTTAATCCATTTCAGTGCAATGATTTATATCCCACCACAGACGAGACATGTCATCCAAAGACTGAGAAAAATCTGAGTCAACAAAGTTCAGTAGTCTTATTAGGATTATTGATTAAGCTGAAATGGTGATTTTCTTTTATTTTGATGAAACCTTGTGTGAAAATGTTCAAAGTTCACTATCTTCCACATCTGTTTTTATCCAGTTCCAAATAAAATCCTACTGTCATTGAATCACCAGCTTCCTGACTGGCCAACAGTAGCTAGGTGAGGCTGGGAAGCAGCATCCTCTCTCACGCAAGAACCATCAGTACTGGTGTCCCCCAAGGATGTGTTTTCTCCTCACTCGCTTTCACCCTCTACACAAATGACTGCACCTCACTGGACCCATCTGTGAAACTCTTGACGTTTGCAGATGACACCGCTGTCATTGGACTGATCCAGGACAGTGACGAGTCTTCATACAGACAGAACGTGGATCAGCTGGCTGCACTCAGAACCACCTGCAGTTAAACCTGCTAAACACAGTGGAGATGACGGTGGACTTCCGGAGAACACCCCCTGCACTGCCTCCGCTCAACAGCACACTGTGCCTACTGTTGATTACTTCCGGTCCCTAGGAACCACCATTCTCTGCACCTGAGGTCCAGACTGCAATGAACAATCAGGTCTGTAGAGAGAATCATCAGGGCTGACCTTCCCTTCATCCATGACATGTTCAGGTCTAAGGTCAGGGAAAGAGCAGCCAACATCTCTGCAGACCCCACACATCCTGGACACAAACCGTTTAGATTTTTACATTCGGTTCGGTGCGACAGAGCGGTAATGGCAAAAAGCAGTTTCGACAGTTTCTTCCCCCAGGCTGTCTCTATGTTGAACACAATAAACATCTTACAGCCTCAGTAGTCAGCTACTCTGCTGAGAACAAATAAGAAAACTGCTCCATTACAACCTGCCTTCCCTCTTTTATATACATTAAAAAATGCACACATTTGTACATACTGTTGCTTGTCCTTATTTATTTGTTTTTACACTATGTGGTGGTTGTTTGGACTGATGTTGATATATGATGTGAGTGATGGAACTGAAGTAACATTCCTTATTTGTGCACAAACGTGGCTAATAAAGTTGATTCTTAAACAACTGAAGACTAATTTGCACAAATGAGGCAACCTCTATGAGCTAGTTAAGGTCAGCTGGAGTTAACCACACCTGATCTTTCACGCCAAACACTGCAGAATATATCAAGCATACCTCAACAGTTTGGCTGGTCTATCTAAGCTGCAAACCATCCTGCACCATTCATGCACAGCTTCTGCTCGGTTCTTTTCGAAACTCCATCCACCCTCCCTTGGGCTCCAAGGTCAGAGACATTCCTTACTTCCTGAGATGTGGAGGACATGTTTAGTAGCATGGCCATGGAGTGATGTGATCGGAACCTAGACGGCTAACACAAACTTATGCTATATTTGCTAATAAAACTAAATGTAAACTTTCAGACGCGAGTTGTCGGACTGAACTGTATTCATTTGACGCTATATAATTGTGCCTGGACTTTGAGATTTGCATGAAAACAATCTTTGAAGTTTTCCACATAGCTGTTTATCAACTATGATTTAATTAATGCAGACACCACGGACCCAGGCCATCTGTGAAGGTGGTCTGAATAAAACCGTCCTGAGTGTGTTCAAACAGTGCCCTAGTCCAGTCCAGACACAATCGGATCACTGGGGATGCATGTTGGTGCCAGGTGTGAAGTGGACCGCTGTGAAAGAAGTCTAGTCCGATATCTCCTATCATTGATGTCTTGGTTTCCCCGAGGAATGAGATGATCCCAGCTGGGAACAGAATATGCTAACATTACTTGGCTGGTTGTGGTCGAGGAAAGTTCCGATGAAGATAAGGAAGTCGCACAGAAAAATTTCATCTCAGAAAGGCTTGTCAGGGGAAAAAAAATATCAGGAGGGAAGCAGAGAAAAACTCTCCAAAGTGCAGACTGACTGAACAACCTCAGAGTAATAATCTCATCATTTTTGCCATGAGTTGTAATTGATTATCTTCCCCATTTAACAGAAACAAAGACATCTGTTTAGATAAGTTCCTGATGTAACAAGTTGTGAATCTGTTCTTTCTGTCCACAGGATCGATGGGCACAGGAGGGCGCCTCTGCAACCGGACGTCCCGCGGCATGGACGGCTGCGAGGTGATGTGTTGCGGCCGAGGCTACGACACGGCACGCGTCAGCCGCACCACCAAGTGTGAGTGTAAGTTCCACTGGTGCTGTGCTGTCCACTGCCAAGACTGCCAGCAGCTGGTGGACGAGTACACCTGTAAGTCCCAGACATGATCGAAGCTGTGCCTGTGGTCAGGCTGCTGCTTTCCTGCCCTGTGGGGACCCTCATTATGGACATCTTTGACGCTAATCTGAGCTCTTAATATATTTATAAGTAGACTTCAGTCACTCTCTGCTGCTCTTCTGTTTGCTCCAAATGAGACAAGGAACCAACTGCTGGTTTTAAGAAACTTCATATTTTTTCTGAACCAAAATCAGACATGAACTGTTGATGATCCCCATGAGCAGAATGATGAAACTGAAGTGCCTTGCACAAGTATTTAAACTTTATCACATTTAGTCAAGCCACAACCACACACTTCAGTGTATTTATCCGAGGTTTGTAAGACTGTTCAATGCAAATGATTGTAGAGAAAAATAAATACATTTTTCAAACGTTCTCCTAAATTAAAACATGAAAGCATTGTATCCATTAGTGAGTCAGTACTTTGTAGGTCCACCTTTGCTTCCCACAGTGTCAGACTGTGGTTGAACTGTGTGCGGCGCGCACTGTCCACGCATGTTTCAGGTGTCATAGTCGAGCGTACCAAATTTCTACATTTCCCACTTTTTCTGCCACGGCGTCATCAGACGTGGAGGCAGAGCTAATTTGCCTTGTAGTAGTGGTATATAAGGCCATGAAACCAGACTAGGGATGAAGGTGAATACATCTGTCAGTGCAGCGACACAGTCCCATGTGAAGGTTTTTTCCCACTAAGCAGTTTGTGTGACACCGTGTAAGCGGTCAGAAAAGCTGAACTTTGTGCGGAAATGTCCTGCGGACGTCCACGTTGAGTCTGTAGGAACCTCGTTGCGTTTACAGCTGCAAGTGTTTTAGTTTCTCACGTCTACTTAAATATAGAGCCTTTTTACCCAGTTTTTGTTTTGCTAGATGTAAATGTGATGTCTATGTGAACATAGATTCTTAATTTCATTCCATTCAATATTCCATGTATCTCTTAGACAGATAATAAATGGATGGTCAAACGGACAGATTACCCGTTGTCCTGCTGGAAGGTGAACCTCCACCCCCTCCGCCAGTCTTTCGCAGCCTCTCGCAGGTTTTCCTTCAGGAATCCCCTGTATTAAGCTCCATCCTGCAGCAAAAGGTGGTTCTACACAGTATTAACTGTGTCCAAATATAAATGCACACCACACTTTTCAGGTTTTCTGGGTGGGGTTCTGCTCACTGTGTAACTTTGCACAACTTTGTGTTAGAAATTATATTATGTATATGGTTGCAATGTGATAAAATGTAAAAACATAAGGATTGTGAATAGTTTTGCTAAGCTCTGTTGTATTTCTGTGAAGTCCAGCAGCAAGAAGATAACTTTTGAGTGTCTCCCGCTGTTGTCTGGCAATAATACAACATTCTTGACAATTTAGCACAAATATGACCTTAAATCTTATATATCAGTTCATATTTGGTTGACAATTGCAACCATTGTTGTCAGCAAACTGTTCCAAACTCATCAGAAACCTCCACATGATCAGAACATGGAGCAGATGGAAGTCTTCAGACACCTTTTTTCTTTTCTGGAGCACATATTGCTGCACATTCTGATTGATCACATGCCCAGTATTAGTTTAAAGGTTGCTTTTCTCGTCAATAAATCTGTAATATCTCCCAGCTTCTCTAAAGGTTTTTATTTTACAGCCCATGTAACTTTACCTGAAAGTATCACTAACATTCTGAGAATACTTCAACACTTCAACTGTAGATTTTTCCATTGTTCTACAGGTCCTTCTCAAAATATTAGCATATTGTGATAAAGTTCATTATTTTCCATAATGTCATGATGAAAATGTAACATTCATATATTTTAGATTCATTGCACACTAACTGAAATATTTCAGGTCTTTTATTGTCTTAATACGGATGATTTTGGCATACAGCTCATGAAAACCCCAAATTCCTATCTCACAAAATTAGCATATCATTAAAAGGGTCTCTAAACGAGCTATGAACCTAATCATCTGAATCAACGAGTTAACTCTAAACACCTGCAAAAGATTCCTGAGGCCTTTAAAACTCCCAGCCTGGTTCATCACTCCAAACCCCAATCATGGGTAAGACTGCCGACCTGACTGCTGTCCAGAAGGCCACTATTGACACCCTCAAGCAAGAAGGTAAGACACAGAAAGACATTTCTGAACGAATAGGCTGTTCCCAGAGTGCTGTATCAAGGCACCTCAGTGGGAAGTCTGTGGGAAGGAAAAAGTGTGGCAGAAAACGCTGCACAACGAGAAGAGGTGACCGGACCCTGAGGAAGATTGTGGAGAAGGGCCGATTCCAGACCTTGGGGGACCTGCGGAAGCAGTGGACTGAGTCTGGAGTAGAAACATCCAGAGCCACCGTGCACAGGCGTGTGCAGGAAATGGGCTACAGGTGCCGCATTCCCCAGACCTGGGCTACAGAGAAGCAGCACTGGACTGTTGCTCAGTGGTCCAAAGTACTTTTTTCGGATGAAAGCAAATTCTGCATGTCATCCGGAAATCAAGGTGCCAGAGTCTGGAGGAAGACTGGGGAGAAGGAAATGCCAAAATGCCAGAAGTCCAGTGTCAAGTACCCACAGTCAGTGATGGTCTGGGGTGCCGTGTCAGCTGCTGGTGTTGGTCCACTGTGTTTTATCAAGGGCAGGGTCAATGCAGCTAGCTATCAGGAGATTTTGGAGCACTTCATGCTTCCATCTGCTGAAAAGCTTTATGGAGATGAAGATTTCATGTTTCAGCACGACCTGGCACCTGCTCACAGTGCCAAAACCACTGGTAAATGGTTTACTGACCATGGTATCACTGTGCTCAATTGGCCTGCCAACTCTCCTGACCTGAACCCCATAGAGAATCTGTGGGATATTGTGAAGAGAACGTTGAGAGACTCAAGACCCAACACTCTGGATGAGCTAAAGGCCGCTATCGAAGCATCCTGGGCCTCCATAAGACCTCAGCAGTGCCACAGGCTGATTGCCTCCATGCCACGCCGCATTGAAGCAGTCATTTCTGCAAAAGGATTCCCGACCAAGTATTGAGTGCATAACTGTACATGATTATTTGAAGGTTGACATTTTTTGTATTAAAAACACTTTTCTTTTATTGGTCGGATGAAATATGCTAATTTTGTGAGATAGGAATTTTGGGTTTTCATGAGCTGTATGCCAAAATCATCCGTATTAAGACAATAAAAGACCTGAAATATTTCAGTTAGTGTGCAATGAATCTAAAATATATGAATGTTAAATTTTCATCATGACATTATGGAAAATAATGAACTTTATCACAATATGCTAATATTTTGAGAAGGACCTGTATATGCATTTTCATTAAGTTTGACACTAAATAACTGGTTTGTTGCTGTTTGACAGTAAATAAAATGAAAGCTGTAAATTGATCACACATTTCACTAGGGATGGGTACGTTTCACATTTGAACCAATATAGTAAACGGACTGAACTTATATAGCGTTTTCCAGTCATACAGACCGCTCAAAGCGCTTTACACTAGAGCCACATTCACCCAATCGCACTCACTAACGCTCACACATTCATACACCGATATGCAGATCGGCAGGTAACTTGAGTGCCTTGCCCAAGGGCACATCGACATATGGCAGGAGGAAGCTGGAATCGAACCCACAAAGTACTGATACTTGGTACCCTGGAATTGATACCGGTACTCAGCGGTACCAGTTTTCGGTACTTTTGTGTGTGTTTATGTGTTAATAAATGTTAATTCGTTTAATAATAAAGATGAGTCGCTAACAGATGTCGCTAATAGATCTGAGGTTGACCAAAATTGGGCTCTCATCAGCCTTGTGAAAAACCTGGTGCCTTCCTCAGATTATTCCCGCGGCACATTTGACACATGGAGCCATGCTTTGTTGACGGAACCAGCAGCTACTGATGTCATTACGCTCTTGTGTGTGCAATGCTGCGTTCATGTCTGGCATCGAAAATCACCTATTCTTCCACTCCTTCAGTGTCACAATGATGCGTTTAGGTACCGAAACATGGTACTGTTTGATTTTACGTGAATAGGTACTCGGTAGTACTGACGGAATTTGGTCGGTACCTATAGAAGTACCGAATTCGGTACCCATCCCTACATTTCACATTCTTCGGTCATGGTCAATTCTGTAAGATAATCCTTGGCAGGACAGAAATTCAATAAACATTCTGAAGTGAAAATAATGACCTCTCTTCACCTTCAGAATAGCATCAGTGTTTCAGGGTGAATTTCCAGTTCGATAAGAAGCTCAGCAGGAAGACTTTCTTGGAAAATCAAACCACAGATCTGAGACAAGTTTTCTTCCTTCTGTCTCTTCATGGAATCTCAAACACTTGAGATCAAGGTTCCACCTCCTAGAATCCATCTGCAAGATGGTTCTTGTCACATTATCGATGTTTCGCTGCAGAAAACATTTCGAGCAATATCCTTTCCTCAAAGATTTATTGCCAAATATTTCTGATGTAGGTACCACAGTCCAAGCAGATCTGGTCAGTTCTGATCTAACTGCACAGCTGGAGATGAGCGACACCTTCCACTGGCCTTAGTAAGACCTTACTGCATAATTATGCTTTTGCTGTGTTCAGTCAGGTAACATCAAACAGGGTGCAGGGATCCTAAACATTTCCTATTAAGAAGTTCTATACCTTTCCTGATTTAAAGCACACCCAGGTCTCTGTGCAGAGGAAAACAGGTGTTCACTATGAATTCAGAGGGATGGATAGATGAATAGAAGGAAAGTTAGATGAATGGTCAAATGGAGGGACAGAGGGATGGACTGAAGAATTAAAGGAACGGATGAATGGATAAACAGGCGCATAGAGGGAAAAATTGTTGGACAGGATCAATGAATGGATAAATTGATACTTTTTCAAAATAAGACAGGGAATTGGGTCTTAAAATACAAATATTTTTATCCAGATCTGGAAAATACTTTGATCAAATCCCATAATGTTCATGGCTGGTATTCACAAAGAATCCTAACACTAAGAAAAGTCTTGGAATTTCTCGAATTATACGATTTTTCTTAGAATTTTCCCTCAGTAAAAGTTATTAACGAAGCATCTCAGGCCATAAGAGAGCTCCTAAAATGAGGAAATGTTGAGTAATGAGGAGGACATTTAATGAGCCTAAGAGTGTCTTAAGCAGAAAAGATGGTGGAAAAACTAGAGCGAAAGGAGAGAGATTCTCCAAACAATGAACAACAGTCAATCAATAAAACGCTACCAGCTTGACCGCGCAGGGATCCACCGCCTTAATAGTCGAGTAAATGAGCACATAAACCTCTATAATTAAACAATTATTAATACAGAAATAAGATTAACCTCATCATCTCCCTAGGGCCAAATTCAATAGTTTAAGCGGCAGGACAGATTAAAGGTGCACCTCTAGTAAGGTAGTATTAGGAAGGATAAATACATAATAGAAACAATAAATTATCATGAATAAAAAGTGGACAAAATTACAAACAACATAGTACAGAATAATTAAATATTTGCAGACTAAAATGCTTTAAAAAAATGTATTTGAAAAAACCTAGGAAAAACTCAAGAAAAAAAAATAAATACAAACTCTAGACAAGATACAGCACAATAATCTAAGCTCTATATACATTGAATGAAGATGTGAATGAGGTGAAGTATTTGCTGTATTGTTCATGATGATGTCAGCAGCCTCAGCCTAAATGGTCATCTCCAACGTTCCCCGTCTGTGGAGAAGTTCTCTGGTTTGCTGCTAGCGTCTGAATGCAGCAGGAACCAGAACTGCTCACCTTCCAGGCTGGTGCTGAAAGCAGAGTTCAGTTTGGTTTTCTCGCTTTTATTTTGGTCATTTTACCAAACTAAACCTCATTATGCAAGAAGTAGGCAATGACAGTAAAATGCTGAATTTTAATATTAACATGAAATGAAAATGAAATGGATGTATGGAAACGACCAGCATGGCGAGTAAATGTAATACACAAATCAAAATGACAATCATGTAAATAAGCTAGGTTCAGACATTTTGATGTTGTGTGACAATGAATATTTTTAAGTTTTATCATGATTTACACATTTCTGAATCCAGTCTAAATTCTATCAGATTTCTCTCTATTGATTACTAGGAGCGCATTTGTTTGCTTTTGGTTTCTTTCAACGACCAATCACAGCTCTTAGAAGACATCACACCTAGTAATGGGGTCAACCACATCTCCTCACTAAGATAGGAATCTCTGTCCTCTTCTCGCTCAGAGTTGTTCTCAGCAGAGAGCTGAATCACTCTGAAGCTACGAGTCCTTGGCAGGAATTTTTAGGCTAAGTTAGGAGCTCTCTGAGAGACTAGGAGGATAGTTGTGAATAAAGGCCCAGGAATTTTCCAGAGTGGACAGGAACCCTGAAGGCTTTTCTTGCTGAGAATTGTCGGCCACGTTTTGACAGAGTCCAAATAAATTGAAAACCCGCAGCTTGTTCTCATGGTTTCCCTCGTGTTGCTACATTCAGACACCAGTGAGGATTTTACGTCCACCCTTTTCAAAGAACGCACAAGAATGGTTTCAACCCATATCTGAGTCATTTCAGGTCTTCTTCCTTACATCACAGTTATACATTACTAATGTCGTGGTCAGTATGTGACAGCTAAACGGGTTCTAGATGAATATTCAAGTGTTCTAGTCTGAAGGATGAAATGAAACCTGAATGATTCCACAGCTTGTTCGGCTCTTTTAACCATCGATAGGTTCTGAAATAAGGATCACCTCCAGGTTAAAGAAACACGAAGAACTTTGAAGAACTGTCTAAAGAAACACACAAACACAACACCTTGAAGAGACTGACTTGCAGAGATACACAAAGTCCTTTATTGACATTTTTTCCCTTTTTATTGATGGCATTTAATAACCTCAGTTTGTACATCAAAAGAACAGCTTTTAACAATTGAAATGTCCTCAAAATGCAGACATGTCAAAGAAAGTCCAAACCAGTGGTGGATATGGCTGTTCTGCCTGTTCTCCTGCTGTATTTCACTGCTTCCAGTTTGATCAGAACTCTGTAAAGCTGGCACAAAAGTGTGTCAGTCTAGTCCAACGCAGCATTCTGGATTTCTGTTCAGCTGTTAGTCTGCACGGAGGTCCGCTCTCTGGTGCTGGTCCTGGGTCAGATTCTGGCAGAGTCATTTGGGGTCAAATGCGAGTGAGTTGGTGCCAGAGGCTGGAGGGCAGGATGCTCTCCACCTTCTCCATGATGAAGTTCAGAGGAGCGAACAGAGTACTGAGGAACTGCAAGAGTAGAGAAAACCATAAAGTGCTATACATGGCAGCCATTTACCATAGGTAGAACCACACAGAGCAGCCTGGCAATGCCTCACCAGCCTGCTCACCCACTACTGTGGAATGGTTCTTCAACCAGTATTTGTCACAAGTCAGCCAGTGTGCAAAGTCGGTCTGGCACCAACAACATATTCAGGATAATCACTCAGGTGTT
This sequence comes from Girardinichthys multiradiatus, assembly GCF_021462225.1. Taxonomy (NCBI): domain Eukaryota; kingdom Metazoa; phylum Chordata; class Actinopteri; order Cyprinodontiformes; family Goodeidae; genus Girardinichthys; species Girardinichthys multiradiatus. The sequence goes on along the minus strand of NC_061795.1, from coordinate 5,374,859 downwards.
AAATGGGGTTGAGATCAGGACTTGTCTGTCTGCTCCTAAATCCTGGAGATGGTCTATGATTAATCCCGCTCTGTGGGGGAAGAGTGTTGAAATCTTTCTGTTTCTTTTCTAGGTTCACTTCACTTCATATAATGCTTTAAAATATTATAATGATATACTCACAAAGTTTATGGTTTTATTTACAGATGGTTTTTCCTAAAGGCACTTAAATACATATGGTTGCTGGTGGTTTCCCAATATGTAGATGGCTGCTGAGGGTCGGGTTCTACATCAGACCAGTGCTACATTAGGGCCACATCATGATTAAACACCAGCTCTTTCAGTTTCACCACTAAAGCACTGGTTACCGTGGTATTGGCAACACCTTGCAGGGCAAAACGAGACAGAAACCATCAGTCCGTAATCTGTCTCACTAACTGTGGTCATCCACAATCATTTAGAACAGGTTTTGTGACATCACAACATGACTGAGGTCGCTGAGGTTTCTGGGTTGTGGTGGTGCAGTTTTTCTGACAGAAGCACTTCATCTAACAGTTCAGGTTTAAAAATGAAACTTGATCTGCAGCTGTTGAAGATTTTCTTTTGTTTATCCAAAGGACCACTATAGTCTCGGTCCAGTCTTTACAACTCACCATCAACTGAAAGGTCCTGACTCAGAATGTGGGGCTGAAGTCCACTCACCAACATGGTGCCCCTGATCTACCATGGAAGGTAGTGATAAACCTCTAGCCATTATGAAGTGTAAGGGCGTAATGTTTATTACCAAACTATGATCTAACGGTGGTTTATGAGTATGAAACCTGCAAATATCCAAATGCACAACTGCTAAAAAATACTACGTTTCACAATACTGATACAGAACAACCAAAACCAAATATGGAACATCACTTAAACATCACATGAGCATGAAGCTCAAACTAGTATCATTATGTACACGTTAGCTGAGGAGAACCTGTTTTCTTTCCGGCAAAGACTGATGAACTTTTCAGTTACCTTCATGTTAAAAATACTGTGTTCCAAAAACGTTCTGCTTCCACTCTGAGCTGCTTTGGAAATGAACAGAGGCAAAGGAGATGGGAGAGGGCAGCTGAAGAATGATTGGGGCTTAACCAGAGTGTCATGTAGGTCAGAGAGGTTCCAACTTTGTCAGATGGTAGATAAGTAAGGAGAAGGCTGGCGGCAGGGCATTTATCTTCCTGCTAGTCTACCTCAGCATCTCTCTTTGTGCTTCAAAGAGCGCTTCAGAGTAAAGGTATGTGCTTTATCTGTGTGAAGTGTGCAGGTGGTGGTGAGACCAACCTGTGAGATATCTGAGTGGGTATGAAAATGATCTGACCTCTTTATCTTCCACATTTATGCCTTATGTTTAGCAGCTCTCTAAATTCTGAGTTACAACAGGGAGCCAGATCAAAGTGGCACAAGTTTGAGTTTTTTTAATTAAGGGAGATCACAACCATCAATGCATCAGCAACACAACTCGATGTAAGTATGGTTGAATTAGCACAGCAACATGCTGCACCGTTATTCTGGCTTTTTCTTCTTTCTGCTGCTCCCTTCACGGATCAACACAGCAGATAATCTACTGAGTGAATATCCTTCACTACATCCATGAACCTTCTCTGTGGTCTCATTCCCTGGTAGCTCCATATTCAACATCCTGTGTCCAATGTCTCCATTATCCCTCTGCACAAGTCCAAACCATCCCAGGCCAGACCGACCGTCTCACCCAGCCTCATTGTCCCAACAATAAACTAGTAAACCTTCTAATCCTGTTCATTTCCGCCATTCCCAAACCTTCGCTTTCACTCCTGCAGCTTTCCTCTTGTCACATAGCCTCCAACACGTTTCTCCAACCACTCCACCCTGCCTGTATTCTCTTTTGCACCTTTCTTCAGCTCTGCCCATTGTTCTGGATGTTTAGCCCAGATACTGAAACTCATCCACCTTTGATTCCTCTATTCTTTGCAAAATGATCCCTTCCAACTTTATCCAAAGATAAATGAGCAGAGATCTTGCAACGCTCAGAAATCTCACCCTAAACAAGACTTACCTTTCAGACTCTACTGGCTCAAATTAAAATGCTAAAATAAAGAACTGAACAGCGGCTGTGGCAAGGCCCAATCCTGGTCTGTGTAACCGTCTCTGAATGAACCACAAAACTTCTGGAACTATGGCAGTCCAACCTGTAGTTTTTGGCTGCAACTAACAATTATTTTTGCTAATTGATTCATCTGTCGACTATTGTGTCGATTGATCGATTATTAATCGGATAGGAAAAGGTACTTCATATTTTACAGAATTTGAACCAGGTGAAGCTAAAGCTATTACACTTCAGGAGTTCTGGATAGTCTACTTACAACCAAAGAAGGTTTTTTATCTTAAATGCAAAATGTTGATATTTTTCATACAGTTTTGGCCTAATTACTGCTCTGAGTGGGTTGTTCTTTCAGCAAATGGCATGTTTTAAAGTCTGTATACTCCAGTTAACAATTATTAGATTACTAAATTAGTTGACGATTATTTTAATGATCAATTAATCACGATTAATCCGATTGTTTCAACCCTACTGTAGTGGAGATATTTTGGCAGTATTCTCACACTAATTACTGTGTTTTAATCTTGTTTGTCACTGTTTTCTTCCTGTACCACGTACCAAACTGCTGCTGCCAAGCCTTTACTAGTCTGCTCTGTCAATACAACAGGGCAGGTCCGTTACTACTTCCTTTTTAACTTCAAAATAAGAGTCAAACATTAATACAGAACGTAGAGCTCAAACCACACATCCTCATATTAAGGGCTTAAAATAACAGCTTAAACTTATTTTTCCAACAGCAACTAGAAAAGAGACCTGACTGAGGAATATCCAGGGTTTCTATAAATAGTTCATTCTTTTTACCCAGATTACAATATAGAAACAAACTTTTGCCATGACTTCATAGCAGACATTTCTAAATGAGGCAGACTTTATATACAGGACCTGTAAAAAAACAGACACAAACAGACCAATAGGAAGGACTCAAGGAACGAATGAAGACCATAAAGAAGGGAGGAAGGAATGGCACAGGGAAGGATGGAAGAAAGAATGAAAGGAAGTCAGTATACAAAAAGAAAGGAAACATGCAGACTGGTTCCTAGATCCTAGTTATCAAACAATGCAGCCAGGTTCAGCTTATCATTGAAACTGGTTAAAATATTTTCTAAGTACCATGAAAGCACCAATAATGGAGGCCATTTAAAAAAACAAGCCATTTTATGGAGTCACATGAGCAGACATACACACACTCCATTAACACCAGAACGGCTCAATATGACTCCCTGAGCGGTTTTAGCTTTCAGTAACCATCTTTAACTGAAACCCCCCCTCGGCTCATACTTCATGACTCTCCTTAAACAGCTTTCTGCAACATCTCTTTAATTAGGGCCATGTATGAATAAAACCACCGAGGGAACCAGACTGTAGCGTGTACCACCCTGACAAGGATAATGACTGACAAACAAAATATAAAATTAAATCTTTGCTGTGTTGGTTTAGTGACTGATTTATTATTTTAATAAACACTTATATATTGTAGATTGACATGATTATTTATAATAATAAAGAAAATAAGACCAGGATACTCTGATACTGTTGGCAGGGGTCAGTATTAGATGTTCCCACAGCGAACCCATGTGTCCCCTACTGCCGCTTCATGCCTTTTATGACCAGACATAACCTCCTTTATGAGCTCTGCATTTAATTACAACGATGAGTCTGAAAAGAGTTCAACACAAACAGTTCCATGTACCAAACGCAAAGAAAACAATCAAGACTGTGGAGTAAAATAGCAAATGCAAGAAGTAAAACCCACAAAAGCAGTGGACTGTCTGCTGTGCATCCTAAGGTGCTGCTTTGGAAAGTCTGCTACTGCATGTTTTATGGAAGGGTTTCTGTAATTTTGTCCCCTAAAGTATCTTAATAAGTCACAACATTTAAGCTTCAGTTGTTAGAATAGGTACTTTTTGGTCTCAGCTAAACAAACTGAAAGGGGGACATTATCACATATTTTCCTCTTCATGCTCTAAGAAAATATTTTAAATAAACATTTTGCTACGCTGTAAAGGATAGTGTAACTGTTGCCTAGTATTCTTTGAATTAGAGGTGGTTCTGATGTTAAAGAGAAGTTGAAACAATATCGCCTGTCACAGTACTGTGTGTGTGTGTGTGTGTGTACTCACAGCTTTAGCAAACACTCCCATGAGTTCAGGGAACTGGTGTGTGAGCAGAGCCAACATGGCGGTGAAGGAGCAGAGACCAGCCGTGAAGAGGATGAAGAAGGGCAGCTCCTTCTTGGGGTAGACCGACACCTCATGAAACACTGCTTCCACACAAGACAGCGACACACAACAACACAACGTTAGCTGGAAGCGCAACAGGTTCATGTTGTTGTCATATTCCCTGCATCAGCCTGATCACAGCCCACAGTTCTGTTCTCAGTGTTGTCACCAAGATGATGTATGATGTAAACTTAGCAGCGGCAGAAAAACGAATGAAAATGTGCTTTCCAAAAGGAAACAGCAGCATAGTGAAACTTGTCAGATGTTAACATGTGTGTACGGACTACGCTGCAGGAGATCACATCCTGCTTTAGTGGAAAAAGAACCATGGATTTAGATCACTAAGGCAGTCTCCAAACATTAAAAACACAACTAGGTGATTTTATTTGGCTTTCAGAAACACATGCTGCCAAGTGTGTGTGTGTGTTAGAGTGTCTCTTACTGGGTAGCAGCTCTCTGTCGGCTGTCTCTGTGCAGATGGGGTATGGGTAGAAGAGGTGGCCCTTCTCCAAAGGATATGGAATCATTCTGAAGGCTGGAAAACACAAACATAAAGAGACTGTGGATCAAACTCATCATCTGAAGAACTACTAGTCAGTGTGTTCTTTATTTTAAAAGGCTGGTTTTGTGTGTGTGTGTGTGTGTGTACGTACTGCCCTCCCATGTGCAGTGCAGCAAGTTAAGCGCCCCCTCCACCCTTTTCCAGTGCTGGAGGTGGAAGAAGGCATAGGCGATGGCTTCACTGTCACCTCTCTTTAGGATATGTTCTGGAGGAAGAATCAAACTCTTCATCTCCAGCAGATACTGAAGATGAGGAGATCAAAGATAAAAGCTTGCTGGGTGAAGACAGATTTATTGATTTCTAAAGAATTGAAATTATGCATTTTTCCTCTAAATCAATTCAAGGCTGAACTAATCTGCATGGCATTTAAAAACAGTGCTCCAAAAAATAAAGGGAACACTTAAACAACACAATATAACTCCAAGTAAATCAAACTGTCCACTTAGGAAGCAACACTGATTGACAATCAATTTTACATCTTGTTGTTCAAATAGAAAAGACAACAGGAGGAAATCTTTGGTGATTAGCAAGACACTCAATAAAGAAGTGGTTCTGCAGGTGGGGACCACAGACCACTTCTCAGTACCGATGCTTTCTGGCTGATGTTTTGGTTACTTTTGAATGTTGGTGGTGCTTTCACACTCGTGGTAGCATGAGACGGACTCTACAACCCACACAAGTGGCTCAGGTAGTGCAGCTCATCCAGGATGGCACATTAATACGAGCTGTGGCAAGAAGGTTTGCTGTGTCTGTCAGCGTAGTGTCCAGAGCCTGGAGGTGCTACCAGGAGACAGGCCAGTACACCAGGAGATGTGGAGGAGGCCGTAGGAGGGCAACAACCCAGCAGCAGGACCGCTACCTCCACCTTTGTGCAAGGAGGTACAGGAGGAGCACTGCCAGAGCCCTGCAAAATGACCTCCAGCAGGCCACAAATGTGCATGTGTCTGCACAAACGGTTAGAAACCGACTCCATGAGGATGGTATGAGGGCCCGAAGTCCACAAATGGGGGTTGTGCTCACAGTCCAACACCGTGCGGGATGCTTGGCATTTGCCAGAGAACACCAGGATTGGCAAATTCGCCACTGTCGCCCTGTGGTCTTCACATAACCGCACCATATGCTGGTGCGGTTGGCCCTGGGTTCCTCCTAATGCAGGACAATGCTAGACCTCATGTGGCTGGAGTCTGTCAGCAGTTCCTGCAAGATGAAGACATTGAAGCTATGGACTGGCCCGCTCATTCCCCAGACCTTAATCTGATTCAGCACATCTGGGACATCATGTCTCGCTCCATCCACCAACGTCACGTTGCACCACAGACTGTCCAGGAGTTGGCGGATGCTTTAGTCCAGGTCTGGGAGGAGATCCCTCAGGAGACCATCCTTCGTCTCATCAGGAGCATGCCCAGGCGTTGTAGGGAGGTCATACAGGCACATGGAGGCCACACACAATACTGAGCCTCATTTTGACTTGTTTTAAGGACATTACATCAAAGTTGGATCAGCCTGTAGTGTGTTTTTCCACTTTAATTTTGTGTGTGACTCCAAATCCAGGCCTCCATTGGTTAATAAATTTGATTTCCATGGATGATTTTTGTGTGATTTTGTTGTCAGCACATTCAACTTTGTACAGAACAAAGTATTCAATGAGAATATTTCATTCATTCAGATCTAGGATGTTATTTGAGTGTTCCCTTTATTTTTTTGAGCAGTGTATATACAAATAAATGATATTATAACAGAATATCAGGAAATGCAGCAGAAGTTACTGTGTGGTTTTAGGCATTGGAATAATAGAGAATCCTGCATGGCCCCATCATCCTGGATCATCAATCAAGCTGACTATGTTTCAATGACATACTAACACAAAGTGGCACCTAATAGTGAAGTGGAAGGAAAATGAAACATGGTTTTCACAATCTTTTACAAATACATATGTAAAAAGTGCGGCACACATTAAGCATGGCTGCCCATTTTCTTCACAAGGTGGTTCAAGCGCAGGCAGACTGAATGGACAGTGTTTGTTAACAATTTGGCTGCAGATTCTCAACTGGATTTAGGCTGGGCTTTGCTTAGGCCATTCTAACACAATAACTTGCTTTGATCTACACCTTTCCTTTGTAGCTCTGGCTTTATGAATGTAGGCAGAAAAGCTGAAATATTGTCAGATCTACAAGCCTTTTTTTAATGTTTGCTGTGTCCCAACATGGCTTGTGACAAACTGCAAGCTGGACTTCCTATGTTCTACCTTCACTCTTTTATAAAGGCGAGATTTGTACATTTATCGACAGATAATTCTGTGGATCTCTGCAGCTCACCCGACTTATCCTGGGCCTGTTGGCTCCTTCTTTGATTAATGCTCATTTTGCCCACCCAGTCAGTTTATGCCGATACCAGGGTTCATGCACTTTTCCCACAGTAAAATTCAAGCACTTTTTAAGCATTTCAAGGTAAATTCTCAAACTTTTCCAGCACCAAACCTTGGAGCCGTCTGTATCTCTGTGCGCCTTTTCTTCATTGAGCTTTATAACCATGGCTTACACAGCGTTCCTTATGAGATGGGAGCTTATCAATCTAAAATACTGTGCAACTGATAAAGATTCTGCAACTTATAGTATTATGAGATGCACATATAGACAGAAGGAGCCCAAAAGACATCAGAGGCACAGCAAGCATGACTGAACAATGTCAAGCCACAGCTACTTTTTGTGTAATTAAACCATTAGCTAACCACCTTTATTAGGGTTAGGGTTAGTTGTTGTTCCACATTCATGTTTTTAACATGATTTTCATGCTGCAGCTGTTTATTTCATTTTAACAGCATAGCATACTTCAATAAACAGACATGTGAGTTGATTTTAAGCTGTATTTTAGGATTCCAGGGACACTTTACTTTTGACAAAAACCTGGCATTGAACAGTTTTGCAATGTCTGTCGCCGCCACTGCCTCTACCACACTATTAGCGGAACATCATCTTCTTTAAGACCAGGTTCTGGTATGAAAAAGCAACAGTTCCTCCTTGAGTCACAATATACGGTGGTCACAGAAAGATATAATGTGTCGGGGGAGAGAAGGTTTCTTAAGCAGTCTTCAAGTATAAGAAGTTCACGTTCTCAGTACACTCCATAAAATGTAATTCCAGATAGTCAGACAAAGGTGATTTTATGTTAAATGGCCTGCCATACATCCCTCTCTGAGTGGCAGTGAGGCTTTCTGAGACTTCATTAAAGGCGAAATGATCGCGCTCTATTTTGTGCCTTCTCCAGTTAGAATATCAAGCACTTTCCAAACCTTGAAAAAACCTTGTTAAAATTCAAGCATTTTCAAGGATTTCAAGCACCTGCTGCTATAAACTTTTCCACAACTTGAACAATGTTCTCCAACAAATCTCTAAGGCCTTGACAGAACAGCAGGATACTGAGATTTAACACAGATGGACTATTTAGTGAGTAGGTTACTTGTGAAGGCAATTGTTTGCAGTGGATTTTATTTAGGGGGATCAGAGTAAGGTTGGCTGAATACAAACACCACACATTTCAGATTGTAATTTCAACTCATGTCTCATTTCCCCTCCGCTTCTCATGTCCTCCATGTTAATATTTATTTGTTTGCTGACTCACTTTGGGGACATGAGGGTTGAACTCCACCGCTCTGTGGATGGCTTCTACTGCGTTCATCTCTGCTGTGCTCAGGCCCCGCCTGGATGCTGCCTCTGGAGAGAACCTACACAAACACCCACACCACCAATGTCATCGTTCTATTGTGGGTTTTCTAGGTACTCCTGTAATATGTTACCTTACAGAACCAACGGCCTGACTGATGGATATGTACCAGATAATTAGATGTAGAAAATATTCTAGAATTAAAATAAGTTAAAATGACTATAAGAGTTATTGCTCACATGTGTTTTTGTGTAAAGTTAACCTAAGATCTATACTTTTACAGGGTTAGTTTAATGTTCAGCATCATGTTTTTTAGATGATGATCTGCTGGTATACCGAGTAAACTCCTCTTGTTTGCATATACTTTCAACAAAATGTGCTCAGATTTTAAAGTCTTACAAAAACATAATGAGATTGTACAAATACTTGTTTTTACTTTGTTGTTTATTAATGTCTAGAAGCTATTGTATGGTAGGTTCCACACTGCTGAATGGCTGAACCTAACCCTGCACCTCTACGTGACCTGCTGGAGCCAGAAAGAACCGCCTCCACCTCAGAGATCCCTCCTGGATGTGAGGTGTAGCTGAGACACCAAATGGTCTTATTCTCATTACTACTGAACCTACCCAGCATCCTCCACCAGCTTTATAACAGAACGTCAAGAGTCCTGAATAGTGGGAGGTGTTACTTACTTGTCCGATACTGCCCTGGCTTTGAGCAAGGCTGCTGTGTAGCATATTGTTGCAGATTTGGGTAAGCTAATATCTGTCAGGAGACAAAAAGCAGAGAGGGGGCAGGTGTTAGGACAACTTAGTAGAGGGTTGAAATGATAGGCTGTGGTTGGAGGAGACGGCTGTAAGGAAGCTGCAGTCGTCCAATGAGGCTGTGATGATAAAAATAACCTGAGGAGATTATCCCGAGTCCTGTAAGCGGTGGGTACAGATGATGGCATATTTGTTGGCTGAGGATGTGAGAATTTCAGCAGCAAATGCTCCAGATGATATGTATGCCATGAAGTCTTTTAAACATCAGCACCTTCTGAATGGAAACTACTGAACATCGGTTGTCATTGGATCTTTCAACAGGATAATGCTCCAATTCAACACAGAAATGGTTCACTTGTTAGAAAATCAACCTTCTTCCACCTCTCAGCAGAAAAGCAGCAGGGTGAGTTGAGAGGACGCGGGACTCTGAATGATCAAGAGCGATGGTCAACGATCTCTCTGACTGTACGCTCCAAGCGATTTAAGTGTCACAGGACACACTCTTGTGTTGACACTCTTGCCAACACTGTCCAGTTGGCAAGAGGAGTCGTCTATCACCGATAGAAGGGTTACCAGCGATTGGGCGACTGGTAATTTTGTTAAAAACTTTTTTTTTTTTAATCATGGGATTTTTCGCCCTAAACCTAATCAACGTTCCGAGATGAAAGGTTGGATTTCTTTATATTTCTAGTGTGAAGTTATGCTACTGCAATAAAAGATGATTTTAGGTTGGTTTTTTACACATCTTTACCAGAGGAACCAATAAATATGTTCGTGTCTTCCTTTAAGGTGATCCATCTCTGTTCAGAAATGGAATAAATGATCTCGAAAAACCCCGTATGGTATTAGAAGTTAGTATATATAAAAATCACCTCTGAAGATATAAAATCACAAAGTGCTTCACAAGAGCCAGCAATGCATAAAAAGCTAGAGAAATGTAATGAGCTGATTTAACTGACTTTTATGAGACCACTGATACCAAGTCCAAGGGAAGAGAGGTCCAGAGTCTAGAGGCCACTGAACAGAACATTCTGTCTCCATTTGTTTTCAGCTCAGCATTGGGAACCATCAGCAGGCCCTGGTCACAGGACCTCAGGGACCTGCCAGGGACAAATGGGTGAAGAAGCCCGATGATACAACCTGGTGCTGGTCCGTGAAGAGCCCTCCAAGACATCAAACCTGCTCCAGTCAGCTAAAGACTTTACATTTGCCATTTTAGTTTAATCTTTACCAGAATCCATTCTGAAACCCACAAGAATGATTGCGGTGAGGATATTTTGACATGACCTGAATATAATCCAGTTAGACTCCAAACATAAACTAGTCCTCCTGAACACCGCATTAAGCTTTAATAGGTTAAACACATTTTCCTGCTGAATTAACTTCATTAAATCGCCACACTCACAGACAAGCGCCGGTGTGCATGATTACACTCCCATTTGAAAAATAAAAACCATCAAGGCAGTGGAGCGTTAAATGGAAGAGACTAAATGAACCTTCGAGTCCCAGATATTTCTGCTTGTTCCAGTAAAGTGTTGACACTTAATACCTCAATAAATTACCCAGGAAAACGGACTGTAGAGTCCATGTGGCAGGTTCTGTACGGTTTGTCATTGTCTTGTCATTCAGGCGAGACATGGTCTTGGGTAGCGGTGAGTAAACTCACCGTCGTACTTGGCCAGAACCGCCTGGACGTCGGCGTAGTTCTGGAGCTCTAGTAGCGACTCCAGCAGGTTCTCGTGGATGTTGAACATACTGAGGAGAGGGAACTCCTTCATTAACTGGAAAACACACAACTGTTGTTACATGTTATATCAGGCAGGGGGCAGCACAGTCAACAGACATAAAAATGATGTGTCAACAACGGCACAAATATAAATAAACAGGGAAAAAAACTGTAAGAAGACTGTGGGAAAAAGTGTTATTTTAGTTTGGGGTTTAAGAGGAAAATAAAGATTTGATCATGTATGTCGATGGCTTGCTGGCGGGCTGTTTGCTTACATCTCTCATCATCTTGACTGCTTCTCGTGTTCGACCAAGCTTTCTGGAGCACATGGCCAGTCTCCTTTTTATATACACCAACACGTTAGTGTCTCTTCCTGTTGGACGCACACAAGAAACCTAGTCAACACCAACCAGATACTTGTAGCGAATAAATGTCATCTCTGCATTTTAACTGAGAGGCTAAGGGGCCCCATGAAAGTATTCCCACTCTTTGAACCTTCTCATATTTTGTCTCATTACAGCCACACTTATGAATTTTATTAGGATTTAACGTGAGAGACCAACACAAAGTGGCACATTGTTGTCAAGTGTAAGAAAAATTAATAAAAAACAAAAGTGTGTAACATGACTGTGGATTCAGCCCCATTTTCCCTAAAACCCCTAAGTAAAGCTTGTTGCTACCAATCAGAAATCACCAAATTGAGTGGTCTCATACTGGTCCAGTCCTGGAGGTCTGGAAACTTTTAGCTGCGTCTCTGTTTCAACACACCTGACTGTAAAACTAGCTCATTAGCAGAGCTCTGAGCTGGACGGCATGCTAGTGAACAGGCTAGTAATCTGATTTAAGTGTGTGGGGCAAGGGACACATGTAAAAGCTGCAGGACCTCGAGGACTGACCTGAACCCCTGTTGTGATTTAATCTCACTATAAATATAGAAACATGGTGGTGGCAGCAACATGCTGTGGGGGGGACTGGGGAGCAGATGACAGTTGCTGGGAAGATGGATGGTTCTAAATACAAGTCAAACCTGGACAAAACTGTTAAAGCAAAGACTGGAGACTGGAGTGGAAGTTGGCCTTCCAGCAGGATGACCATGAACATGCAGCCAGAGCTCAAACCACAGAGAATCTGTGGAAAAGGCTTGGAAATGAACGTTCCCACCTGACTGACCAGGAACTATTTTAAAAAGAAGAATGGGCAAAAATGTCAGTCTCTAGATGTGGAAAGCTGCTAGAGACAAACCCCGGAAGACCTGCAGCTGTAAAAGGTGGTGCTAGAGAGTATAGAGACAGGACTCTTTCCAAGTTGATTTATCCTCTAATATCCCAATAAAATACATTGAGGTTTGTGGTTGCAACGTAACAAAATGCTATGAAGGTTAGGTGATCTGAACAGTTTTACAAAGCAGGGATTCTGCAGACCTGGGTCTAGTTACGAGCCAAGATCATACTCACTGTGTTGTGCTTCATACTGTGTACCGTGGTGTTGGAGCTGCTGGCTGCGGCGATAGCAACCCTCTCCGGCTTTAAGCGCCTGTTTAAATAATCGCTCAGCCTCCATTATGGTGGTGGCCTCCTCCTCTGCTAGAAGGATGTATGCTGTTGCACAGCTACGGGAGGATAGGAGAAAAAAAGCCACAAGAGAATGAAAAACCAACATTGCCTTACATCATGCAATGGATTCAGTCTCCCTGTCAATACAAAGAGTTTCTTCTCTGTTCTCAGTGAACAGCTTTTTCTTCAAATCCTAGTTTAGAACATGTACAGCTTCCATGATTTTATTGTGTTGGTTTCATTAGTTACTAGTCTAAACCTAAACCTCATCAGAGATGGGGCCTTCTGCTGTATGAATGTCAGCCCTTTAAACAAAGCCATTAAATAAAGAAGGAGCAATGTTTCATGTGGGGAGAACACCTGGAAGGGTTTGGAAAACCATGGCTGCAATATTACAGTATATAGAGATAACAGCTTTTAAAATAATTTAGAGCTTTTGTCACTTTTTAAACGCAGTTATTGTTTTGAACATAACTGTACATTATGGATTATTGTTATCAGGGCAAATGATTTAAAAGCTAAATACATATTTGGACTGATTTTGCTCAGATTGATTCCTTGTGTGGCAGAGGAGAGAGGAGATAAAAAGAAGAACTCACTCTTCAAGCTCCAGAGCTTCATGTGCTGCAGAGATGCGAGCCTGCGGGTTCCTTTCCCGCCATGCCTTCTGCATGACTGCAGGCAAACAGACAAGGCCCCCTTATTTATCAGGTCATAGGTCATAATGCACCCGCACATATTATATTTAGGTTTTATGAATTTTCTTACTGGCATCAGCTGGTCGCAGGTGGTCTGAGTCGCATGTAAAGAAGGTTTGATGGTCTTGTGCTGACAAATTCATGTCGTAGTAAGTCAGTGGCTCTCGACCCGTTACCCATGTATAACTAGAGAAAAGCATCACGGCAGAACAGGAGAAATCAGATATTATAACAGCTCTCGAACACAGCAGAAAACAGGGACAGATGCACAGCATGTCAGTATGAAATCAAACACAGCTGCACAAAGTTTGCTCTGATTGGCTGACGTTTCAAAATCGGAATTAAAATGACATCATGGTAAAAGCAAGCAGCAGCTGAGGAAAGAGATGAAGATGAATTAAAAAGGAAGATCAGGAGGAACAATAACAGGGAAGGATTATAAAGACGCAAGAAGAGAAGGATTAGAAATCATGAGAGGAGCAGCAGTGGAAAAACTAGAAGACAGACGAGGATTTTCTCATGCAGGTACCTCTGCTGTAACTTACCGATTATATTCAGCTCCACGAAATAAGTTTAGCGGATTTCTCCACACTTTACATTCTGCAGAAGCACAAAGAGAGAAACACACAAACCAGGAGTGTCAAAGGCAAAGATGTTCAAGGCCAGCTCTTAACTTTGCTTCTTCCCATCTACCTGGTAATCCTTTGTTAATGACACCACAACACATTTCCACCTAAAGGTCAAATATCCCAATTATAGGCAGCACTACCATCACTATACCTAGATCCTCTCTGATTGGTTGCTTAGTGCAAAAACTATGAAATGTTCAAATGCTGGTAACAACAAAAAGTAAATGTCATAAAAGTCTGTTTTCTTTTTTTTTTTTAGCATTTTTCAACAAAATGCAACATGCAACACTTTTCCCAAGCAAAAAAAGCAACAAAACTAAACTGAAAAGAAATTTAAGCTAATAAATTTGAAAGGAATTCTCCATGCTTTGCTGTATATTCTTAAACATTAATATTCATATACATTTACAGAACCTCCAACAGGTTTTTAGAAGTATGTTCCTACCAGCTTTGCAAGTCTGGAGACTGAAGCAGTTGGTAAATGAACTGAACTGACAGACCTTATTTCTAGTCATACCAACCAAAAGCACTTTCACACATTCACCCAGTTGCACTCAAAAATGCTCACACGTGTGTGCGTTATACACAAAGCGCCAGGCAACGTAGGGTGACGCGCCAGTCTGGATTGTAAGACGACTTCTCTCCCCACTGACCCACACTCAACCATTCTTCTTTAAAAACTCAAGCTCAGTCGGATTGGAAGGCGTGTGTCTGTTAGCAGCAGTTTCAGTCTTGCTAAATGCTTTTCAGTTGGATTTAGGTCTGGACTTTGACTAGGACCTTCTAATACATGACTATGCATCGTTATAAACCATTCCATTATAGCTCCGGCTGTATGTTGGGTGCTGTACAGTTGGTGAAACAGGGTGATTGTCCTGCTAGAAAGTGAACCTCCACCCTAGTCTCACCAGCAAGTCTTCTTTCAGTACTGTACTTCAATGTGATCATGTGACCAGGGCTTATTTTTCCATGTTTGCTGTATCATCCACATGGTTGATGGTAAACTGCTGAAAGGACTTCTTATGGCTTTCTTCTTGCAACTCTTCCATAAAGACCAAGCTTGTTCCTGACTACTAGGTATCCTGTTGACAGATTGTCTTACCTGATCTGTGTACCTACAGCTTCTTAAATTTTTCACTTAGCTTCTTCTCTGATTAATGTACTCATTTCAGTTTATGTGTGTATCCATGTCTTGGTAGGTTAGTAGTTGTGCCAGATTCATTCCATTTCTAATGATCCTCTGAGCAGCGCTCTAACAGATGTTCAGAACTAAGGATACAATTTTTTAACCTAATCCTACTTTAGACTTCTCCACAATGTTGCGCCAGGCCGGTCAGGTGTGTGGACTTCTGAAGGCAGTTGGTTGAACTGAATTTTATTTAGGTGTATCCTTTCCCTGTCAATGCACAACCCACAACAATTGTCAAAACAAAAACTTAGAAATAAAAGCTGTCATAAAAACACAGTTCACCATTTGCTAGGAGATTCTGAACAATTCAAAAGTATCCAGTCCAGCTAAATTTATTAAAAAAAAAACTCAAAAGGTGATTTACATATTTTTATAATTTAGTCAGTTTGGCTCCTGCAATTTCAAATGCTCTAAATCCCAGGAACCAGTGTGCAAACTGGGGCTGAAAACATAAAACATGGTGGGGCTGTGCAATGACCATTTTTCAGTTCTGTCTTTACCGGTTGAATCCAGCGTTTTTCTTGCTTGGAGCTGATGATTAAAGCACTGGCTTCTTACCGGACACACTTTGCCGATTAGAGTCAGCGTCCCCGTTACTTGTGTTAGAGTTGCTGGGAGAGCTGCTGTCCACTCCACCCAGCAGGGGGCGCAGGTGGCTCACAGACACTTGCTCTATGAAGGAGGTCCCATATTTCCTGAAATACCACCACTCAAAGATCTGAGAGAGGAAACAGAGATGGGAAGACACTTTAATTAACTGAGAATAAACTGAAAGTCATTTACATAAGGTGGAAAACCAGGAAATTGCACTCTTCTCTGAAAACTGGCACCCACTCTAAAACTTAAACTAGCCACTAAAACTAGCTTGAGAAAAACAGAAAACAGCAAGTAGTGTCTTGCTGTTCAATCCCTCTTTTCCATAAACAATACTTAGAAAGCAAACACAAACGCAATCAAGCAGATAGCTGACACAACACCTCCTTAGCTACAAAACTTCAGCAATGATTAGCAAGTCTTTTTTTCCACAACTTTATGGTTGCAATCTAACCGGGGCTCATTACACAGCCTGCTGTAAAGACCCAAGTGTGTGCTCATCCACTATTTACCAATTACCACCTTCAGCTAAGGCTCCTGCTCATCAGTGGAAGAATCAGTTTCATAGTCAGCAGTCTGTAGGGTCATAAGGTCAGAGAGGTTCAGATGGAGGTGCAGTTATCTGCTCCTCCACATGTTCCAGTGTTACCCAGTCCAGAAACCTTTGCTTTGCTGCTCTGTGGTCAAACTACCAGCTCTATAAACGGAGGCTGATGTTTACTGCGATGACTCTACATCACAATGAAATCATTTACAAAGGTCCTGGTTGGTCACATAAAGACAACACTCTTGAGATGTTCTTTGTTCTGGATTGTCATTGGTTGTACCTCAAGCATTTGTGTGTGTTACCTTCCAGGCTGAAGTCACCGAGGTGATTAAAAAGCTCCGCGGTGGCAAGACGAGATCCGCCCTGAGTACCTCAAATCTCTGGATGTTGTTGGGCTGTCATGGTTGACACGCCTCTTCAACACTGCGTGGCGGTCAGGGACAGTGCCCAACCGGTTCACATGTGTTTTGTGGACCTGGAGAAGGCATTCGACTGTGTCCCTCGTGATGCCCTGTGGGGGGTGCTCCAGGAGTATGGAATCGGGGGCCCTTTATTAGGGGCCATCCGGTCCCTGTACAAGCGGAGCAGGAGTTTGGTTCGCATTGTGGGCACTAAGTCGGACCTGTTCTCGGTGCATGTTGGACTCCGGCAGGGCTGCCCTTTGTCACCGGTCCTGTTCATAACTTTTATGGACAGGATTTCTAGACGCAGCCAAGCGCCGGAGGGGGTCTGGTTTGGGGACCAGTGGATTTCGTCTCTTCTATTTGCAGATGACGTGGTCCTGCTGGCCCCCTCTAGCCAAGACCTACAGCATGCGCTGTGGCGGTTCGCAGCCGAGTGTGAAGCGGCTGGGATGAAGATCAGCTCCTCCAAGTCCGAGGCCATGGTTCTCGACCGGAAAAGGGTGGCTTGTCCTCTTCAGGTTGGAGGGGAGTTCCTGCCTCAAGTGGAGGAGTTTAAGTATCTCGGGGTCTTGTTCACGAGTGAGGGAAGAATGGAGCGGGAGATCAACAGACGGATCGGTGCGGCTGCCACAGTAATGGGGGCGCTGTGCCGGTCCGTTGTGGTGAAGAGAGAGCTGAGCCGAAAAGCAAAGCTCTCAATTTACTGGTCGGTCTACGTTCCTACCCTCATCTATGGCCATGAACTTTGGGTCATGACCGAAAGAACGAGATCACGGATACAAGCGGCTGAAATGAGCTTCCTCCGTAGGGTGGCCGGGCACTCCCTTAGAGATAGGGTGAGCAGCTCGGCCATCCAGGAGGGGCCCGGAGTAGAGGCGCTGCTCCTCCACATCGAGAGGAGCCAGTTGAGGTGGCTTGGGCATCTATACCGGATGCCTCCTGGACACCTCCCTCGGGAGGTGTTCCAGGCACGTCCCACCGGGAGGAGGCCCAGGACACGCTGGAGGGACTATGTCTCTCGGCTGGCCTGGGAACGCCTTGGGCTCCCCCTGGAGGAACTGGAGGAGGTGTCTGGAGAGAGGGACGTCTGGGCGTCTCTGCTGAGTATGCTGCCCCTGCGACCCTGTCCCGGATAAGCGGAAGACGACGAGTACGAGTACCTTCCAATTGTTAAAAAACACACAAGTGATTTCAAAATGTGAATATTCAACAAAAAAACTAAGTACATCCCATGATTCCACAGCATGTACTAGCAGCAATAACTAGTCATTTTCAGTGTGACTGTATCAGTCTCTCGAATCATTGTGGAGGAATTTTGTTCACTTATTTCCTTTCTTTGACTGATTTTCTTTTTCCAGCCCTTTTGATATAGATTTGCCTGGGTGTTTGGGATCTGGCTGACACATAATTGATCCTTTCTTTAGTTTTTAGATAACATTAACATTTTCCTTTGGTGTACAGAGGATGTTGACTCGGTCGTTGCTAGGACTGTGGCTGCAAAACAATCCAAAATCATCACCCCTCCTCCACCGTGCTTTACAACTGGTATGAGGCGCTTGTGCAGATGTGTAGGTATGAATTTTGCTGAAATGTTGATAGACTACCTTAAGCATTTCTATTTGTGAAGAATCCATTTCAACTTAGAATGATAGACTTAATTTGGAAAATTTGTAAGCCTTCCAAAATTGATGAGCAACTCTTAGGTCATTGTTGAAGTCTTTCTGCCTTGGCATCGTTTTAAAACTCCTCTGTATGTTCCAGACCAAACTATTAAAACTATTAAATCTTTTTGCATAGGTTCCTACACCTGCTGACAATCAGGTGATCACGTGCAGCCCCTGACTGCTAAACCTTCCTCCTACATTCCAAAGAAACAGCAAGGATGTACCTGCTACAGATGACACACAAACAAAGAACCTTAACTCTACTCCAGGAAATTAAGAGATATGGGTAAATACGTTCCAAGGGATAGAGGTTCTAGGACGCTTAAAGAAACTGTGCCTTTAGGTTTTCACACATGGCTTTTCCATTTAGGCTACATCGTTTAATAAATAATGACACTGTATTTTTTGTTTACTGTACAGTTAAAATTGGATATGAATTATTTTAGAACCTGGTAAATACCAGATCATTTAATGATGTTCTGGTACATAAAACTCTAAAATAAAACAAGGGCATACTTTGGGTTTACCAAGACTGTAACTGACAACCAAATCACATTGAAAGTATGCAGTTATTATGTCCAAACGGAGCAAAATGATAATAATTATTGCACCGCTACCTTAACAAACCCAACTAGTTTTCACTTTGTCATTTCAGAGCATGTGCCAAGCTCATAACCATTTCTAAGCATCCTACGTAAATTAGCTGCAAGCCTGCAGGGAAGAGAGAATGAGGTAATTAACAGAAGGACTATTTTAAACTACAGATCAAACACTGCTGCACAGTTTGCCGAATCTATAAGAGGGAACATTTAGAAATCTATGGCCATGTAATGTACAGCAATAAAGATCCCATTCCATGTAAACCCCACCGCCATTAGATTATCAGGTGTTTGAAGAGCACAAAAGATATTCAAAGTATGTTGAATTGTTGACAGACGATCATACAGGCATTCATAAGGTCCACTGAAGAACCAAGAGAAAAGATTCGCAATCATTGCAGCTTCTTGTGGCCTTTAAACCACTAAGTGAGGTTCTAACAAATTACCTGTGGCTTCTAATCCGTACAAAGAAGCCAGCTGAAATTCTCTCCCTCCTACATGATGAATGAGAGTGTGAATTAATAGCACACAGTCATCAAACTAAATATAGGATTTTTACTCTTCGTTGATGCATCAAGAAATAAATGTAACATCTGAATCGACAATAGTCCCAAATGTTTTACTAGACAAGCAAGAAATTGTTTGGTGACTGAAACTAGATGGTTCTCAGCTTTATCTATCCTGATCAGAAACTCCAAAGTATCATCATTATCAGTCTGGAAATTGGCCACAAAAGCCTGATTGGTACAAAATACAGATCTGAAGAGTTAATCAGTACTTTAACCATAATCATTACAAAAATCTTATTCAAACGTCATCGTGAATGTCAGTTTGAGTGTAAATATGTGAAAGCTAAAAACAAGCACATCTTACCAATATGAGTCCTGATATGAGGGACGAAGTGCCTGTCAGAGCCACGTAGAACTTGGGAGTCAAGGTGTTGAGAAACATGCTTACTACAGAGAAAACACAAACAACAAGATGTGACAAGGGTCAATTCTTCCTAATAAAACACAGTTTCTCTTCCAGACTAAAGAGACCTACTTCAGAGAACATGTTTGTAAGATCAAATGCTGTATAACTTTTTAAAAAGTAGGCCGTGTCTGGAGAGAAGATGAGAGAAACATCAAAAAGGCTCAAAATTCAAGGAAATTTGTAATTCCGGCACAGGAAGTGATTCATGTGGAATAATATAATTTTCATGTGGTGTATGGTATTTCCCAGAGACCCCTGCTGCTCAGATGTGAAGTTACATAAGAACCAAGAGACCAACATAGAGTGTGAAGATGCAGTGTGGGAACAAAATGAGAGAACATAGGCAGCTTAATTGGGCAATGTCAAGAGATGGATTACTTTGACTGGAAAAAAGTGATTTTACCATGCAAACTGGACTTAGATGAAGGCAAAGAACATTTACATGGTTTAAATAAAAATAAAACTAGATACAAAAGTCAGTTTGTCACAATTCAGAGAACTCCAACTGTGCCATATCAACAGCATTTAGCTCAACAACCAATTGTTTTATTGTTTGGATCATCTCTCATATGAGTGAATAGTGATGTGGAAGCGGCAAAGGAGTGATAAACTGTAGCCCTGTTTACCATAAAGGATCAGGTACGGTCGCGCTTTGGGGTGGGTGCAGGACTCCACTGACGGTGCGTGAACCTGAACAAGTGCTGTTGGCGTATACAGGTCCTTCTCAAAAAATTAGCATATTGTGATGAAGTTCATTATTTTCCATAATGTAATCATGAAAATTTAATATTCATATATTTTAGATTCATTGCACACTAACTGAAATATTTCAGGTCTTTTATTGTCTTAATACGGATGATTTTGGCATACAGCTCATGAAAACCCAAAATTCCTATCTCACAAAATTAGCATATTTCATCCGACCAATGAAAGAAAAGTGTTTTTAATACAAAAAACGTCAACCTTCAAATAATCATGTACAGATATGCACCCAATACTTGGTCGGGAATCCTTTTGCAGAAATGACTGCTTCAATGCGGCGTGGCATGGAGGCAATCAGCCTGTGGCACTGCTGAGGTCTTATGGAGGCCCAGGATGCTTCGATAGCAGCCTTTAGCTCATCCAGAGTGTTGGGTCTTGAGTCTCTCAACGTTCTCTTCACAATATCCCACAGATTCTCTATGGGGTTCAGGTCAGGAGAGTTGGCAGGCCAATTGAGCACAGTGATACCATGGTCAGTAAACCATTTACCAGTGGTTTTGGCACTGTGAGCAGGTGCCAGGTCGTGCTGAAAAATGAAATCTTCATCTCCATAAAGCTTTTCAGCAGATGGAAGCATGAAGTGCTCCAAAATCTCCTGATAGCTAGCTGCATTAACCCTGCCCTTGATAAAACACAGTGGACCAACACCAGCAGCTGACACGGCACCCTAGACCATCACTGACTGTGGGTACTTGATACTGGACTTCTGGCATTTTGGCATTTCCTTCTCCCCAGTCTTCCTCCAGACTCTGGCACCTTGATTTCCGAATGACATGCAGAATTTGCTTTCATCCGAAAAAAGTACTTTGGACCACTGAGCAACAGTCCAGTGCTGCTTCTCTGTAGCCCAGGTCTGGGGAATGCGGCACCTGTAGCCCATTTCCTGCACACGCCTGTGCACGGTGGCTCTGGATGTTTCTACTCCAGACTCAGTCCACTGCTTCCGCAGGTCCCCCAAGGTCTGGAATCGGCCCTTCTCCACAATCTTCCTCAGGTCCGGTCACCTCTTCTCGTTGTGCAGCGTTTTCTGCCACACTTTTTCCTTCCCACAGACTTCCCACTGAGGTGCCTTGATACAGCACTCTGGGAACAGCCTATTCGTTCAGAAATTTCTTTCTGTGTCTTACCCTCTTGCTTGAGGGTGTCAATAGTGGCCTTCTGGACAGCAGTCAGGTCGGCAGTCTTACCCATGATTGGGGTTTTGAGTGATGAACCAGGCTGGGAGTTTTAAAGGCCTCAGGAATCTTCTGCAGGTGTTTAGAGTTAACTTGTTGATTCAGATGATTAGGTTCATAGCTCGTTTAGAGACCCTTTTAATGATATGCTAATTTTGTGAGATAGGAATTTTGGGTTTTCATGAGCTGTATGCCAAAATCATCCGTATTAAGACAATAAAAGACCTGAAATATTTCAGTTAGTGTGCAATGAATCTAAAATATATGAATGTAAAATTTTCATGATTACATTATGGAAAATAATGAACTTTATCACAATATGCTAATTTTTTGAGAAGGACCTGTATAGTTGACGCTGATGATGCAGTATTTTTAGAAAACATAGGGGGCAGTATGCTAGATAACCAGTGGAAATGTGCGCTTCATGTAATACCAGAAATGACTGAGATTTTAGGTTCATAAGAGTAAAACAATGAAGAGGAAAATCCTTTTTGACCTCTTTGTAAAAGATCTAAGACTGGACCCAGATACAATTTTGGACTCTTAACCATAAAAAAGCAATAACAAACGTGTTAATGCATACAATCTAACTTTGTAACTTGAATTTCTCTTGCCATTTTTTGTTTTCTGTTACTCTCTTCCTTCTGTTTATGAAGAAGTGATTAATTTGTGCATGAAATGTTTGGACCTTCAGCTTCGTTTATTCTGAATGCGGTACGGGCAAGCGGTCCGCGCCAGGTTACAAAAATTCGAAGGTGCACGACCAGGCGCTGCGACAGCATGCAGGCCCCTCACGCAGGGGCGTGGACGACGAGACTGCTTCACTGTTGGGCGCGCACCCTCGCTCCGTGTTCAACGCGTCAAGTATTAACCTAGTTTGATGAGTTGTAGAAACCTGACCACAAAGAAGAAACATACACTGGCACCCAGCACTGTTACCTGAGTCACGCCCCTGACTAGCAACTGAAGCACTTGATTTCCAGTAGAGGATCACGTCTAACCGGCTGGTTTTACCTTACAGGTGCTCTACAATGGCTACCCTCAAGAGCTGATGTTCTGTTGCCTGCTGGAAAGACCCACGTGTGTCCATGCACATTCTCCCGCTGTCGGATAACAGAG
Source organism: Girardinichthys multiradiatus (assembly GCF_021462225.1). Taxonomy (NCBI): domain Eukaryota; kingdom Metazoa; phylum Chordata; class Actinopteri; order Cyprinodontiformes; family Goodeidae; genus Girardinichthys; species Girardinichthys multiradiatus. Next base: position 5,351,925 of record NC_061795.1, on the reverse strand, counting down.
ATTCTTGGCTTCATTTTATTTTTGAGCGCAATGTTCCAGTCACGTTGCCGAAGACAGTACTAGTTTGCGCGAATCCCTTCACCACGGACTGCTTTGAGAACTCACCTCAGTACACGTCAGGGTTTTCAGAAAGACGTGAAGAAAAATTCAGTCCCTACTGTCCGTGGTAAATCTGCAGATAACAGAAATGTAAGTTCTTATTTTAGTGTCTTATGAGTTTCGGTTTCGTTTTCATGTGTACGAAGTGCTGGTTGGGAGCGCGGCCAGATCCATCTAATTTATATAAAAGTGAGTCCTAAAACAGCTCATTCTGAAAGGATCTCAAAAAAGTGCAAACTGAGGAGATCAAATCTCATGATCAAAGAATGACTTTGTTTGAAAAAAGTAATCAACATATTTTGTATAGCCCATAGACCTATCCCCAATGTTTAAAAGGAATGGGTCACCTTTAAAAACCTGCTGAATGTCACTTTAGCCACAGGGAAGAGCTTTCTTTCATAACTTCTTGCTTAATAATATTTTAAACATTCAATGCTGTGATAAACTTCCACTGATATGACTGTTATAAAGTAACGACACCGAGGCAGTTTTGTACCAAGCCTCCATGACATGAAGAATCAGTAAAAGCCCTTGTTCTCAGGAAGGACCCATATCATCTTTGAAAGCGACAATTTATTTGCTAAATACTGTTCAACCTTGAAGTCAAGGTACTTAAATGTTAATTAACTTAAATGTCAGTTCTATTTGACACACGTTGCACAAGGTCATTCAAATGTTTTTCTGTTGTCCTAATGCTTGTTGGACAAGTGCTTTAAAAAAGTATTCACCCCCTTACAGATTTCTTGTTTTTGATTTTTGGTAACACCTAAATGTTTCAGATAAAGTAAATGCTTCTACATCCTGATAATCTGAGACATGAGAAAATATTCTGCAGTCTAATGAGATGAAAGCGGAACTTTCTGAAAGGCATGCATCCGTTTGCATTTGGCGCAAAACTTAAAAGGGGACATATGCAAAATCCACTTTTTTATCCTTTAAATACATTTTGTTGTGTACTTGGGAGTCTGTATAAGTGCAGAAAAGTTGAATTTAGTCTCTCCAGGAGATATCTTTATATTTTGTGTAGGTCATATTTTTCCTTTCAAGTCTTCTCTATCATCTGTTACGTTTTTCCAACTGTTCCGTCACATTATTTGCTGAAGAACAGCTAAATAATGTCATGGACTTCTGGCTGATCAATTGTGCGTATCCACCATATTTATTTCTCACTGCGATTTTGTAGTCCAAGCTCAAGTATGCCTACGCTCAAAGAGGATAAGTTTGGTTCGGCCGTTGGGTGTATTAACCCACACAATTTATTACACCGTCACCCAGCACCAGAACCTCTTGGAAGTGCCTGGTTAAATTTTATTTTTCATGGAAATGTTCCCACATCAGGGGGGAAATTCCTCTTTGTTTGCATGAAGCATTTCAAGGAAGAGTTCTTCATCAACCTCCTCGGGTATCAAGAAGAATTTGCTGAAAAACTTCTAATTAAGGGGTCAGTTCCTTCTGTCTATGGTAACGAAGGAGGCAGCAGAGCAGTAAACTGGAAAAACGCTACAATTACAACAAACTTTATTTTAGACTTGAATTTATTGTGTGTTAATATGACGTCCTGGACATTGTGTTGATAGCAGTAGCTTCTTCTTATGTTAGAACTGTGTGCTGCTTTTAGCTCCTTGAGGACAGAACCGTACTGTGTAATTATTATTATTATTATTACATAAACAGTTTTCATTGTTTTGCAGTTTTTGTCGTGTTTCTACAGCGCCAAATAATTGTTATCAAACTACAAAAATGGGCAAACAACTTAAAATGCAGCGCTCTTTGACCTGGAGGGGGGCGGGTTCTGAAGCCCCATAACAACATTTAAAGAGACGGCACCAAAACGAGTTGCTCTCCGACGCTCCTCAGAACAAGGCTAAAAGAGAAGCCTGTGGAACTACAATAACAAGTAGTTCAGACCAAAACACTGCAGTTTATATAAGCCACAACTAAATGTTTTAAGTGGGAAAATGAAGGATTTAAAAGCATGACATGTCCCCTTTAAACCGGATTTCAGAAAAAAAAAAAAACATACCTGAACTCAACACTTTTGTTCCATAACAAATGAAAACATCATTTGAAAACAGCTGATTGAAATTTACTCAAGTTGGCTTTGATATTAAAATTAGCTTGTTGATCGGAACATTTCAGTGTGACAAGAAAAGCAATGAGTGACTGAGTTTTCAAAACTTGCAATAACTTTGATGTATTATGACTGTTCTTAATGACTTGGACCAGTATTCAGGGACAAAAAGTTCTTATTGGAACAACCATTTAAAACATTTAAATGGTTGGCATGTCCCATTAATGCCTCTATTGGATACAATTATAAGATGTACCATAATGTATATGCCATTGCAACAGGGCAAAAGTATCAATGCCAATTATATTATCAACAAACATCAATTAGGGTTTACAATCATTAACATATGATCATCTTTTTGTCATGAGACATTGTTTGCTATACAATACTGCTATCACTGTATAAAAGATGCAGATCAACACTTTACAGATTTGGAACTAGTAACAAAAATTACACAATTCCTAACTATAAAACATTACACATTTTTAATAAAACATGTCTTACTAATTTACTATAAAGCTTCCCTTCATTGGTACCCTATTAAATCAATAATAGAATTTAAAATTCTCCTCCTCACATATAAAGCCCTTAATGATCTAGCTCCATCATACATCAGAGATCTGATTGTTCCATATGTTCCTAACAGAGCACTTTGTTCTCAGACTGCAGGTTTACTGGTGGTTCCTAGAATCTCTAGAAGTACAATGGGAGGCAGATCCTTTAGTTATCAGGCTCCTCTCCTGTGGAACCAGCTCCCAGTTTTAGTCCGTGAGGCAGACACCCTGTCTACTTTTAAGGCTAGGCTTAAAACTTTCCTTTTTGATAAAGCTTATAGTTAGAGTGGATTTGGTTATCCTGAGCTATCTCTGTAGTTATGCTGCTATAGGCTTAGGCTGCTGGAGGACATAATGACCACTTTCACTCTCTCTGCTACATTCTCATACTACTCTCCAATTTTGTGTTATTTGCTGTTATTTCAGCTGATACATTTAGTGGGAATTTCAGGTTATGTTGCTTCCTTATTATCTGCTCTCATCCTCAGCGCCTGTGGAGGACTGGGGACCAGAGCGGATACCCCAGCCTCATGCATACACAAAGAGACAAACATGTGCATAAATTAAGTGCAGCTGGTTAGCTCTTCAGAATAGTGAAGTGGAGGCCCTTACCCTTACAGAGAAGGCCTTTCTGATAGACTTGTAGAAAAAACCTCCTCAGCTGCCACTGGCCTGACGTTATAAGATCACACTGCTGGCTGCCTGACAAATGGTTCTTAATTAAGTCAGCCTATCAACCATAATCAGCCACAACAATGTATCCACATTAAAAAGAGAACAGTTTGCAAAGCAAACTGAATATAAAGCATTAAACCAAAATACAAACATTATTTTATTTTACCAAACATTGCAGAACGTAGACTACTACTGTATATATGCAATTAGTTTTATTTATTCAGAGCTTTGAAAACATGGAATAATGTATCATTTCCTCATCTGTACATAAAACAACACTTTTAGTGCATCAGGGTTCCCACACATTTTCAAGTCAAAATCCCATACATTTACAAACTAATCAGTAAAGATGGAGAACATCTTTTTTTCCAACATGTATGATTCTGAATTAATCAATGGCAAAACCTGATTATGTCAGTGTTAATTCATAACCTAACCCAGGAATAAAGACAAGCTGCACTTGTTGAGCTAAATGGAAAATATGTTGGACACAGAGTGAAATTGTTTAAGCCTTTATTTGTAATTCAGATGATTATAGCTTACAGATAATGAAAACCCAAAGTTTAGTGTCTGAGAAAATCTGAACATTGTAAAAAAGTTAAATACTGGAAACTCAGGGTGTCACACCCTAATTAGCTAATTAAGTCTATACACCTGCAAAGGTGTCCTAAGCCTCTAAATGATCTCAGTCTGGGTCAGTAGGAGACACAATCACGGGGAAGACTGCTGATCACTGACACCCTCCACAAGCAGGGTAAGCTGCAAAAGGTAATTGCTAAAGAAGCTGGTTGTTCACAGAGTGCTGCATCCAAGCATATTCATAGAAAAGTGAATTGGAAGGAAAAAGTGTGGTTGGAAAAGGAGCATCAGCAACAGGGATAACTGCAGCCTTGAAAGGATTGTCAAGCAATATCCATCCAAGCTGAGGCAGGAGTCAGCACATCAACAGACAAATCATACAAATGGGCTACAAATCTTGCATTCCTCATGTCAAGCCAATCCTGGACCAGAGACAACATCAGACACATCTTACCTGAGGTTTCCAGCAGATTTTGTGGTCAACCCAGAGATTTAAAATACTTATTCAATGTTTGTATTATCAATAGTGATGTATATTTTTTTAATTACTTGTTGTACCAGATCAACAAGTACATGCCAGAAGCATGCTGATGGCTGAATGTACAAGCATGTGGTTGAGGTGCAACTTGGTACGGGACATTCAACTATATATAAGTGGGGATGTACAGGGGTTGGACAATGAAGCTGAAACACCTGTCATTTTAGTGTGGGAGGTTTCATGGCTAAATTGGACCAGCCTGGTAGCCAGTCTTCATTGATTGCACATTGCACCAGTAAGAGCAGAGTGTGAAGGTTCAATTAGCAGGATAAGAGCACAGTTTAGCTCAATATATTGAAATCCACACAACATTATGGGTGACATACCAGAGTTCAAAAGAGGACAAATTGTTGGTGCACGTCTTGCTGGCGCATCTGTGACCAAGACAGCAAGTCTTTGTGATGTATCAAGAGCCACGGTATCCAGGGTAATGTCAGCATACCACCAAGAAGGACGAACCACATCCAACAAAATTAACTGTGGACGCAAGAGGAAGCTGTCTGAAAGGGATGTTCGGGTGCTAACTTGGATTGTATCCAAAAAACAAAAACCACGGCTGCCCAAATCACGGCAGAATTAAATGTGCACCTCAACTCTCCTGTTTCCACCAGAACTGTCCGTCGGGAGCTCCACAGGGTCAATATACACGGCCGGGCTGCTATAGCCAAACCGTTGGTCACTCATGCCAATGCCAAACGTCGGTTTCAATGGTGCAAGGAGCGCAAATCTTGGGCTGTGGACAATGTGAAACATGTATTGTTCTCTGATGAATCCACCTTTACTGTTTTCCCCACATCCGGGAGAGTTACGGGGTGGAGAAGCCCCAAAGAAGCGTACCACCCAGACTGTTGCATGCCCAGAGTGAAGCATGGGGGTGGATCAGTGATGGTTTGGGCTGCCATATCATGGCATTCCCTTGGCCCAATATTTGTGCTAGATGGACGCATCACTGCCAAGGACTACCGAACCATTCTTGAGGACCATGTGCATCCAATGGTTCAAACATTGTATCCTGAAGGCGGTGCCGTGTATCAGGATGACAATGCACCAATACACACAGCAAGACTGGTGAAAGATTGGTTTAATGAACATGAAAGTGAAGTTGAACATCTCCCATGGCCTACACAGTCACCAGATCTAAATATTATTGAGCCACTTTGGGGTGTTTTGGAGGAGCGAGTCAGGAAACGTTTTCCTCCACCAGTATCACGTAGTGACCTGGCCACTATCCTGCAAGAAGAATGGCTTAAAATCCCTCTGACCACTGTGCAGGACTTGTATATGTCATTCCCAAGACGAATTGACGCTGTATTGGCCGCAAAAGGAGGCCCTACACCATACTAATAATTTATTGTAGTGTAAAACCAGGTGTTTCAGTTTCATTGTCCAACCCATGTATGTGTGTATTTAAGTAGGACTTGTTTTGAATGGATTGCTTTGAGCAACACTGAATTAGACTTATGTTCTAAGTAGCTACCCACTGTCTCCCTCAGTTGTAGTGGATCTTTGTTCCTTTTATCTATATAAATTTGGTAACCATATTTACAAAAACAAAAATAATTAACCAAGTCACTTATGTCATTTAAGTTTTGTATGTATATGAGTATTAACATTTTCTGCGCTCTGTGACATGGTGCAATATTCTTCAGGAAGTAGTCATATTTAGATGAGTACACTGTGGTAATAAACACATAGTCAGCTACTACGCTCAGGTAGCCTATGGCATGTACACAATGGCTGAAAGCGTAGCAGGAAAACATTCCTGACTCAGTCTGGTAACTGTATGGAGTATAGCCTCAGTTACCTGTTCTTAGTTGACAGGAGTGGTACACACTGTGGTCTTCTTCTGTGTATACAGTATAGGGTTAAAGCAAATATACAATTTTCCTTACTAAGTGAGAGATAAGAGTAACTCGACTACGGTTTCCTTCATTTTTTGCACATTTAACAAAAGATTTATTAATTTAAATAAATAAGTAAAAAACAAGTATTGTTCTACACAAAGGAAAAACAGTATCTAATTTATGTAGTCAAAAGTTATCCTTCAGCCTCTGCTTAAAGAGTGGATAAATGAATGTTTGAAACCCTCAATGATGAATGCCATTTGTCCCATTTTGAAGCTACCACTCCAATGAGTTAATGGTGGTTAGATAGCAGCTAGACAGCACAGTAGGAGAATAACATGATGAATTAAAAGACTGCATCAGACAGATTTAGGGCTAAATGTCACCAGAGACAGCGGGAGAAGTGACCTTTACAGAAGACGGGACAGATGGCAAACTGCTGGTCTGAATAGAATGATAAAAGACACACACTTAACCAGCTTTGTGACCACAACAGCTTGCATTTACTCACAAAATACATGAGATACAAATATTTTACCTGCTTGATATATTATCGGCAGATTACCTCAACCAGGATCGGGATAAGAAAAGAAAAACATCCGATTACTTTAATGTGTGTAATACAAAGCTTGAAATTCACTTTTTAAACTAGGGGGGAATTCCCACCTTACAAGCTTTGCAATGGGGGGATTTATACACTTTGGGGGGGGATGTAACTTATGACCCTGACAAAATGTTCTACTCATACCTCAGATTAATTTGCAGCTTTAATTTGTCACTTTCTCCTTTCTGATTGGTCATCTTAAGTGGCTCTCTCTTGTCTCCATGCTGTTCCGTCTTCAACTTTATTCATCTCTTTCCCATCTCTTTAGACAGGAGGTAAAGGAAGGAAATTATCCATTCAACTGCTTGTGAGGTTAACTTTAGATCTTAACATTGTTGTCTTACCTCACATCGATTCTAACTGTCCCTCTTTAATCGTCTTCTGTACTTGTCATCATAACTTCATCTGTGGCTGTCTCTTATATTTTGTCTCCATGCTCTACTCTTTTCCTGTGTTTGTACTTCTCGTCTGATTTTCTCTTCATTGTAACAACGTCGTTGAAATAACATTTCTGAATTGCTCTTATGACTTCTGGCTTAGCTGCTTAGGGGCTTCGGAGATTATCTAAACTATTTACACTGCTGTAATTTGTTTTACAGCAAAGAGAGAGCCCTTTCCATGAGCTCTCTCTTTCCAGAAAAAAACTAAATATTTCAAAAACCTAAGTTGCAGAAACAGACTCTGGTGACTTGGCATCATAACGTATCCAACTATATACATTTTTCCAACTTTTTTGTTCATCAGCTAAATCAATATAATGATTCTTTTTAATGGCTCATGCCTCCAGGCTCTGCTCGATCCTCCGCTCTGTTCTCTGTCTTCTCTGCTTCATCTCTTTCCATTTGATTATAGCTCTGTTAAAATCAAACTGCTCTTGAGGTGAACCAATTTCTGAAATCATCATCAGATTGGTGAGGTTTGTGTTATTAAGTGAATTTCTGAATCTTGTTTTTATCCTGTTCTCTTTGCTGAATCCACGTTCGCATGACACACTTGCAATTGGTGTGACCAGCGCTATCTTAATTAGCTTCTCCTCTTCAGTGAATAGACCACTATGTTTACTCAGGACAGCCTCTGCAAACTCTTGAAAGGAAAATGAGGCATAAAGGTCACTGGAAACCATAATTTGCTTCAGCAACGCAAACGTGGACCGAGCATCCGCTGCATTTACACAAGTGTGCCAGTATGTTGTCAAGTTTATCTGCACCATAGTGAGAAAAATTCTCAGGCTGTTTTGCCACAATGGCTTTTTTTTTGCTCCAGAACTGTGACCCATGACAAAACATCCAGTGTATCAGAAGGGAATCTTCTGTTGATTTCTTTTATCAAGGATCCAACATACCTGCTTTTCATGTCATCAAAGGCTGGTTTTTGAGTGTCAAAAACTTTGTCTCCTTTAAAGTTATTACCCTGTAGAGAGCTGAAGAATTCTGCTTCTGAAGGGCCAGGATGGACTATTAGTTCTCTCAGTGCTTCTTTGGTACTTTCAACCATTGGCTGAGCTGTGGGGATGTCCAGATCTTCTCTTTGAAAACGTTTTGAGAGAAGGACCACATGCATCAGTATATCCTTCATCACGTGACAGAGGGCCACAAAGTTAAATTTTCTGACAGCCATCAACAGACCTTTGGCATTGTCAGCATCCTGAGCATAAGAGGAAACCATGTGCTCCAGTACATCTCTCAGGGATTTCAATGATCTGCACACAACTGAAACAGCATTGTGAATTGACAACCACATCACTGTATGTGGCTTGAACTTCAGTTGGGGTTCATCTAGCTGTTTCTGGAATTCATGCAGCTTGTTGCTTCTGACAGCAGAGTTACTGAAAAAGACAAAAACTGATCTCAAATCCTGCTGAAACTTCAGAGCTGGCTGCATCAGTAGCAGCAAGTGCAAGACGATGAGCTGTACAGCGCACACCCACCAAATCTGAGTTATATAATTCTCCTAGTTTTTTAACAACTCCTTGACGACACCCTGTCATAACAGCTGCTCCATCAGTGCAAACTGCTGTAAGTTATTTCCATCCAGATTTTTCTCTGTCAACAGTTGTTTCACATCCTCAACAATAGTATCTGCTCTTCCGTCAACTATTTCAGAATTCCTGAATAGTTTTGTGTGAATCTTGTTGTCTTCGATGTACCCGACGTAGGTAATTAGTTGTTTTGTCTTGCTAATGTCAGTAGATTCATCCAGTACTAATGAGAACACAGGACTTCTTCTTACAGCATTGTCAACATTTTCTACAGGTGTACTTGCAATAGCTTGGTGCATTTCTGACAATCCTTGTTCATTTATGTAAATACCATAGATTGATGTTTCTGTGTTAAGCTTTTTAAAAACGGGGCGCTCCATGTTTTTCATAAATTTAACCAGATGACAAAATTTTGCTTTGGGCAATTTGTTTACTGCAATATAGTAAGCAGTTTTTAGAAGCCCCTTTGTTTCCTCCTCACACTGTGACTGCGCTTCTTCAATAGCTTTAGCTATCGAGTTTTTTGCTGAATCTACCTCGTGTTTTCTTTTCACTGTGGCTGTATGAGAAACGCCGTCTGAATGGCGGCGCCAAGTTGATGTTTTATAGCACCGGCTTGTAAAATGGCACAGCACCGTACATTTTACAAATAGAGCAGTTCATTTCACCATTATTATGTTCAAGCCATGGATATATTTTGAGCCAGTTAGCCTGAAACCTGTCTTTGGACGGCTTCATAAAGTTACCAGTGCTGCCTGTATGAGAATCCAGAGGTTTTGGGTCACTCCCGACATCACTGGCTTCAGCGCCGCCTCCAGCCGTGAGTCTTTCTTGTTGTGTTTTTTGTGGAGCGGGTTGCCCTTCAACTGATGTCGATTTGCGTTTTAACCAGCGGTTTTGAATTACCGCACATTTACCTTAATCTTACAATTGTTGCTTTTCTAGCAAGAGGGATAAAGTGAGAGTGGAGAGAGCTCGTATCCTGAGAGAAAAGGAGCGCGCCAAGTGACTGTGGTGCAAACGTCCACATCCTCACGTGTCACTAATTCTATGCGGGAATGTCTCGCATTATAAGAACTATATTTACAGGAATCAATAATATAATGCGCAATACCTGCAATCCCGCTGCGAATTTCAGGCGCTGGTGTAATATAACACTGGATCTCCCACTGGAACACTAGCATCTCAGACCAAAAAACTGCAACCCTCAAGCAGTCCCATTTACTCCAGAAACACTCTGGAGAGTTCCCTCCAGATGAAAGCTGAAGGACTCAGAAGAACTAACACACACAGCTGGAGCACCTGCTACATACAGATAACTACACAAGCAGACTGACACTGATCTAGAATGCCATTACTCAACCATATAGTTGTGGTAAATCTTATAGTTTGGGCTAGAAAAACAGAACACTTAAAGACTGATTGCTCTTATACTGTCCTTGTTCTTGCAGTGCCATAATTATCAAATCTGTATGGTCCTTCAGTTCAGCCTTATCCAGCCATCAATATAGTCAATATCAGCCGCAATGAAGGCATCATTTCTGGACTCATACTGGAGTTATAAGGATGATGTGTTTGATTTCTTCTGCTGTACTCAAAGCTTTAGGTAAAATAAAGTCTTCATGTTAATTAGGTCAAGCGAACTCTTACTCGTACTTGTCATCTTCCGCTTATCCGGAACCGGGTCGCTTGGGCAGCAGACTCAGCAGAGACACCCAGACGTCCCTCTTCCCAGACATCTCCTCCAGCTCCTCCGGGCTGAGCCAAAGGCGTTCCCAGGCCAGCCGAGAGACATAGTCCCTCCAGCGTGTCCTGGGCCTCCTCCCGGTGGGATGTGCCTGGAACACCTCCCGAGGAAGGCGTCCAGGAGGCATCCAGTATAGATGCCCGAGCCACCTCAACTGGCTCCTCTCGATGTGGAGGAGCAGCGGCTCTACTCCGAGCCCCTCCTGGATGGCCGAGCTCCTCACCCTATCTCTAAGGGAGTGCCCGGCCACCCTACGGATGAAGCGCATTTCAACCGCTTATATCCGGGATCTCGTTCTTTCGGTCATGACCCAAAGTTCATGGCCAAAAGTGAGGGTAGGAACGTAGACTGACCGGTAAATCGAAAGCTTTGCTTTTTGGCTCAGCTCTCTCTTCACCACAACGGACCGGCACAGCGCCCCCATTACTGCGTCAGCCTTACCGATCCGTCTGTCGATCTCCCGCTCCATTCTTCCCTCACTCGTGAACATACCCGAGATACTTGAACTCCCCCACTTGAGGCAGGAACTCCCCTCCAACCTGAAGAGGACAAGCCACCCTTTTCCGGTCGAGAACCATGGCCTCAGACTTGGAGGAGCTGATCTTCATCCCAGCCGCTTCACACTCGGCTGCGAATCGCCCCAGCGCATGTTGTAGGTCTTGGCTAGAGGGGGCCAGCAGGACCACGTCATCTGCAAAAAGAAGAGACAAAATCCTTTGGTCCCCAAACCAGACACCCTCCGGCCCTTGGCTGCGCCTAGAAATCCTGTCCATAAAAGTTATGAACAGGACCGGTGACAAAGGGCAGCCCTGCCACAGTCCAACATGCACCGAGAACAGGTCCGACTTAGTGCCGGCAATGCGAACCAAACTCCTGCTCCGCTTGTACAGAGACCGGATGGCCCCTAATAAAGGGCCCCCGACTCCATATTCCTGGAGCACCCCCCACAGGGCATCACGAGGGACACAGTGGAATGCTTTCTTCAGGTCCACAAAACACATGTAGGCCTGTTGGGTAAACTCCCATGAACCCTCGAGTACCCTGTAGAGAGTATAGAGCTACTCCAGTGTTCCACGGCCGGGACGAAAACAGCACTGCTCCTCCTGAAGCCGAGGTTCAACTATCGGCTGGAATCTGGTCAAAGCTCTCCCAGAGGTGGGAGTTGAATACATCCCTGGCCAAGGGCTCCGCCAGACGTTCCCAGCAGACCCTCACTATACGCTTGGGCCTGCCAAGTCTGACCGGCTTTCTCCTCCTCCAGCGGATCCAACTTACCACCAGGTGGTGATCAGTGGACAGTGGTCACTCCAGAGTAGAAGAGAATCCAGCCCCTCTAAAGGAGATGGGTTCAAGAGCCCACGCTGTGCGTGGAGGCGAGCCCGACTATTTCTAGTCGATATCTCTCGACCTCCCGCACAAGCTCAGGCTCCTTCCCCCTCAGCGAGGTGACACTCCACGTCCCTAGAGCCAGCCTAAGCATCCGGGGATCGAGCCGCCCAATCCTCTTCGCACCGGTCCCTCACGGTTCCCCCTGCAGGTGGTGGGCCCACTGGGGCCTTGCGTCTCTCGTTCAGGCTTGGCCCGGCCGGGTCCCGCGAGGAGCAACCCAGCCACCAGGCGCTCTCCGACGAGTCCCGACCCCAGGCCTGGCTCCAGGGTGGGACCCTTTAATAGTCGTCATGAGGGGTTCTAGAACCACTCTTTGTCTGACCCGTCTCCTAGAGCCTGTTTGCCATGGGAGACCCTACCAGGGGCATTTAAGCCCCAGACAACATAGTCTCTAGGATCATTCGAGCACTCAATCCCCTCCACCACGTTAAGGTGGCGGTTCAAGGAGGGGCATTTGAGCACTTAAATCTCTCCACCAAAGGTCAAGCAAACTGTTTTGTGTTATTTAGAGTTTCTATCAAGGGTTAGGCATACTCCTGACCCTTGGCTGCAAAACAAGCTCAGACTAAATTAAAGATTTACCATTGTAAAGATCAAATCATGCTACCGACGCAAAGTGAACCTATGTTGCCCTTAATTAGAGAGGGCAACCTGTAATGCAGGAAGTTTGTTAGAAATGTGTTTTTCCCCATTTTCCTTCATGTTGAGCCCTTTGGGGACTGAATGACCTTGATGTGATTGTACTGCCTCCTTTACATGTCTTTCAGTGGTAATAATGTTGAATATGGCAATCACAAAATCAGGTACCAGAACTCCCCATTTTCCACACTCCTCTCTTTCTCATATTTTTCACTGAGATTCTGCTAACACTGTGTGAAGCGGTGCCAGCGGTGGACAGGTACCACACTCAGACTGCACCCAACAGGATGAATATATTACTGGCACAAAACTTCAACTTCCTGAGACTTACAAGATAATAAATATTGTGTTCCACAGTCCTCTGCAATATTTATATTGCACTTTGATAAACTGTGATAAATTTATTGCAATATAGTGTGCAGCCTTATATCAAGGATCCAAAGCAGCAACTGTATTGTTCTGAATACAGTCAATTAAAACTGCTTCAGATTTAATGTAGAATCACAGTATATATAAACCGCAATGTAGTGCCAGTACTCTCCAAGAACTGCAATGGGGAACACCCACTACAAACTCAGTGTTGTGGTTTTGTTTATTTCATGGCCGACTTTCTCATAGTCTGTTTCATACGATTCCACTGGTCCAAACAGGTATCAGAGATATAACTACGTTTTCATAAAACATAAAATTATACATTGCACAAAAAATGAAAGGAACACTTTTATATCAGAGTATAATATCTGGTCAGTTACACGTCTGGAATATTGATCTGGTCAGTTCAGTAGTAGAGGGGATTGTTAATCAGTGTCAGCTGTTTTAGCATTAATAAAATGAACAACAGCTGCAATAAAAGGGACAACAATGAGATGACCTCAAAAACAGGAATGGTTTTCCAGATGGAGGCCACAAATATTTTTTCCTTATTTTCTTTGACTGCTTTCCAGTAGTTCTGCATTTGACCAGGGTCAGTGTCACTACTGGTGACATGAGGCGATCCCTGGTAGTCCAACTCTGTTACTCTAGGAAAGCTGGACAGAGCCATTAGAAGTCTTTAACCCATCAGCAGGATGAGTACTGCCAGAGCCCTACACAGTGACCTCCAGCAGGCCTCCAGCAATTGATTTAAATAGTTCTGAAATTAATATATATATTAATAAAACTGAATTGAATTGAATACTGACCACAACCACAAAAAGCAGCTTAGACACTTTCTATTTAGACAAGCTTTTATTTAAATGTTCTACCTATTGTTTTGTTAGCTGTTCTTACTGTGTTTTATATTAAGCCTATATTTGTATCTATTTATTTGCCCTCGGTAAAGCACTTTGTAATTTTATCTGGGAAAGGTGCTATATAAATAAAGTTTACTTACTACTTAATAATTGTGGTTATGACTTTTTTCTCCCATATTTGAGCATCCTATTAAGAGAATAAAGTGTTATCCATTGATATGTGCAATTGGACTTTGCTAGGCAAAATTGTGTTTCAATAAAAGATGTCCCTGGGAAGAGACTTATATGTAGTATGTTGAATTTTTATAAAGAGATACACATTGTTAATACAATTAAACTTTTTTTTAAACTACAAAAAATATTATATTTGCATTTAGTTTCAATTGTGTTTCATTTCTAGAGATGCTCTAAATACCTTCCAGTAGGTGTTTCACTTGATCCCAACTTTAGAAGCTACTATGCCAATATGAACAGATAGCCTGGATAATTTCTTTAAAAAAATAAGAATGAGGTGATGAGTTTTACATCTGAAAGAACATGCTGAGGTGCGTGTAATGTAGCATGTTTTACTGCCAAGGACAGCTTATGCGGATGTTAGGATTCAGAAATGCATGATTGGATCTTAATCTGAAGCTTAGAGAAGGCCTTACCCTCAGGATTCAGAACAGGAGGGAGTCACCACAGGGTGTCCTGATGCGGCAGTACCACTGATAGACCTACATCACTGTCAACGTTATCAGAGGGAGCAATGTGATGTTGGCGTGAAGCTAGCTCTTTTAGCTTAGCTATTCTTGCTTGAAACGTTAGTTGGCAGGGGCATTTAGGGAGTGCCTCAGAGTATGGCTCATAAGGTAAATATATGGCTAATTAAACATCCAGTGGGTCCTGCCAGGGCCTTTAAATTACTATGAACATTTGAACAACATCAGCAGCTACTGAGCTCGTCTGTCATTTAATGATCACTGGTAAAAAGAAAAATTACAAATAACATTACAGTGCCTTACAGAAGTATTAATACCCCTTCACCATTCCCATATGTTACAACCATAAATGCCATGGGACTTATTGGGATTGTATCTGATAGATTAGCACAAAGCAGCAAATAATTGTGAAATGGAAGGAAAATGAAATGCTGTCTTCATCATCTGTTTAAAAAAACTTTTTATTTGTTAAGTGTGTTGTGCATTTGTATAGACCCACTGGAGTCAATACTTTGTAGTAACACCGTTTACTGCAGTTACATCTACAGATGTTTTGGGATAATTCTCTACCAGCTTTGCACATTCAGACACAAGTTTGCCCATTATTCTTTGTGACATAGCTCAGGTCTAGTCAGATTTGCATGAAGAGCATGTTTGAACAGCAGTTTTCCATCATGCAACAAACCACTTTGACAAAACACTTAAGGGGAGGATTAAGAAGCATTTTCACCATATCCATAGGCTTTGTGAAACACCCATGAATCACTAAGCAAGGCAGTCACAGCCCAGAATCACCTGACTTGTTAAAGGATGAGGTAACGACAGCAGACGGTCTCTGTTTTCACCTCAAATCTGGGGGGATCTGTCTTGGTGCTCAGAGATGCACTAAGACAGATCACTGGATTTCATCTAGGTCTAGCTTCATCAGAAGATGTTACAATTGAAAACAGAACAAAACCCAGAAGTGTCACATGCCACCAATGTATTTGACTCTGAAGGTTTTCTGACACTTTTGGAT
The DNA here is from genome assembly GCF_021462225.1 of Girardinichthys multiradiatus. NCBI lineage: Eukaryota > Metazoa > Chordata > Actinopteri > Cyprinodontiformes > Goodeidae > Girardinichthys > Girardinichthys multiradiatus. Next base: position 5,336,257 of record NC_061795.1, on the reverse strand, counting down.
ATTGCCAGCTGGACTTGTGATTCTTGAACGACCAGAGGCAACCCATAGAGGGATTTGTCAGTGCAGGATTATGATAAAACCGTTTTTTTTTTTTTTCAAAGAGGCCACAGATTCCTAATTAGATTTAGGTTATTTCTCCTACCATTATATTTGGATGCCAGCCCCCCACACCCTAAAAGGGCAAAGTAAATGTCTGTCTAAATTGCTTCAGATCACAACATAAGTCCCTTAAGGTTACTTCTCTTATAGAATAGGTCTGTATCTTGTCCCTTTATTAAAAAAACTAACTAGCCTCACAGTATGCATCTTATTACAATAGCATGTCATTCCTTTCTCTACAAAGTGGCACAGTAACAATCCTCCTCTGCTCTCTGTAATGTGCACAGTGGAGTTTCACACTGATGGGCTGGTTACTGGTTTCAAGGCACAGCCCAATTACAAGAAGTTACGGTTTTTAGATAAAAGTTCTGCAGTGAACAGGTTTTCTTCTGACTATGGAGCAGGGTGCCCTTTCATTACCTGTTTCTGCCCACTCCCACTCTTCTATATATTCGTGTGTCTATGACAATAAGACTTTTCCGTGACACACTATGCAACGTGGATCTAATAAACTTCGGTACGACATCAAGTTTTATGTGTGTACAATGAACAATGACCGTTTAACACTAAATGGGTCACGACATATGTCAAGCAAGGTCATCAGTGTACACCATCCGCCGCCAGAGACAATTACAAAACACAACGAAAAACACAACCCTTTTTGTTGTTTCATTTATGTGGCTAGAAACACATATGAAGAAAAGTAGGAGGAGAAGGAGAATGTGGACGTCGTTGTGGCTGGAGAAAAGAGGCCAACTTGGGATGTCGGTTTTATGCTGCAATTCTGTTGGCGGATTAGTAGACGTCGGTCGTAGCAGCTGTCACACTGTGAGATATGCATTCTAAATATCTGACACTTTCAGATATTTATCGCAGGCCATGCCTTGTTGCACAATACCAATAACAGCACAAAACAGCACACTATATACAGGCCCTAAAGGAGCTCCACACATTACTGTTGTTAAGCTAATGCTTTTTTGATCGTAGTTAGCTGCTTTATTAAAAAAAGGATTACCTTAAGAATAGTAATGTGTGGTGCTCATTACTGTTAAGAGGCTGGAGCAGGTGTGTTAAGTAGCAGACTGCAGGGTAGCTAACCAAGCCAGTGGCTAAGTTAATTAACAAGCTATTAATCAGCTTGTTAGGCACCCGGTGTTGACTACAAGGTGCAGAATGACCAAAGGAGAATATTCTACACAATAAGGATGTTTACTTAAGAACTCTGCTTTAAGTCTTCAACCACAGTGGAAATCTGGTCGTTTTTTTCTTTTGAATCTCCTACTCTTTTATCTCACTACTTGTGATGGAAGTAAAATTTAATTCTTGATTTTTCTAATCTTCACTTATTTGTGAATCATTGTAATGGGTTTATGAAACATTTGATTTCTACTACTGTGACAATGTGACACAGTGAAGATTTCCTTTTTGTTATGGAAATGTTCTGTCCAATATGTTGGCAACATAAACAAGAGTGTTTGTCTATGATGGGGGGTGTGGGGGCAGATAAATGTGCTTTAGATGGAGGCGACTGTGGCTCAGTAGGAAGAGTAGTCGTCTTGCAATCGGAAGGTTGTGGGTTTGATTCCAGCTTCCTCCTGCTGTATGTCGATGTGCCCCTGGGCAAGGCACTTAACCTCAAGTTGCCTACTGATCTGCGTATCGGTGTATGAATGTGTGAGCGTTAGTGAGTGCGATTGGGTGAATGTGGCTCTAGTGTAAAGCACTTTGAGCGGTCTGTATGACTGGAAAAGTGCTATATAAGTTCAGTCCATTTACCATTTAGATTTTACACCTACAAAAAGCTCATTTTTGTAAAGGAAATTTCAATAAATAAATTTTTTCCTTGTTCCTGGACCCTATACACATATCCAAATCAATCCAAATCAATCCAAATGTATTTGAAGCACAGATGCAGGGTTACAGATTTACTAAAGGAATTTATCCTCACAATCACTGATCAGCTTAAACATAGAACATCACTGGGTTAGGCAACTTGCGTTGAAGCCTCTCAGAATTAGATTTAAGAGATCGGTGAAACATGAGCATTGGCTTGAACCAGGCATTAAATCTGCCATTTGATGATCATATCCAATGATTCTCTTGAAACATGGTGGGTTTTTTTCTTGATTGGCAACTGATTCCCAACAATAAAGAAAGACCAAGGGAATGAAAAGGCCGATGAGGTTAGTTGCAGCTCTTGTTCATGTTCAAACAAAATGATGAGAAATTTAATTATCACTAATCTTCCTTAAACACTCCCAACAAGCTCAAATCATTTGCTGTTTGCTGAACCATTTCAATAGAAAGCATTACGGATTATTCTGAGTCTGGTTATGAAAACATGCAACAAACAAATACAGCCACACTGAGTAACACTGTTGCCAGAAAGTACAGTCTTGGATGTTAATGGTTTTATAATTCATTCTCCTAGCAACACCAAAGAGGCATTTCCACCAGAAGACAGGTAATCTAAACGTCTTATTAGGAGCTGGTGGGGATGATGTGTATTAAAAATAGCCATGCTTTCAGTCTTCACCTCTCCAGCTAACCTGACTAAACAGACAGATCCTACTGAGCCTTGTTGGTTTGCATAGGAAGAAGAATCATACCGTCCTAGGTTTTATCAGACCACTGATAACAAATACTGTTGATTGATGCAGTGGTGTGCAAATTTTCCTATGAAACAAATAAAGCTGCACCAAGTCTTTTCCTTCATGTAGGAATGCACCCAACAGAATGATGTGGCTGATTTTTAATCTTCAGGTTTTTATAAAGCTGTGTGGGAGAGCAGTCAGCTTAAAACAGGATTTTACTATTATTTCAAAACAAAGACTAAATGTTTACAGAGTTGGCATTTTAAACTGGCATTAGCATCTTGCAGAGACGATTAACTTGCTGAACATGGCTAGCACTATTAAAACGTCAGCCTCTGTGTGTATTTCCTAGAGAATGTACAGGGGTTGGACAATGAAACTGAAACACCTGGTTTTAGACCACAATAATTTATTAGTATGGTGTAGGGCCTCCTTTTGTAGCCAGTACAGCGTCAATTCGTCTTGGGAATGACATATACAAGTCCTGCACAGTGGTCAGAGGGATTTTAAGCCATTCTTCTTGCAGGATAGTGGCCAGGTCACTACGTGATACTGGTGGAGGAAAACGTTTCCTGACTCGCTCCTCCAAAACACCCCAAAGTGGCTCAATAATATTTAGATCTGGTGACTGTGCAGGCCATGGGAGATGTTCAACTTCACTTTCATGTTCATCAAACCAATCTTTCACCAGTCTTGCTGTGTGTATTGGTGCATTGTCATCTTGATACACGGCACCGCCTTCAGGATACAATGTTTGAACCATTGGATGCACATGGTCCTCAAGAATGGTTCGGTAGTCCTTGGCAGTGACGCGCCCATCTAGCACAAGTATTGGGCCAAGGGAATGCCATGATATGGCAGCCCAAACCATCACTGATCCACCCCCATGCTTCACTCTGGCCATGCAACAATCTGGGTGGTACGCTTCTTTGGGGCTTCTCCACACCATAACTCTCCCGGATGTGGGGAAAACAGTAAAGGTGGATTCATCAGAGAACAATACATGTTTCACATTGTCCACAGCCCAAGATTTGCACTCCTTGCACCATTGAAACTGACGTTTGGCATTGGCATGAGTGACCAAAAGTTTGGCTATAGCAGCCCGGCCGTGTATATTGACCCTGTGGAGCTCCCGACGGAGAGTTCTGGTGGAAACAGGAAAGTTGAGGAGCACATTTAATTCTGCCGTGATTTGGGCAGCCATGGTTTTATGTTTTTTGGATACAATCCGGGTTAGCACCCGAACATCCCTTTCAGACAGCTTCCTCTTGTGTCCACCTGTTGGATGTGGTTCGTCCTTCTTGGTGGTATGCTGACATTACCCTGGATACCATGGCTCTTGATACATCACAAAGACTTGCTGTCTTGGTCTCAGATGCGCCAGCAAGACAAGGCACCAACAATATGTCCTCTTTTGAACTCTGGTATGTCACCCATAATGTGTGCATTTCAATATTTTGAGTAAAACTGTGCTCTTACCCTGCTAATTGAACCTTCACACTCTGCTCTTACTGGTGCAATGTGCAATCAATGAAGACTGGCTACCAGGCTGGTCCAATTTAGCCATGAAACCTCCCACACTAAAATGACAGGTGTTTCAGTTTCATTGTCCAACCCCTGTAGATGTTGTGCTTTCTAAAACGTCTCCAACATTTCCCAATACTGAATCTTCCATGACAGACGGAGGATGAAACTCAATAAGGAACTTTACTGTACTCCATTTAGCCTTCTATCATCTGCTGAAATCATGCCTTGCTTGCTCTTTTGCAGCCTGAATGAACCCCAGGCTTGCCTCAAAGTGGTACAAAATACAATTTCTTTTTAAATAACATCTTACATTTTATTGTTTCAGCCGACGTAATTCTAAACACCTCACTGACACTACAAAATGCTGCATTTAAGTCTTCTGCCCTCAGTAACAACTTTCACACCGAAGAGAGTTGTTGGATTCAACAACTGTGTTGCTGCAGTGTGTTAACTGTACCAAAACAGACCGGGTAATTAAGGCGATGTTCACACTGCAGGTCTTAATGCTCAAATCCGATTTTTTAAGAAATCTGATTTATTTGTGTGGTCGTTCACGTTACTTAGAAAATGTTGCGGCTCCAAACTGACCTGGATGCGCATAATAACAATACGAGCATCGTCAACCTCAGCAGTAAACACAGAGAAATAGGTGTTATGGTTTAAGTGCACAACAGAAGCCATTTGTTGTGTCAGCGGGTACTGTGTGGGAGACATAAATAAAAGGAGAGTGAAACTCTATTTCTCCCTTTTAGGGAGAACTGACTGCCAGTTCAGCACAACTGTTTGGATGCGGAGACACAGCCAGCAATGGTGGGGCAGGAATGTTATCAACTTTACAGAAACCGAGTTTATTCGGAACTTTATCAAGTTGAGGGCAACTTTTAATCATATATGTCAGCGCTTCCCATTCTCAACTCCACAGGCAGAAGACTTGCATTCCAGTGCATTGGACTGCAGCAGGGGCAGATCATCACATGCTCAGTAACCTCAATAGAATTTTAAATTCCTCTGTTTGAACGGTTGAATACGAATTTTACAATACAAACTACGTCCCACATCCAGACGGTTCCTATGAGCCTTTCAATTAGGCTTGAATAAAGTTTTATCTCTGTTTATTAACGAGCTCTAACATCTCGCTGTCTCTCCACTGTGCAGTCCTATTCTAGCCCCTCGGCTGTTTTGCTAACTGCTACCGTTTCCTGCTGGGTGGCGCAAAATTGTGACAAATGTGATGGAAAGTGACGTCAAACTCACACCTAATGCGCCTGGTCATTCCTACTGGAGTCACATTCCAAAAGATAAGATACGAGTTGGATTCAGGATCACAAATGAATGTGGCTCAAACATTACTTGAAAAAGTCAGATACAAGCCAGATATGAGCGTTCACATTTGTTCTAAAAAGTCTGACCTGGTCACTTGACCCCCAAAAATCTGATTTGGGTCACATTTGCCTGCACTGTGAATGTCCCTGAGCAGCTGACTACAACAGATCAAGGTGAACATTGGCCAGTTCCAGTCCCCAGCCAATTCCTCTGTGCATCTCTAAGCTCATGTTAACTTTTTAGAGAAAATGCTGCAATCAGGTTTTTATTGACAGGAATCAGAAGTTTAACAGCTTAATTCATTTTTGAGGGGTTTTTAACAACCTGAAGTTTTAAACATTGAACTTGAAAGTTGCCAAAGAAGCATTTATCTGACCTGACTAAGCAAGTAAACACCAATTTGCTTCGTTGCATCTCTGATGGCCTTGACGAACTAGAAATTTCAATAATAATTAAGAGGTAAATAGCAATGATTTTGTTGTGAAAAAAAACCTGCTAGGAATTCTTAGGGCTAAGAATTTATTTACCTTGTTTTTAAATTTATTTGAGATGGATCATGCAACAGTGAGTATCTCAAACAATAACACAGCAAGAATAAGTGGAGGTGCACCGATTGCAGTTTTTTGACCGAACACGATCTTTAAAAAGCCTGACCTGCCGATCCCGATTTTGGCCGATAGAGATTTTCTTTATATCTGACACTGTCAGGTGTCCTCAGGTCACAACACACCTTTAATGTTCCAATCTTATATTGTCAACAGTTATGAACTGCACACGTGCAGACGTGACCTGGTGGGCAGATCTGTCAGTCAGTCCTCTCTCAAAGCAGAACAAAAGGGGACAGTGGGTGATTTTTAGACCTTTGCGGAGATAGATAATTCTGGATTGATAAAATCAGTTTCACAAGACTCCCAGCAGTCGTACAGCTGTTGCAAATATACACTCTGGCTTTGGAGCTAATCCAGAACAGATAGTCCAGAATAACAGGTATTTTACATAGGTTGGTTTATTGGCAAGAGCCAGATTTTCAACTATGGCACACACATTTTTAGTGGGGTTAAGTTTAGGAGCTTCAGAAGGCTGATTCAGGAGCTTACTGTTTGCTTGCTTTATCCATTCTGTAACCGGCTTCGATGTATATTTGAGATTATTATCCAGTTGAAAAACCCAACACAGAAAATTTGTTTCAAATGTTTCAACCATTTAACAGTGGATTTTAGGTAGAATTAAACGTTATATGCATTCTGTGCAATGCAGCAGTTCCACTGGCAGTGAAATAGACCCACAGCATGATACTACTACCACCACCAGTATACTGTTGGTTCCTGGCTTGTTCCTAAACATGCTAGCAAATCTTTAAAAGGGTGAGAGTTTCCGTCTCTTCAACATTGGAAAACTTGAACAGACGTGCAATTGTCTGTTCAGTCTCCAGTTATTTTTAAGCCAATCGAGAAGACTTTGCAACTTGTGTAAGTCTACAATTCTTTTTCTTTGATCCTCAATGAGACCCTTAAGCCTTCATTTTAACCCTGTCTGGTTTTATATTAAAAAAAATTACAACAAGTTTAAACTTGTGTAACCAGTTCCTGTATTTAAAGTTTCTTAAAGTTGTATGTTGCATAATCATTGCCCCCCAGAAAAAGAACAGTTTGTTCAAATAAATCATAATTACTGTGGCATTAATTCTCATGAGTGTATGTAAACTTCTGACCACAACTGTAAGTGAATTAAAAGTGTGTTCAACCTCTGATTTGGCAGCAGATTAAAACTGCTTAACTGATCTAATGTATGAACTGTGTTAATTACAGCTAAGCTACCAGGCTGAAGATTCCCTTTCAAAACTCATTTGTTGAGTGACCCTTAACTGCAGCTTAACAAGAAATGTTTATTTATTTCCTAGGTGTCACATGCCATCATATCAGCTCATGATCCAAGAAAATATAAAAAAAGGATATCAGGAAAGGGTTTTACCAATGTTCATATGGCTTAGGGTTAGGGTTAGCAGTATATGAGCTAAAGAGACAAAAATAGCAGAAGTCAGCAGTTACCACAGAAACCCGATCGCTTGGCTTTTTGTGGTTCTAACGGGGGTTACCACAGCAACTGAGACAGCTGGTTGCCGTCAGAGAGCTTCCATCAAATGGCCATCTTCAGTAGGCATCTTAGCCTGCCTCTGAGCACCAGCAAAGAAGCAAACAAATGCAGGACTGACTCAGGAGTTCCCTCGTTTCAAAGCCCATTAACAGCTCATCACTGCACTAAATAATGTGATCTTGGAACAATATCCATCTCTGAAACAAAAACACCATTATCCAAGCCCACTGTTGGGGACACATCTAAAAGGGAAACTGAACAGACAAGCCTGGAGGAAATAAAACTGAATAAATACCAGGAACCTACATACCAAGGGGACTACTGAACACTGAAACACCACCTGAAAAGAAGAAGCTTTTAAATAGACCTAAAATGCCTGTGTGACTCAGCTACAGCCTCAGACGCACACAGAGAAGGACAATAAATCTCAATGGTAAAAGAAAACGTAGCCTTTAATATGATTATTGGATGTAAATGTTCTAATGATGAACTATGAAGGCAAAGTTCAGGCAAAGCTATAGAATTTAAAATGTTGGTGTTTAATGAAAATCCACCACTATTAAGTTTGCGTATCTATAATTTAAAAAAGGAAATAACCTTGTTCAAATGTTATCGTGTTGAATCGGTTTTGGTTTATAGATATGGTTGTTCAACTTTAATGTTTTCGCAAATTAGTAATGTCAGATAATAAATAATCCTGACATAGAGTATGTTAACTTGTAAATAATAGTAAATGGGTTAATTTGTTGTTGATTAAAGGCCACCAACCTGAATTCCTCTTCAATAGAGCAAAAGGTAAGAAGAAAAGAAAGAATTGTCCCACGTGTCCTTCCATGTTCACCAAGCCTCTATGAAGCTTGGACAGGAGCTACAGAAAGTACGACCCGGCATCCTCCTATTAATGTAAAATTATTTATTTTACAATCAGGGTTCCTTTTTTTAATTTTAGTACGGAGGCTGTAATGCTCATGTCGTAACAAAACTCCAACACTGAAACAGTACTTTACATTTAGGACAGTATGATTTTCAGTTCTTAGGACTGTTTGCATCTGCTTGTTTATGCATGGATGAACGATTACAGAGAAGTTAGGGGAAAATGAGCTGTGAAAAGATCCTGCAACCCCAAAAAACAAACACTATGGTAGGCATTGTTACTTTCAACTATTTTCCTAACCACCATTAGCTCCATTAGAGCATCAATAAATATTAATGTATTGAAAAAATATACAGTAATATTAAACAAATTAGAATCTACGTTCGGATAAGGCTCGTTTGTCAGATTACACGTACTTTTTGAAAATAACCTTTTAGACATGTAATAAACCTAAATTTCTGTATTAAAGATGTTTTTTGTATTGGTATGGTGTAATATTCTAATGTTAATGCTGTTTTTTCTTTAGCTGTAAGCGGAAAAGCATCATATTTAACAGAAATAAGGGCTTGAAAACGTCCATCTCGGTGTAATTAATGAATATAATGTAAACTCAGTTACTGAAATAAATAAACTTTTCCATAATATTCAAATTTTCTAAATGAGTCTATAATTAAATGGATTTATTGTATGCTGTTTAGGTGTACCTAACATGTTTTCAAATTCTAAGAACATTTTATTTGTCTGTGAAAATGCTGCTCTAAATGATAAAAAAAAGTGTCCATCTGCATCAACCCCTGTACTTGCAGGCCAAAGCTGTCGCAGCTGCACAAAATCATTCAGAGGGCCGGCCCGGGGCTGCACTTTGGATACCCGTGAGTTAGACCAACCGATGTACTGAAGTAGCTTATTTCATAATGGGTAAGCTTAAACACTATATTTTATTGCCAAAAAAGACTGAAACTGAATGAATACTTTTCATTGTCACTTTAATTGTCACAATAACTACAAACAAATATGGTAATGATATTTTAAGGCAGGCACAACCAGATCACATCGACAATAGCATTCTTCGGTGTCAAAATTGTTAATCAGAAATGTTTAGTAACATAGGGTGTTTAAAAGTAAAGTCACTGGAAGAACAAAAAGTTAAAGAAGCATCTAGAAAGGAAACTGTACACTTATTGTCTTCTGAGAAGCAGAAGCTAGAAAAGACCCTAACAAGCAATTCCAAGAACTGTGAATGGCCATAGTTTCTGCTTTGTAAAAACAAAACTGGAACAAAGGATATAATAACTTACTGTCATTATCCTCATTTGACTGTATTATGGGATATATTCAGACCTGCCACTTTTGGTCTGCTTTAAACGGACCAGAGTTCTTTTCCCCCGTTGGTCCGGACCTTTTGTGCAGCTGTGAATACACTCAAGCAAACCCTGGTCCGGACCAAACAACCGGACAGAGACCCAATTTTTGAGGTGGCCTCGGTCCGCTTCCAAACGGACTCTGTTGTGGTTCACTTGTGGTCTGAATACAAACCGGCCCGATCTGAACCAACTACAGAAAACGTATGTAAGGTGTACATTGTACTGAAATCATACTTGATAAGCTGTATGTTGCTTAGCAACATTACAGGCATGTTGTGGGACAGGATACATTCATGCTCCGACGCCGTTACAAACATATAAATAGAACATCACAAAATCTGTGTTGAATAAGCTGCTCTTGACTCCCACAATAATATTGCAGCTGTAATAACAGCACAAATATGCAGAACAGTCGCTGCCTGCAGCACGTCTACAGCTGTTTTCTAAATTTCCGGGTCTGTGCTCTCTCACCCGCGTCATTCCTGTCCAATAGGAGCAATGATTGACACCTGTGTGGCTTTGTTTACAAGTAATAGTTCACTTGTAAAAAATACAATGTGAAAGTAAACCGCACCAAACAAACAAAAAAAAACAAGTTCACTTTTGGTCCGGACCAAACAAGCGAACTAAAGGACTTTGCTGGTGTGAATACACCCATGGTTATTTTGTGTGGTCTTGTTTTTTCTTGTTTAGCTCGTCCTTTTGCTTGTGTTCTGCATTTTTATTCTTATCTAAGTTGGAGTTCATTTTTTCTCTAAACCTCTTAGTTCCTGTTTTATTTTAAACCCTATCTTTCCTCATGGTCTGTGTTACATTGACTTCCTGTTTTCTGCTATCACTCTTCCCTGCATACATATGCTCCCTGGTCATTTCAGTTCTTTGTCAGATCTTTTAGTCCAAGTCAGTCAAGCTCAGTCAACCTCCAGCTTTGCTCCTGAGGTTTTCATAGTGTTTCCACTTAAAATCTCTTGATTCTATGCACTGGCTTCAGACTTTGCTCAGTTTTTAGAGAGTTTATTTTCAGCTGCCTCTTATTAGTCTCATTTGTAGAAAAAAAAAAGCTTTACTACGTTATAGCGTGAAAACTTTATTTAAATAACAATACAATATCATATTATTTATATTGTATTGTATGAACGTCATAATTTACTGTGCAAAAATATATTGTTATAACAGTATTGTCGGAAAGTAAAACATTTTTTATTCAGACAATAAACTATAACACTAAAAAGATAAAAGGTATTATGTTATATGAGGAATGTTGTACTGTTCAAACAATACTCAAGTTTGTACAAATATTATCATGTTAATACAACATAACATTTATATTGTACTAATACGTATATTGTAAGTAGATGATGTATTGAAATGTACAGTTAGTATAACATTATAAAGTTTTGATATTATAACTTGATATAGCTCTAGTTTTCTGAACTAATTAGTTGGTCCTCAAACCCTGAAAGAAGCATAAATCCTTTTAATTTACAAAAAAAGCTTTAAACAAGCACTTAAATATGCATTATCTTATTTAAAAAATCATTTCAAACTTACACTAAGGTAAGTTTAATAAACACTCATAATAAACCGGCAGGTTTACCTGGTAGTCATGGCAGAGATGGTGAGAATGAAACATGCTAAAATAAATAAATGCACCCTTTACATCAAATATTTTACAGCCTAGGACATAAAAATGTCTGCAGCGAGGTCTGACATTTGGTATTATCTTCATCAGATAAAGAAAAACATAACACATCAAACCATGGCACCAAGTAACAGAAATCCTTCCTACCTTTGTAGGAAAATCAAATCAAATGCATTTATTTATTGGTTAACAGCAAATTTCTACATCTATAAAGGCAGACGTTTTGCACAATGCTGGTCTGCAATGTTTGTGTGTGTGTTTGTTTGTGTGTGTGTGTGTGTGTGTGTGTGTGTGTGTGTGTGTGTGAACATAAACAAATCAAGTATTTTTTTCGCAACAGTCAAGTGTAATATTTCCTGTCATTCTACAGTGAACAAGACTATTTACATATGAAACCTAACTGAGAAAAAAGAAATAAAAGCTCCTGCCGAAAAATGTTTCCAATGATTCCTAAAGTTGACATCCAATCAAATTGTTCCTCAAAGTCTGAACAGTCGATGCTTGGAAGAAACTGACAAAAAAAACAACGACCAAAAAACAAAAAAAACCCAAAATTGTTTTTAAAGTTGCCACAATAAAAGACTTCTGGAACTATCTCCTTTGGACAGACAAGACCAAAGTGACGATTGTTTTACAATTCTGCACAGCATCACATTTGGGGAAATCTACAGTCCTTATAGCAACTGTCAAACATGGCGGTGGCGAGCTAATGATTTGGGCTTATTTAGAGGAACCTGGATCCTAATGGACAACGGCTGCGTAGGCACAAAAAACCTTAAACTATCATTCCAGAGCGTTCTACCAAGCTCCAGAGTGCCTCTGTGGGCTTTGCATTTATTTACCATAACAATGTCTGCAATCCATGCAAGTGAAGGACATCATTAATGGATGTCTGATTTTTCACATAAAATATACAGGGGTTGGACAATGAAACTGAAACACCTGGTTTTAGTGCCCCTTAGAACATTATGGGCTGGAGACATATATTCATAAAGGACACAGCTCGTTACTGTTCCTAAGTAACGTTGGCATGCTAAAAGCCTGTTAGACAGAGTGCAGGCTAGCTAACCGAGCCCAGCTAAATAGCCAGGTAACATTAGCTTTCAGTGCGACTCCACGAGAGGCAGAACAAAAATAAGCCATAATATTCTGCTCAATAAGCACATAAATGATGATCATTAATTCAATCTCTGCTTATACCCTATTCTGCTTTAGTATTCTGCCACTGAGTACATCTTATCCTGTTAAATACGTTCAGCTTTTGAATTCATTGTCATGAGAACATGAAACAGCTGACTGTCAACACACCAGTTATTTTCTCATTACCAACAATAAATAAATGTCACAGGCAATAGTACATCTATAATAAATATTATTTTAGCAGTAGTAATGTAATAATAGTCTTACTGTTTTAGAAATTTAAAGATATTAGTTCATATTAAGATTATTGTCCCAGTAAAAGACCGGCCAGGAGGCTTGGTGTATACTTGTTGCAAAATAACTGACTTTATATAACAATCATTGCTGATGACTAGTCTGCAAATACACTTAAGCATGTCACAACTTTATACATTTAGTCCAACATTTTCCTATGGTAATATATGAGAATACAATAAAGTACAAATTTCAGTGCATTTGTTGTTTTTGTATTTATTTTTGAGGAGTACTAATTTTTATTTTGTTTGTTGATTGACATTAATTAAACTTAATTAAACTGCACCTACTGATAGATGTTGGTATGGTAAAACATATTTCCTAACATAAACATTATGTGTTGGTGGATGTATCCATGTCATTTTAAAAAACACACAAAGTCTAAAAGCTGAAAACAAAGCAACATACCTGATCAATGCATCGGTTTGGTCTCTTTAATGTAAACTGTTGCACCTTAGAACCAAACTAAAGACCTTAGGAAGTCTCTGGTAAATAGAAATCTGCACATTTTAAATAGTAACATCATTCTTCAGTCAGTGAGATAAATCATAAATTTTACACCCTAGTGTTTGAGTGATTCACTGACAGCTTTTTTCTCGTCCAGAGAGGCAAAACGCTGTTGGTTCAAGGTACTTACTGGCTCTGATCTGACATCCACAAATATAACTTACTTTTGATTCCAACTGTGCATCCATGACTCAATCAGTTACATTAACCCTAGCCTGACTTCCTCAAAACACTGTGAAGGTAGTGGGTTCAGACGCTGCGGCATCGATCAAAATAACAAACAATAACAAAGATTGTGAGGCCAGAGCAGAGAAAGGAGAGAGCGTCATCTGAAGGTGTCGGCTCAACACAAACTTAACTGATGGAAGTCAAAGGGAAGCAGCTTTGTACCCTCTCTACAATTAGAGCATTCGTTCACAGCAGTAGGATGCTACATAACTTTAAGAGGCACCTGAACATGGAAATGTGAGGATCCCAGAGCTGTACACCAATCAAGACCGGCAGCTTCTAGGAATGATGTGATATTAGCACAAGCATCCATCTTCCGATGTGCTCACAGAAAACGTGAATATGGAAAAGGAGGCACCTGCAGTCATGTCAAACAGCAAAACTCAGGATATCTAAACATATATGATAAGCGAAGGTGATTCCCTATGCATACACAGACAAATAAAAATACTTTGAGTGAGAAAAGAAAGGAAAAGCATTAAGCTCAGCAAGACCTGCTAGCTTGTAGTGCTGACCCTCTGTACTAAAATGGTAGATCCCAGATTTCTCCCGATTCAATCTACCACCAGCAACCATGGAGGCAAAATATAAAAAAGAGAAGAGACGGAGGAACAGAGGAAATCTAGCAATTTCCTTCTTCCTTTAACTGCCTAACAGAAAACATGCTCATGCTGTTGAGAACAAAAACACAGAGATGGGAGGATAGTGGTAATACTTACATGACGACTCTGTGCCGAACATGGCTGGTCCAGGAGCTGTGATGGAAAGATAGGAGGAGGGGGAGGAAAGAGAGGAGAGATAAGGGGGTCAGGATTGGGGGGGGGGAGGGAAGGGAATTGGGGGGAGGGGGGAGGGGGGTACGGGTAGGGGGTGAAAGGAGAGAGAGAGATGGGGTTGATGAGCAGGCAGCTACACAGCGGGGGTCATCAAAGCAACACAATGCAGCCAGCCGGCCGTCGCTGCCCCCCAGACGGCCAGATGCCCCGGCACCACTATCCGTTGCCGTTAAAGCGCTCCTCTGAGCTCACAGATGTTCGGCAAGTCCAAATGCCAACCGTAAGACCTTTTTAGGACAATTATTCCAGTAACTAGACAAAGCATAAAAAATAAATGAAAAAGAGAAACAGGAATCCTTCGCAGTGATAGAAAACTGTTCACATCCAGACAAGGATGGGGTTGTGGCTAGCTACTGCATCTCTCGGCTTTCTGCAGTCTGCATCCTCCTTTTCATCCTCTCCGCTCTGTCACTCCCTCACTTCTCATTCCACTGTAGAATTTACTAATGAAGACAGAGAGAAAGAAAGAGAGAGAGGGGGAGAGAAGGAAGGGAAAGGAGGGTTGACAAACTAAAAATCTGGAGAGGAGCCGCTGCATTTGCTATAAGACAATAGCCATACACGAACTGAGTGACGTCAGGACAGGGGGGCAGAGAGAGCTGTAAAAACACTGACGACTGCTACTGGACAGAGAGAGGGAGGGGGAGAGAAAATGAAAAGAGAAGAAAATGAGAACACGAGGCAGGACCTAAAGCAAAGAAGGGCCTAAGAAGAAAGGTACAGAAAAGAATAAGTTGATGTGACAAAAAAGACGGAGGGAAAGGAAAGAAGATGAGGAAATTAGCATTTTAGCAGTCAATAGAAGCAGCTGCAACAAACGGGAACAAGGAGATACAGTTTGTCAGCTTCTCATATCAGTTGGGCACTGAACATTTTCGTTTATTTACTGCTAATACACACACACAAAAACACGCAAACACACGCACGGACTGTAATTCAGGAGGTAATTCAGTCCTTTGATTCAGGTGTGGTGGACACATTAAAAAGTTGCAGGACACCGGGTCTGGAGGACTGGAGTTTAACACTTTTAAGTTAAATAATGCCCTGGAGGTGAACTGCACCTGCCTGTAAATACTGTTCTGTGAAAAAAGCATTGGCAATGCACATCAGCTTTCAAACTACTGAAACAATTTTGTTCAAAGTTTATTATCTAACCTGTTTTTAAAAAGTAATATATTCTACCAAGAAATTGGCAGCTAAATGGGAACAGACAATTTTTCGCTTGACCAGACTTAACTGGTGATTGGCAAATCAGATTCAGGAACAAGTCGTAGCAAGAACTCTCTGGTGGGGGTGCAAATGGCAAAAAAGGTAACAGGTTTCCAGAAACAAAACTGAATGTTCAATTTAGGCATGTTAAGATGTCCTTTCATTATAGAAAGTTATACACAATACAGCAAAGCTGCTCTGTTTAATAACTCTAAGAGTCCGATTATGTCTGTCAAGAAACATCCTGGATTAGGAAATGCTGGCAGCCTTTTCTACATTTCACAGTTAATATAAGAGTCTACTGAGGGCGCATACACACTGCTGGTCTGGTCCAGGGATCAGTCCAAGGATTGGTCAAAGTGAGAAAATTTACACCTTCAGTTGGCGAATGTTTGATTTCACACAGATATTTCTACGCTGGAATAAACTAATGTCATGCAGTTGCAACGGAAAAAAAGGATTACGACCAAAGTCTCGTCTGGGTTTCTCTTGCTACTTTGGTGTTCCAGGTGCGCCTGCACCTCTTCGCTACTCCACGTAGCCCCACGAGACAACTCTTTCGTCTTTGGAGTCATGCTCTTAATATGTTTTTCTTCTTCTTCTACTCAAACGTGCTGCACCTACGTCACATCATATGGTATGCTGGGAACGGCACACATTCACACTGCAAGATAGCCACTCCAGGGTCCGGGTAACCGTGCCGAGACTGGCAGTTGTAACCCATGCCAGGGTATGGTTCTCTGGTCCATTTTAGGGTCCAGGATGGGTTCCCACCAGCGTGATCCGCTCCAGAAACAACACTCTAGCATAGTTGAAAGGAAATTGGGCTCTACTGTAAATTTGTGTTACCAACCCTAATTGCTATTTTGATATAAACAATAACAAAAAGAAATAAGTATTTTAAAGACACTTATTTGGGTCAAAGTCGATATCAGCCAGGTCATTTTCATCATCTCAAGTTGGCACACACCAAAGCAGCACTGCAGAGACTCAGACAGTCCTGCACTCTCTCATCTAGCCGAGAATCAAATAAGTGAGCTTTTGCTGGAAGTTTAAAACGTCTGTAATGTTAAGTTGGCTGGAGAAGAGCCCTTGTTACATTTAGTCGACAAGGCAAAAGCAAAACAATTGTTTGGGTGTATTTGGCCAATGAAGAAAAGCTGAATAAGTTTGATGGGCCTTTATGCGTTTGTTGACTACTGGTGTTGGTGACTAGAAAGCAAATTAGCTCTTTGAGCTTGGCGAAGCCTATTCAAGACAGTAAGTCAAGTCAAGTCAAGTTTATTTCTATAGTAAGTCTGATGCTTATGAGGAAAAGATTAGTAAAACAAAGTAGTAACCATGCTGGATGGTATAGGCTAAGGTTATCTGTTTGAATATCAGCAACTACTACTAAGCAATCAATGATTCTACCACGGGCTAACTGGCATATACCAGAAAAATAAAGCTGTTAAGTAGTTAAGTGGAGGAGGTTTATTTATAGATCTGTAACCTGGAACGATTTGGTTTTGCAGGTCAGAGCTTTAAAAGAAATTGGTGATTGCAAACTATCCACAGATCTCTGATTAGAGCATCTCTACAAAGTATCATTCAAACTCTACATCAATGCATTTCATCTGTCTCAGTTCAAGTTTTCCCATTTCTTTAAAGATGCACTGAAACTTAATAGCATGGGGTAAAACCACTGTGACCATAACTGCCAAGTCTCTTTATTGAAAAGCTATTTGAATTTGCTCTTGCATAATGATGCACCTGTGCAGCAGTGGGCCAGGCTGATCTGGGCGCAGTGGTGAGACTGTACAACAGCTTGCTAAATAAATAGGCACTGGGCGAGTGTTTTCCTGGCACCAACTGTGAATGAGGAGTAGCATGTAGATTAGCTCAGCTTCTGAAAAGAGAAGCATGTCTGGATGGAGGCTTCAGTTCTTTTGTCACTTACACTCTCCTCTTTCTCTTCTCTTGCCTTTGTCCTTTAGGCACAGACCAGAGATGTCTCATATATGCCTGCTACACTGTAAAAACATATATGAGATTTTAGTTCGGTTTTCGGGATTATGTAATACTTTTTCTTTTGTACCAACATCTTATGGCGAATGTGTGTCGAGCAACCCATTATAACATTTAGAGATGGAGTGGAGAACAGTGATCATCTTGTTCCAGTGATACCTAGCTGTGGGTGGGATTTATGGCAGAGTGAACAATTTATTCCTGAGGCACAGACACTAAATACTAAGTAAGTCATCACCATTACACATTATATGTACAAGTGGAAATGATGCCAGCTAAATTTAATGCAAGTACCAGAGTAAAAAGAAGAATTTTATACATTTATATCGTTGTGCTCTGAGAATTGTCCAGTTTGAGAAAGTCAAAGCTGTGAGAGTTTGAAAAGAAACAGAGATTTGGTTTCAAAAATGGTGTGGCTCATCGGTGAAAGACAGTGATGGGTTGGCTTTCCATATCAAGGTGTACTAGAGTTTTTAGAAGTTAGAGCTTGGAAACCACTAAAATTTCTTTACATCATTCCTAAATTTCTTCCATGAACAAGAGCCTTCATTGGCTGTTGGTAGCAGAGTGCTCCCCCTCTCCTACCTGTTTCTAGACATTGTGAACCACCTGGCTAAGTTAAACGTTTTATCATGAAATACACGGTCAGCCGTTTGGAAGTATTTCCAGTCATAAAAAACAGACAGTTTGGTGTTTAAAATTTGAAGAATCCCATGCTGCTCTCTTTTTCAAGTATTACATAAAAAACAAAAATACTTTGAAAAGAAAGTACTCATGTCTGCCTACTGCTGATTCTCTGTAGGATGACATGTGGGACATATAATCCGGATAATTTAACTTACGTTAACTTGTCAAGCCCCAAAGGTTACTCTTCAAACAATTAAACTACAAATATAGTGTATAACAGAAATAATCCTATTATAGTAATAATAAGCAGAAATGTCCTGATAAGGGGTCTTTTTGACCCTTCAACAGAACAGAGTCCTGTACCTCATTAAAGTTGAGAAAATCATATATATGACAATAAAAGCTGTAAATAAACTATATTTCATCAGTTGTATTCTTAATTTACTGACTGATGGCTTTTAGGATGCTGCAGACTCCGTTTTTCTGACAGCAACGAATATTCTCTCCAGACTGCAGTTTGTAGATGAGCCATAATATGCTGGTCCAGCACAGGTTAAATTGGTCAGGAAGGCTACTAGAATTTACACATAAAAATAGGGCTGGGTATCAATCAAAAAATTTCAATACCGGTACCTTCACTTCGATATTGGTTCCTGAACGATACTTCTTTCGATACCAGTTTTATATCAATTCTAACAAAAAGAAAATTACATTACATATTAAAGTACAAATCTAAAGTTTTATTTTCAACTCAGATTTTTCCATTCCAAGCCCTTTTCTTACTAGGGATGGGTACCTTTAACATTTGAACCGATATGGTACAGATTATCGGTACCGATACTTGACGGTACCAGTTTCGGGTACTTTTGTGTTTGTTTATGTGGTAATAAATGTTTATTCGTTTAATAGTAAAATCTCAAAAACTTTCAATTTAACATATTTATTTCTCAATATATAAACTTTAATGAATATATCAAAGCAACATCCAGCTGTTCGTATATTAATATCTCAGTTCTTTCAAACATTTCTTCAACATTAAAACCCTTAAATGACTATGTAGTGTAATGCACAAATTAAAACCCAGCCATGTTGCTGGCTGCAGACGAGTCGCTAACGAATGCAGGCGCTGAATGCAGGAGTCGTAGCTGTAGATCTGAGGTTGACAAAAATTGTCTCTTCAGGCTAGACAAAAATCCTGTGCTTAACCAGGACAGTTTATAAACACACACTCAGAAGAATATATAAATGGATGGCCCATAGTTTCCTCTTACTGCAGCTTCTTTTAGCTGTCTACATATTCAACAGAACATTCTTACGGGAAAAAAAAACTTTGAAATGTTTATTTAGCTTCTACCTACTGCATTTATATATTATGTCTATATGCATCTTTCTGTCTCTTTATCACATTTTTTATCTGTGTTTGTATCGTTCTTTCTTTCTTTCTTTTCTCCATCTATCATGTATGTATTTAATAACCAAGCCAGGTGAAAAATTCTTTTCAGTGGTGACTGGAGTCGGAGAGTTAGTCCTGCTGCTGCTCGCAGGAGAGGAAATGCTGCCATCAAAACTAAATTTGGCGCTTTTTAAAATCGTAGATATCCTTGCCTACTTTCTAGGTTTTAAGGCCTGTTTTTCTGTCCGCTGTCAGGAGCTCGTGTTCACCTGCGTACGAGCGCACATAACTCAGTGTGTCAGCATCAGCATTGGTGACACAGAGTAGTCTGGTTGGCGGTGCGGAGCACCCCCCTTGAATATTAGTGGGGAACTGCTGCAGGAGCTTCCTCAGATTAGGGAAATAAAAGGAAATATATTTGACTCAACACAAACAGTTACAGTCTTCAATAAACTCACATCTTGCACCTGGTGACAAAGTTTTTATGTTGAGAGGTTTGCTGAAGTGCTGGGCCAGTGTTTAACATGTTTATTTAACCTGTGGTCACGTCTGCTCTCAACATGTTTCTGTGTGGTTCGAGTTAACTGTCTGAGAAAAAGATGTTGCTTCATAAAGTCGGAGCTTTATTGAAAGTTATAAAAGCAGTGCTCTAGCTGCACTTTGCGCAGCTTTCCATCACATCAACAACTGTTGGCGGATACCTGTGCACAACGCACAAAGCAGTTCACACAGATTGTAAAGGAAAATCACTGATTTTTAAATCGATAAAATAAACCTGCATGGCTTGAAATCCTGTTTTGCAAGTGGTGGACTTAAAAATAGGCTGTAATTGATATTTTTGACTGTGCAACACATGATTCACTGCGGGTGTCGTTTGCAAAAATCACAGACACAGCAGCAACAGTAAGACTGCACAAAATTAGGAAAACAAGCATTATCTGATAATAGTGCTGAAGGTTGCAAAGACAATATGACTTGCAATGAGTAAACAAATAATTTATGGTTAAATGTATATCTGTTTGATTTCATAGAAAACATAGACCCTTAAATAACAGGTAGTCTATCCAGCTCCTGGAAATTTCTTATTTTCAACAACAAGGTTTGGTTGAAAAAGTTGCCTCTGGCCAGCATCTGCTGAGATATGAGATGAGATACCATGAGATAACTTTGTTGTAGTTTCTTAATGACTTTACCACCTCTTCACCTTCTAAAACCTTTTATTCTGCAATAAACCAGTGTTACCAATAAATTAAAGGTATGGAGAGCCTATAATTAAAGAATTAGCTAACATTTATTGCCATCCAGGAAGTTCTTCATGATATGCATATTAAGCAAGAGATATGCTAACACTGACTATGTTAAATCGTTTATAGGAGCTGATCATCTCCCCAAATATCAGTGAAGCAACGTACCTTGTTCACCCATGTAAGTCCATTGTTCATGTTTGGCTAGCTACTGAAGTTTGTTTACTCTACTGCATACCACAATGAAACACATGCCTGGCTACAGGACGTTTTGTCCGATAGAGATCGGATCATGCTGCCACATAAAGTAACCACTCTAGAGTTAGTTTGGAACCGTACTGAGGCCACCTCCTCCAAAGGTCTTGGTACAGTTGTTTTGGTCTGTGTCCTAGTGCCATTCCTGCGTTCAGCTCTACACAAACAAACCTGAGTTCATTTTAAAAGGCCTAAACCTCAGGTGTGAAATCACCTCCAAAATCAAAACAGCACAACCATGCCTTGTTGCCAATTTAATATCTGGATAAACTAATATCTGGAATTAAACAATGTATACTCATTTAAAGACCTAAACACCAAATAATTTGATGGAAGTTACTTTTCTAAATTTGATCAAAAATTTGTGTCTGATTCCTGATGTCTGGTTTCTGAGAAGCTGTAAGTGGCTGATACTAGGGATGCACCGGTACCATTACCAGCATAGGGTATCTGTCCAATACCATAAGTGTGTACTCGTCATTGTATTCATAAAAATGTTCTGATACTACAGGATCTGATCCCAGTATGAAAGGTGATACAGTGGGGCCAAAAAGTATTTAGTCAGCCACTGATTGTGCAAGGTCTCCTACTTAGAAAAATGAGAGAGGTCTGTAATTTTCATCATAGGTACACTTCAACTATGAGAGACACTAGCAATTTGTCTAGGGACAACCCAACCCCACCCCAGTAGATTGCCCTTGATGGCCAGCTGTTGTTGATAACATGGAATTTCAATGTCTCCAGTGTACTGGAGCCAAGTTATGACATCCCACGCCGCCATCATATCACTGGTGTCAGTAATTCATATTTCAAATGTTCAGCTGCATAACAGATGCCCACAAATGACAGATAACAGTGCCCAGCTTTGCCATACTCAGTTCTACCCTTCAGTTTATCTGCTCTGGGTCAGTAGAATCGTTCTGCTTCCTCTGACTACTTTAAACACTTAAAAAGATAACAAAGGGTTGTCTTCCTGCAGTAACAACTTCCACATTTACATAAGGTGCCTTTACTGATGGGAAAGCTTTCCACGCCGCCCGACCCGCTGAAAATCATCCGGTCACCGTGCCAATTCTCAGTATGGCTACTATTTTTTTCTTTTAACTTTTTTAAATAGAATTAGGTTACACCCCAATAATTCTATGCACCCATTTATTGAAAAATACTGAAATATCTCTAAGTGTGGCAGAAAGAAGGCCAAACATCTCAGAAATGTGTCGCTTTAATTCGATTTTGACAGAAGAGATGTGTTTCTAATGTTTATCACTACATAGGCAAAGCCAAATCAAAGGTTTTTCAAACACACAAAGGCTTTTGCTTAGTGGCGACTCAGCCTCTTTTCTCTGCAAACACAATAAGGATGCAAGTCCTTTACAGTGAAACGTGCCGCCAGATGGATCAGGATAAACTGATACTCAGAAACAACACAATGACCTTAAAGTAATGCATTGTAGAAAACAGTCCTTTTTGCTGCTTTTCTTTTGTAGGACAGCATTCAGGAGCATTCCACCCCTGAACAATGTACACCTCACCCTGCCCCCACTTCCATCATAAAGTACCACTTCAAAAAAGCATCGTTCACTGGTTGCTAGGTAACTAAAATAAGCAAGAGAAGAGCACAGCCATCCTTCTGCGAGAGGAAATATGAGAAGGTGACGGACAGTCTTATAATGGAAAGGCTGACTGAAAACCTGCAGGACAGAGGATAACGTTGCAACAAGAGCATCGGAGAAGAAATAGGGGATTCAGATGATAGACAACAGACACACACACACCTTGTAAATGGCTAAATACTATAAAACTAGCAACATTCCCTTAGTTTTATTTTGCAGATTTGGGGTCCTGTTTGTCATTTGAAATTAACAAGAAGCTGACAGAACCTGTTCAGTCCACCTTATTCCTGGTATTTAGTGAGCTGTATTTTTGAAGTAACTGGTTTGCATTTTAGCTAAACAAAATGTTACAAAAATTACACACTTATGGGCATGTCCTTTCTCCTACTAAATGAGTGCTTGTTGATTTTTACCGCTGCATCTTTTTTCAGACTAATCTTAGCCTGTGGTAAGGTCAAACATGGACAAAAAAAGAAATCTGGATTATTTCTCAGATCAGGGCTTTATTTTCCAACAACAGACGAGAAATCAAGGCAAATGCGGCAGAAGAATATAAATTTAAGGTGACCACCAAATGCCCTGCATGTCTGTGTAAATCCTCATTTCCCATTCTTATTTGTACAAAAGCTCATTGCATTTACCAAAGAAGAAATAAATGGACATCTTTTCTTATAATTACGAGATCTCTTAATCATGAGAAAAGATGTCTATTTTTTTTCTGCAACCAACTTCTGTATATTTGCCCAAATTGTCACACTTCTGGCAGCAGCGCTGCAACAACAGACAACACTCAGCCCAGTCCCTCCCCTCCCTGCAGCTTCACCTGAAGAAAACAGTGAGCTGCTGCTGCTGGAAGTTTAAGCTCAGCTAACACAGACAGTACATCCAGAAAAAAACACATGCAACCCTCTTTAGCTGACAAAGCAAACACAAAGGTGTTGTTTGTAGTACTTTCCTAACGAGGCAAGTGGACAGGAATAAAAACGCAATGTTGAACGCTGCCGCATGCTACCTGAGCTAACGCTACGAGCCAACGCTACAACCCTGAAGTTTAGGGCAACTTACAAATGTCAGTTAAGCTCCTGTATCTGCAACAGTGATGTGATAAACCTCCTGGACGACATAAGATAATGCTATTTGTTTAAATATTAGCCTCAACGACATCGCAATAACTGTGTTCTGTCGGTCTGAGCTCCCAATCAAGATGAACTTCTCAGGTGCACAGTTGTGAACCATCAAATGCCCCATACTATTGCAGTACAAATTTTATGGTGGAGTAGAAAAAAGTAGGAACCCATAGCAACCTACCCTGCTGCTGTAGCTCATCACTAAAGAAATGTTTTGGCAAAATTATCAAAAAGACAGAATTGTACAGGTCAGCTGCAGAATACATTTGTGTGGACCAGATCCTTGTTTACACTGTATGTAACATATGCTTTGTATGCCCCTGATCCAGGTTTGTTTTAAACCAGTTTATTTTAGTATAGAATTATCCTTTATTTGTCCTTCAGTAGTAAAATGTATTTGTAATAATGGCAGTGACAGGCAAATGGAAGCACAGTAAGGCACACTAAAGATACGCAATTCTAAACAATAATGACATGGCTGAACCACAAGTACATACTTCGATAAAAAGATATTAACACTTACATTAAGTGTTGCCTACTGTTTTGCCAAACGAGGCTTGAGTTGTTTCCTACTTATTGGTTTTCTCTAATTAAGGAAGATAAAATATTGCCAAACTGTAAATATTCATATTTTTTGCTCTTTACTAGAAAGAACTCTGTGCTTTCAAAAAAAAAATTTGCTGCAGTATTAAAATGGTATCGAGTATTTTTCTTAGTAGCAGTTTTAAGTTTGAAAATGTAGTACTGTGACAACCCTATTCTAAATTATTTCTAATGAGTTAAACTGTATTTTCTCTCTCTTCCTTTGTGTATGTAGTTTACATCTAAATTACAATGACTATGAATGATTCTTAAGATCATCATAGCCAAACTAATAATTAATATAGCCATGTTGCAATTTTAATTGCTAGATAAACTCATAATATAATATATTGTTTTATATTTAGCAGTATTTATTCTTAACAGATTAAAGATTAACAAAATGACATCATGTTATACATGTTTGTTTTCAGTTTTTTGTTGCAGCGCAGTCAAAGCAGTTACTTTGTTTAAGGTTATTGTACTAGCCCAAACCTAGTATAGATAATATTAGATAATAGCATTTACTAAATCAAAACTTTAACCATTACAAAAGACGATATATGCTGATGGCCAATCCAAAGCCAAGTAGCAGTTGGAGGTCTTCATCAATTTAATATCAAGTGATCAGTTCCGGAGTCTGTGGCCTAAACTCAAATCACAATATGTCAAAATCAAGCTCTATCCAGCACCCTGTTTAGTGGCTCTAAAGACAGTAAAACTGCAATGTAATGCACAACCTACAAGGTGTCAATGTACAGATGTAAATGAGCTCAAAATGTCAGCTACATGATGCCACTATTGACCATTTCATCAAAAAGGAATTAAGGGATGGACTTTTAAAGAAACCCCATCCTCAGATGGAATGGTAACTTGGTCACTTTCTATGGTCTGCTTCACTGTCTTTTAACCGATATCCAGATTTGTTCACAACTGCAGTCACTTTGCAGGTTCCCTCTTCTCTCAAATTATTCCCCATTTCTTACAGTCTCTTTTTTATCCATGTAATTTACCAATGTACATCAGTTTTTTTAAAGTTAAGTATTTCTCATGGTATATGAAGGAATTTAAATACCAAAACTCAAGAGAAAGCATTTTCAATTAAAAGACCAAGATTTCATACCTTGGTGCTAAGAACTTGTAATGCTTGCACTCAAAACTTCTGCTTTCTGTTCTCCCACAAATCTTTGTTTCCGCTCTCAGATTTAATGCTTGTTTGCACAAATATTTTCTCCTAATTGCCTTCTTCTCCTCACACACAAACTTGCCCTCTGCACAGATCAAAACGGCGCTCATAAGTCTGTCTTTGCTGCAGGCAAATTCTGTTTGCTCTCTCTCACATTAAATTGGTGTCATCGTCCAGCAACCGCTCCAGCCAACTGAATAACAGTGTGCAACTGCAAGGTCACACTTTGGGGTGTGCTCGTGTGGCAAAAAAAGATCGCTACAACTTCTTGCACCGCCTGCCCACTGGATGGAGGGAAAACAACGTCATCTTTCTGCTCCGTGTTACAATTGTCAGGGAGTCAGGACAAATTTTCAAAAGAATAACCATTTGATTTTGTCCACTTAAAGAGAAGGATTTTGATCATGCTGGCTGCGATTGTTAGCTTTACATTAATTTACATGACAAACGGCAAATCTGTGTTCTCTTCGTCAATGAAAATCTGCTAAACTCATCTTGAACAACAGCTGTTCCTCATTATACTGACACTTTTTGGGTCACATTTTAACAAGCAGAGGGCAACATATTATCTACATGTACTATATTAGCTAGGATTGGTGGAATGGACAGGATTTGTTCATCTGGGTTCTTCTTGAAACCTTAGAAAAATCTTTAAAGGCTGCAGCTTTCTTACCAGTGTCCAGCTGTGATGTTCAGGGAAGTGGGATCTCATTCAGAAGCTACAGAACCCCCTGTCTTTATATGGAATGCACAGGTCTTTTCTACTGGTATGTTCCTGGTAACAAAGCTGAAGTCCTGCCTATGAGTGTTTGGAGGTGTCAAATAAAATATCAGAGAGGAAGCAGAAAACAAAATACAAAAGCTCACTTTGGTTTTTCTGGGACACCTTAGACTCACTGCAGGCAAACTTTATGTTAAAGCTGATGGCAGATCAGAATCTGATGCTAGGACACTTTTTTGCAGATCATGCAGTACATACAAATACCAAATAAAAAGCTTTTAGAACGTTTTTAGAACTAAAGTTTATGCTGTTATGCAGATATCTTTAATGTTGGAGCTCTTGCTTATCTCGTCATTCACCCTGATGGTCCACAACTTGGTGCCAGTCAGATGAAAAAGTGGTGGACTCGAACACAAGACAGTTTCACAAACCATAGATAGAAATGTTTTAATATGAAACTCAGTAGTAGGGCATAGCTCTGATCCATAGATAAGTGTTTTCCAACCCTGGTCCTCAAGGCAAACTCCCCTGCATGCAGTTATTTTAATCCAATAATACATGTGTACCATACACATGTATTATTGGATTAAAAGAAAACTATGAGTATATCAATGAGCAGGACTCCATTTTGATTAAATTAACTAAGTTTCTGGTCACAGTGTACTCTGCTTATTTTAAACTAAGATAGCCTATGTCTGTTTTTCAAGCATAGCTTGAGAGGAATATATTAGGCTGCGAATACACCCAGCGTTCATGAATATTGTAGTACAGTGTCAGGAGCTCGGCTTGCTAAATATTATCAGTATTGTTGATGGTTTCGTGTGTTTGGCAGCGGTCGTTTTTGTGCTTTGGACTGCTGTCATCAGTCAGCGTCAGAGTGCAATGGTGCGATTGCTGGTAAAAGGATTTACATTTTCCGCAACATGACCTGATGAATGATTTGACTTTATGTTAAGCCAGGATTTGAAACTGCTAAGACAAAAAGACTATACTGACACAATAAAACTTATCTGACTGTGTTGCAGGGGTATAGTAGGAGTGTAGTGCTATAAATAATAACCTCAAGATAAACTCAGTGAATCTATATTAATCTACCCAACTGCGTCTGTTATTCGAAACATTCTTCTTCATTTCATTACAGAGATGGCATTGATTCAAATATGTGCAGGCAGTCAAATACTAACTGCAATTAAATGCAGGCCAGTGAAAATGCCATTAATTAAACCGTGGTCGTATGTAAAACAGGGAGACGAAAAGGGAGGGGAAATAACCACCTGCCTCTAAATGCAGGTGTCAGTCTTGTATGATGAACTAAACTCTTTCACATTAATACACTACAGTTCCTACTATGTCTAACTTGCAGTGTTTAAATGTGTATAGCACTTTGGTTTCATTAACTGGATAAGACGGCCACAAAAACATCCCCATACAATTATCATTACTTTCTGAAGAACAACGGTTCTTAATTTTAGAGCAAACGGTGCAAAAATGAACATCTGGGTACGTCCCGATCCAAACTCAAGTGTTGGCTCAGGATATCAATTACGGCATTTTTTAATGATCAGTATCGTTGTCCCTGCTAACTCCCTGACAACTGTTGTTGGTTTTCTGCCTGCGATTATACAGGTCCTTCTCAAAATATTAGCATATTGTGATAAAGTTCTATATTTTCCATAATGTCATGATGAAAATTTAACATTCATATATTTTAGATTCATTGCACACTAACTGAAATATTTCAGTTCTTTTATTGTCTCAATACGGAGGATTTTGGCATACAGCTCATGAAAACCCAAAATTCCTATCTCACAAAATTAGCATATTTCATCCGACCAATAAAAGAAAAGTGTTTTTAATACAAAAAACGTCAACCTTCAAATAATCATGTACAGTTATGCACTCAATACTTGGTCGGGAATCCTTTTGCAGAAATGACTGCTTCAATGCGGCGTGGCATGGAGGCAATCAGCCTGTGGCACTGCTGAGGTCTTATGGAGGCCCAGGATGCTTCAACAGCGGCCTTTAGCTCATCCAGAGTGTTGGGTCTTGAGTCTCTCAACGTTTTCTTCACAATATCCCACAGATTCTCTATGGGGTTCAGGTCAGGAGAGTTGGTAGGCCAATTGAGCACAGTGATACCATGGTCAGTAAACCATTTACCAGTGGTTTTGGCACTGTGAGCAGGTGCCAGGTCGTGCTGAAAAATGAAATCTTCATCTCCATAAAGCTTTTCAGCAGATGGAAGCATGAAATGCTCCAAAATCTCCTGATAGCTAGCTGCATTGACCCTGCCCTTGATAAAACACAGTGGACCAACACCAGCAGCTGACACGGCACCCCAGACCATCACTGACTGTGGGTACTTGACACTGGACTTCTGGCATTTTGGCATTTCCTTCTCCCCAGTCTTCCTCCAGACTCTGGCACCTTGATTTCCGAATGACATGCAGAATTTGCTTTCATCTGAAAAAAGTACTTTGGACCACTGAGCAACAGTCCAGTGCTGCTTCTCTGTAGCCCAGGTCAGGCGCTTCTGCCGCTGTTTCTGGTTCAAAAGTGGCTTGACCTGGGGAATGCGGCACCTGTAGCCCATTTCCTGCACACGCCTGTGCACGGTGGCTCTGGATGTTTCAACTCCAGAC
This sequence comes from Girardinichthys multiradiatus, assembly GCF_021462225.1. Taxonomy (NCBI): domain Eukaryota; kingdom Metazoa; phylum Chordata; class Actinopteri; order Cyprinodontiformes; family Goodeidae; genus Girardinichthys; species Girardinichthys multiradiatus. The sequence continues at coordinate 5,307,132 of NC_061795.1, read as the reverse complement.
TCAGTCCACTGCTTCCGCAGGTCCCCCAAGGTCTGGAATCGGCCCTTCTCCACAATCTTCCTCAGGGTCCGGTCACCTCTTCTCGTTGTGCAGCGTTTTCTGCCACACTTTTTCCTTCCCACAGACTTCCCACTGAGGTGCCTTGATACAGCACTCTGGGAACAGCCTATTAGTTCAGAAATTTCTTTCTGTGTCTTACCCTCTTGCTTGAGGGTGTCAATAGTGGCCTTCTGGACAGCAGTCAGGTCGGCAGTCTTACCCATGATTGGGGTTTTGAGTGATGAACCAGGCTGGGAGTTTTAAAGGCCTCAGGAATCTTTTGCAGGTGTTTAGAGTTAACTCATTGATTCAGATGATTAGGTTCATAGCTCGTTTAGAGACCCTTTTAATGATATGCTAATTTTGTGAGATAGGAATTTTGGGTTTTCATGAGCTGTATGCCAAAATCATCCGTATTAAGACAATAAAAGACCTGAAATATTTCAGTTAGTGTGCAATGAATCTAAAATATATGAATGTTAAATTTTCATCATGACATTATGGAAAATAATGAACTTTATCACAATATGCTAATATTTTGAGAAATAGCTGCAACCCCAGCGGGCCATGCAGTTTTTAGAAACCCCCACCTATATTCTTGAGCATGGCTTACCAAACACTGAAATAGCTTTTACCATTTACAAAGACATTAATAGTGAAAGAGACTGCTGTGGCTTTCAGTCTGTCTCTATGTGTCATGTTATCTTCTCTGCCTGTGCTCAGACAGCAGCTGAGACACTAGTCATTAAATAGTATGATGTTCAGTGAAAAGCTCCTAGTTTACAAAGAAGGTAAAACAAGCCTTCAAGTATGTTTTTTTTTCTGCACACACATAACTGGGACAGCATTAAAGGATGTCACAAAACAACTTAGTGAGTTATAGTAAAACAGTAAATATGGTAACATTAGCTTACCACTACAGCAAAGAACTTTGGAACATTATCATCACGAGCAAGATGTGAGTTTATTAAAGGCTGTTGCTGTATATGTCGAGTCAGATATACCCTAAATTCCGGACTACAGAGCGCACCTGATTAAAAGCCGCATGCTCTAATTTTAGAAAGAAAACCCATTTTGTACTTGTACAGGCCGCACCGGATATTAAGCCGCGGGTGTCCCACGTTGTAATATGATTTACACAGAAAGATATTACACGTGAGAATTTTTTCACTTTTAATTTAATCCGTATTGTAATATAAACAAATGCATATTGCAAATGTTTTTTTTGAACAGTGGCTAACACGGCTACCTTTAAATCTACGTACGTTATCAGTAACACACAAATTTCATTGCTTATGCTTTTTTAGTGAACAGTGCACAAACAACATTCCAATATCTCCTAACTGATATACACTGCAGCCTACCAGGTCAAAAGTCATTGATCACCTTCTTCATCTTCTTCCTGCGAACTGAAACCATCAAAGTCCTGTTCTTCATTGTCCGACTTCATCAGCCTCAGGATCTCGTCACTCACTTCAGCCTCTTCGTTGACGCTCTCACTTGAGCGCACCCGGTCCCCTTAATCACGCAGCAGTCCAGCCTTTAGAAACCCGTTGGTGATTTTTCATGTTGATGAGGGTGAATATAAATGACTGATTTACAATACCGGTAATTGAGTGCAACCCCTAACCCTATGCCATGAATCCAGTGCCAGGGTCCGGCTCCCAAGCTACCCAAGCCACCGCCCACACAGCAGAGAGAAGAGGTCTTGTCCGAATGCTTGTCAGTACATGTCAAAGTGCTCCTATATGAATATCACAAATTTGCTGATTTTGAAATTCAGAAAGTTAATTAGCTAATCTTAAATATATGTTAAGTAAACAATCACTTTATTCAAGTAAATTATTTACATACTTGAAATGTGAAAACAGCTCCAGTCAGGAGTTAGGTTTTGTCTTCCAGGATAGATAGTTTACATTTTTCCTCGCTCTTCTAGTATGAAAAATGTGGAGGAAAAAATAAATAATTAAGTATTCATAATTTATTTATTACTTTAATTACCAGTGCTAATTGTCTATCATATAATCCTTAACTGTAGTGTGATTAATTTAATTCTATTTTGAGAAACCTACAGAAACTCCTTGCTCCTTTACATTTGTAATTAAATCAATTAATCAATAGCAAAGCAAAGAATTCATCCTTCAAAACAGATTTTTACAAGATTATGAGATTGACTGACTTTTATACATTAACAGCTCCACATTACCAATTCTTTGTTAAACAGCTAATCTTTTTGTGCCTACCTACACGCCTTCACCTAAACACTGTTGAGGCTGAACGTCTTGCGTCTATGCTCAGGAGTACCTCTCACTGTGCGCTCCATTATTGATCTAGGTACAAACAAAATAGGATTCCTGGCATTTGTGCAGTCAGATAGCTCCGATAGGTCACATATTAGAAAGCCAGCTATTACGACTTGCTTTGAATAACCTTTGTGGGTACTTCAATGTGCAAAAATGGAACAAATGATCCGAGCTCATGTATGTGAATGTTCTCAATAACTATGATCCAGGGAATGGAGACAGAAAAAAAGAAAAAGGATGGACTTCTCTCTGGGCCAAGCATTTCTCACTGAGATCACATTACCAATGCACTGCTGCGTAGCTTCTAAATAAAGACTTCTGACCAGTCTGCTCTGGATCTGTGGTGAACGAGTGCTGTGGTTGGGTGTGTTGCGTCATAATGCTAACTCGGAAAATCCTTCATCTTCTTTTGCTGAGAAAGAAGACAGCTGAAAAAATGCTGTATAACTTAATGCATAAGGTTTAATAAACTTTTTTTTTCCAGATAAAAACATCTTTAGAATTGATCACCTCAACATTCTGGATCTGTGACATTTTTTACATAAAGTTCCAAAAAAGTATTTAATTACCCTGTAATTTAACATTTTAAGCAGTCTTTAAATAATATTTAACTAGAAACCAGTCCTAGTCACTTCAGGGTACATACATATGACCAGAAAATCGAATTATTACTCCATGGCAGACATGTTATTTCCCCAAGATTGAACCTTTCCCATCTCCGACCATGTGCGCCTGATGAGTAAGGTAGAGAATGGTGGTGCCACCAGTGCAGAGCTGGCAAGTGGGCATTAGAACAGCAGCACACACAGTAAGCTTACGACTTTTGGACACTGCCTTGTGACAACAGAGCAGCAGAGAAGCCACCCTCTTCCAGTCTGCTGGAACAAAAGTCTCCATGACAGGTAAAAATATCCAAGGTTAAATTACAGGAGGTCATTTTCCAAAAAGTGCCAAATCAGATGCAACTGTGTCTGATGTGATGAAGTCTTAAATGTTCTGAACGGGAATCCCACACTATCCTATCTCCAAAGATAAACCAGTAAAAGGGAACAACAACCTTAGACATTGTCACAGAGGAAAGGGAAGTGAGAGTATGCTATCATTTTTAATGTCTCATCTCAGGAGTCTGCAAGTCACATAAAGTTGTTCTTAAAAGGTAAATAATATACATTTTTTCCTAAATCTCTAAATAGTCCACTCATATTTTGAAATTTTCCAAAGTCATACAGTTTGTTTCAGTTATCATTTTATGTTCATCTGCCACTAACCATAAGCTGGCTTCCAGAAACTTTCAGTTGCTTTACTTGTTCCAAAAACCGAGTATGTCTGTGATCATTGTCCAAGTTTCATCGAACTACCTGGTGATTTAATGGCACCCTGCTGAATCTGGAGATGACCCTCCTTTATTATTCCATTCATTTCATGCAATGTACCAGCATCATAAAGCCCCACAGCATCATGCTGCCACCACAGTTCCTGAAAAGCTGGTGCAGTGAAAGCCTCTCCATGACACTTTCAAACATACTTCTTGTCATTGAGGTCGTATAGCTCAATCATTGCCCCGTCTTACTATTAAACTTTTCTTCAGAAAGCGCTTTACTGGTCAAAGGTTGGACATTTAATTTCAGACTACGGGCTTCTTTGTTGGTCAGTACCATATCAGTACATAGTGACTGAATACCCTCTTTAATCTGTACAGTGAAAGTCATTTTCCAGCAGTTTCCGGTTCCTAAAAGGCTTCAACCTCAGGGTTCCTGGGTTGCTCCCGAACATCCGAACCAATCTCGTTTCCTCTAAAGGTGACAGTTTGAATGTCAGCACCGTGCTAAGGTCTAGAATAAGACACGAATAACTTGTACATGTGCACAATTATTTGAACTTATGACCTTTGAATCCTATGTTGTTCAGAAATGGCTCTAAAAGACTGTTGCAATTGTAAATTGTGAACAACAATCCACAAGCGGGTTCCTTGAACACTACCAGTGTGCTAACTCTGGTTCAGTCTAAATCAGTGCTGTCAAACAATTCAGTTTTATGTTGGCAAAGAAAAACTACCAGCTTGAATCAATCATGACCACTAGTGAAAAATAAATAGATCATGTCAGGTTAAAATTAGAGCTGTAATATTGGTAAATATTGCGATGCGTATCAGGTGCCTAATTTCTTATTTCCTCCTATTTTTCATCTGAGCTTCCATCACTCTGTGACCTTCAGCATTTTGGGTGAAGTCACTTGTGTCCAGTGTGGGCTTCTGTTGCTGTAAGACTCTGTCCAACTGGCTAAATATTACATTAGCATGAATAATGCAAGTTCATAACACTTGGAATATATTTACTGCACTCCAAACAGCCCTTTGCGATATGAACACAGCACAAACTGATATTGAGATGACAATATATTCGTGATATATTGTGCAGCCTTAGTTATAGTTGATTTTAGAACCTTCAGTCCAATGTGTTTACAAAAAATAGGCATATGTTTACCAATTTCTGGTCTGCAATGTGTGCATAATACTGATCTTGTGCACCCAGTTGTTTAAAATAATAATTTGTTATATTTTATATAGTAATTTCAGAGTGGAAAATGATATGCTCAAATAAATCAATAGAAGCCAAACATTATTATATGTAAGTCCATGAACAGTGTGTGGAAACCTGTCCACACACTAAGGTAACTATGGTAAAGGGCATGCAATTTTATCAGGTCTTGAAATTATAATTTTGCAAGTCTCAGAATAACTGACATCCAGAAAGAACCTAAATTACTCTGCATGGCTTTTTAAAGACTTGTTCAAGAGGTTTTTTTAAGCAACAGTTTCTGAACATGGCAGAAGCAGCAGCTTTGCCTCTTCTCTCCTCAGGGAGAGAGTCAGTAACATGCATGCCACATTTTACCTGCCGAACAGAGCTAAAGTGTTCCTGATTTTAGCCAATGATCACGCTCTCTCCCCAGGAGGTCAATGTGTGCTGCTCCAGGCTTTCTGAAAGGAACACATTCTCCCATCTGCTGCTCAGCACACAGTCTCAGGAGACCCATCCCTCGCTTCTGGAAACCAGTAATGCCAACACTGAAACCAACACTTCCAGATAAAAAGCTACTGGGTCCACAGGAGTACAAGACGTGGCAACGCTGGGATCTGTGTTGTGCATTTTATTTAAACTAACCTAAATTTGCTTCCTGACACACTTTCTCCTAAAAGTGAGTTCCTTCCTTTAGGAAAGAGCAAACAGGACAGGTGGGCAAAAATAAATCAACTTTTGACGCTGAAAACAAAGAGTGTTGCCGTGAAACATGATGGGAATCCTGTCTAACACTGCACAGCTCTGCTGCCTGGAATTTGCCAGTAGCACTGGGAAAGAAAAGAGTTTATACTGGAAACTTCCTACGCATGCATTTCACATGTTTGCGACCGCGAAAAAAAAATATAACTTCTACCTGACTAAGAGGAAGCCCCTTACCTTACAAGGCTAGCTAACAGCTAACATCAGTTGACTTCTGTTTGGAAAACGTGAAAACTTCAAATACAGCGAGACAAACGAAGGCACAGAGAATGGCTCCGACAGGACAGAAAGAACAATAATGTGTGAGAGCTAACCTTAATTCGTGGGAGTGGGAAAGCCGGTGAATTCCTTAACCGGAGCTTGCATTTCTGCCAGCGTCACTTCAACATGTGTCTAAACTGTGTGTATACGTGTCTGCAAAGTCAGCTACACAGCTAACGTCAGCTAACAGTACCCAGACACAGGGTCATAGCACCCGCGGCCTCAAGATGTCGCCATTTCACCGTTATTCTTATTATTAAAAATAAAGTCAAGAAAATGTTACCCCGACCTTAAAGTGCACAGGATGATGCAGCTCGGAACTCACTATATTGTTTCTCTGTTAAATGGTGAAATTGTGTTTTGGACTGGCTTCTTAAATGTTAAATCACAAAACACTGAAGGATGTTCACGCATAATTTCTTTTTTATTTCTTTTAAAACCTGTAAAAAACCAAAACATTGTAAGTGAATGAATAAAAAGTTGAAATATTTTAGTTACTTAATATATTTGTGAATTATATTTGTCATTACTTGTTGCATACCTGTGTACATTTTTAGGTTTTTTTCTATAGTCTTGTTAAAAAAAAAAAAAGAAAAGAGATTTCTTAACTGTAGAGCTTTACTTCAGGACATTAAAACTGATCTTGTCCTTACCATGCTCTAAAATCGTGTCAGTTTCACTAAAACCGATCAAACTGTCATTGTTTTGTAGCCACCCTTAAATCTGGAAATAACTGCAATGCTGTGCAGTTGGTAAGGTGGTTCTACAAGTCTACAAGATCATTTTTTATTAGATGCTGATACTTAAAACCATAGAGCTGTAAATGGCTGTTCATTGTCCCCATTATTAAATTCCCTCAAACCCACAACATTTTTATAATCTAAAAGGACAAACAAGTACAACTGGTAAAAGGAGCTGTGGTCATTGAACCCAAGGATGTTGGATTAAAGTGGGAGCCGTGCATTAGATTAACTCTTCATGCGGGCTATATCACCCAATAACTGGGTGATAATTGACAATGGGACGCTGTGCTACAGACTAAAGTGAGGTCAGAATATGGAAGCCAACAACAAGAGCTTTGGCACTAACACAATTAATGGTTTCAGAAATTAGGAGTGAGTCAGTAAATAGAAAATTTGTCATTTAATGCAACATAATTGTGACTGAGTTACAGTTAATCTCATGGAAATATATCACCAAACTGACAGACAGGCTGTTTCATACAGGAATATATATTACAGTGTGCCTTGTTATATAATACAGTCCGGTTCTGTTTTTAATAAAAAATAAGCACTGGAGGAGGAAGTGATGCTTTTTGATTTTATTGTAAATTGGACATTATGCACATTATTGAGCGACTCATGTCTTATTAATTAAGCTTGTTTAAGTGGTCCAGACTCCCTGCGCTGAGTGAGAGTTCAGACAATGTCAAGTCAAAAAGGCTAGGAGCACTGCAAAGTTGAGATAGGACAGATAGGACAGAGGGTGGGGAAAGTACCAACATGAGGGAACAAGAACATCGAGTGTCTGTTAATGGTGACTGATTGTGCCAAAGATGAACACAAAACCATTTATTTGATTTGACTGCATGGAACATTAACAGTGAAGTGAAGGGACTCGTATGTTTCAGCTGTAATATCTGAGCTCTTTCAAAAAGAAACACAAAACAAAAAAACTCTCCCAAAAATGATTTGTTTTTACCACATCTGCAAGTTCAATCTGTTTCTCATCAGGTCAAAATAAAGGTGTGGGCTCACTCATAAATATTGCACATGTGGTAATAAACTTTATATGGTTGTTTTTGCATCCATGTTTTTGCTCCTTTTCCTATGTCTTCCAATGTTTCCTCTAGTTTTGGTTTTTATTTTTCCCAAATACACTGACTTTTCTCATCATGAAGCCAAAATACAGGGGAGTTTACAGCGCATGTAAAGAAAGGTAGCCATATAGTAGATATCTTCTGGCTGCGAGACCAAACCCTTCTTTGCCCCTGTTTTCTCTAAATTTTGTACAAAGACAATACAACTATCCAGTCATGCAACATTGTTTGGGAGGGGTTGAGGGGTCAGGGGGATCTGTCTGTATTCTTCTCTGATGTTTTTCTCAAGCATTTTGCATCTCTTTGCCAATCTTGTAGCTCAAGATCTTGTTCCAATCGATCTTGGTGCGTGTCACAGGAAGCTGGCGGCGTAAGGCTTTGAAGGTAGTGTCCGACATGGTCTGGTAATTCTCGTTAATGGCCGTCTGAAGAAGACAAAAGAAAAGAGGAGAGGAAGGCAAGACGAAGAGGAAAAATATTGGTTATACAGAGTCAATGTGGCAGGTTTTTCTCATTAAAATTTCATTAGGTTGAATTATCAACATCTTCATTTTCTGAAAGCTTGGCTATGCAGATTATTTTTATATAAAATTCATCAGAATGGCACTTCTCTGCCTGACATCATTCTTGATGTGAATGTTTCTCTGATGAGATCTAGAAGAGAGTAACATATGCCTAGTATACATTTGAACAAAGCAGCGAGCCGTGCCTAATAAATGAGTTTAACATCTAGTAAGTAGTGTCGCTATTTGATAATGCACTAATCAGAGACCTTTTGGCCAATTTCTGGCCGGCAAAATCCGGTCACTAGGCAATTTGTAGAGTGCATCACCTAATATTAATAGTTCAGCTTCATGTTACATTGTAACATACCTGATAGTCATTTTCTGCAGCTTCCATGATCTTAACGAACTCCTTAGCAGTTGAAGCCTCATTCTAAATGATGATAAAACATTCATCATTAGTTTGAGAGCAGGAGAAAAATTGAGGGTTCAGAGTACATTGGCTATCACCTCCACTGTGCTAACAAGAGATAAAAATCCCCATGGAAATGTTAACATGTTTAAACACCACCTTTATAAAAATATAACCATCATAGTTCATAGACACTTTATAAACTATTAAAGTGAATTTAAGACAGGTTTGGAGCTATACTCACAGAAACCGACATGGACTCCTGAACCTCTTTGTGGCTCACCAGCTGAACGTTTCCATCCTCATAGTAATGAACCTGTATAGATCAAAGTATAGAACATCCCATCTGTGCCTTGACCTGAAGGTATAGCTCAGCTACCTTCAACCTGCTTTTAGTCCCAGGTACATTTGCCTCTTTGATTCAAATGCAGACATGAGAAGTGCATTTGTTTGCGTGGCTTTTTCTCTGATCAACCAGCTGCTAAAATGCTTTCTTACATCTCCAAATAAAACAAATAAAAAGGATGTATAATAGTATGTACAGCATTAGACCAAGAAAACAGTTTTTAAATCAATTTTTATTTAGTTTTTAGTACATGTACTAATTTCTATTAATCTTTCTGGATTTCATCTGAAGTAATGTTGTACTAAAGACGTTTCTAAAAATAAACAAAATATGGGGGAGAACTACACCAACTAATAAGTCCTTGAATTGGTACGGCCTGGACAGGGTTCCTGAAGCCTCACCCAGTATGGACTTTCTTCCTACTGATGTGTATTCCTTTTAGATTCACGTATTGTATGTTGGAGAGTCAGATTTCAATGATCTAATGGGTATGCATTTGAAAACTGCTGTAAGTAATTTATGTTTGCCCTTCGTTTCTAATTTGGCTGCAGTTCCAAACTAAACTAATTCAGCATCTTGTTTGACATTTTGTTGAAAGACATTTTACCCATATTTACTTGATCTAGGACATTTGGGTCAGAATATGAGTGTAATTAGCTGTACATGTTCCACATCTTCCCCAACATGAACAAGGAGCCATCAGACTTGTTTTGGACACAATCTCTGGCATTCTAAGGATCTAGTGATCATTTTCCATTTCGATTCTCTGCAGGTGAATGTGCTTGCTGCTAGGTGTGCCTCAGAGCATGCCTTCCCCCTTCAAGCATCAGGAGTTGATATATAGGAAACATCTGATATAGATAGAGCAGCCTAGGTAGAATGGTAAAGTAAATACCATCAACACAACCCATAAAGATGAGTGAGAGTGTAGACCACCGTTCTGAATCTTTATAGATGGATTGAATAGTTTTACTGTAATTAGCATCATAAAGATTCAACACAGACAAAAAGATATGTATGCCAAGATATAATTTTTAGTCTATTGTGTCTGTTAATCTTATTATTTATGCCCAGTGCTTCAGTTTTGGTTACACTTATCATATGTTCTTAAAAGCGGCCAAACAAAGAATAAATGCTTCTTAAACAGAGAATTTCTAACCAAGACCCACATTCACTCACGAGAAGAAAGACCAATTAAAATACCTGGATTTTCATGATTCCTGCCACCTGAGTGGTGGAGGGAGAGACGGTGAATTTCCACTCTGACCTCCAGCGTCCATTCCTGCGCAGAGAGACACAAACAGAAAACGCAGACTGTAATTACCATCGACATTCCTGAGCTTTATGACTGGGCTGCAGGTGTTCTTTAGTTTCTTCACTCTTCAGAAATAGATCTGAAAATCAGACAACAGCCAAGCATTATGAAATGTCCTGCAAAGTCTCATGGGTGTTCTGGGAACGAAATTATAAGCCTACAATGTTTGGGTCAGTTCTCAAAACCGATTCAAGGATCAATATGAATTTTGTTTTTTTAGTGAGGTTCTGTGAAGTTATTGTCAGTAATATTTCCCTTACCTGTAAGAGACAAAGGTCATGAGCTAACTGCAAATATAAAAAACATCCTTGGAGTGGTGGAAGCAAACGGCTAGTCAGACGTACACTGTGTTGAAGTTGACTTAAGCAATTTAAAATAATTCAAACTAAAAACGCCGTTAGCAGATATTAACAGTGCTAGATATTAACAACTGATGCTGTTCTGTTAAGCCCAACATTGTCCGTGTTTCTATGTGAAGCTACGTTTGTTGAGCCTGCCGCCTGTATCAATCCACCAGATCAGCTGGGACTCCATCTGCCCTACCTCTGCCAAGAATGGAGTCAACTGTTGGATTTGGGGTCAACTGTACAGTAGCGACGAAGATGGTGTGCTCCTGTGGTTTCCAGGTCTCACAGTGCTTTGAAAATGATCCCAGCAGAGTCATGATTAGCTGATCCTCTAAATCAGCTGATCTGGCAGATGGAAACCACCAGTAGGCTCAGCTTTCAGATCATAGTTCAACCAAGAAGAGGTGTAGAATTTGCCTAAGGAAAATCTGTGTAGCGATTCTCATGCAGACCCGCTGTTCAAATACATTCAGAGCTTTAAATACAAGCTGTGTGCCATAATCTGCATGTTATCATCAGCATCAGATTCTGCTAATCAACATATCTCAGACCAGATGAACACTGGGACATGATATGATGTCTCCCTCTGTGTGCACCTACAGGTCCTTCTCAAAATATTAGCATATTGTGATGAAGTTCATTATTTTCCATAATGTCATGATGAAAATTTAACATTCATATATTTTAGATTCATTGCACACCAACTGAAATATTTCAGGTCTTTTATTGTCTTAATACGGATGATTTTGGCATACAGCTCATGAAAACCCAAAATTCCTATCTCACAAAATTAGCATTTTCATTAAAAGGGTCTCTAAACGAGCTATGAACCTAATCATCTGAATCAACGAGTTAACTCTGAACACCTGCAAAAGATTCCTGAGGCCTTTAAAACTCCCAGCCTGGTTCATCACTCAAAACCCCAATCATGGGTAAGACTGCTGACCTGACTGCTGTCCAGAAGGCCACTATTGACACCCTCAAGCAAGAGGGTAAGACACAGAAAGAAATTTCTGAACGAATAGGCTGTTCCCAGAGTGCTGTATCAAGGCACCTCAGTGGGAAGTCTGTGGGAAGGAAAAAGTGTGGCAGAAAACGCTGCACAACGAGAAGAGGTGACCGGACCCTGAGGAAGATTGTGGAGAAGGGCCGATTCCAGACCTTGGGGGACCTGCGGAAGCAGTGGACTGAGTCTGGAGTAGAAACATCCAGAGTCACCGTGCACAGGCGTGTGCAGGAAATGGGCTACAGGTGCCGCATTCCCCAGGTCAAGCTACTTTTGAACCAGAAACAGCGGCAGAAGTGCCTGACCTGGGCTACAGAGAAGCAGCACTGGACTGTTGCTCAGTGATCCAAAGTACTTTTTTCAGATGAAAGCAAATTCTGCATGTCATTCAGAAATCAAGGTGCCAGAGTCTGGAGGAAGACTGGGGAGAAGGAAATGCCAAAATGCCAGAAGTCCAGTGTCAAGTACCCACAGTCAGTGATGGTCTGGGGTGCCGTGTCAGCTGCTGGTGTTGGTCCACTGTGTTTTATCAAGGGCAGGGTCAATGCAGCTAGCTATCAGGAGATTTTGGAGCACTTCATGCTTCCATCTGCTGAAAAGCTTTATGGAGATGAAGATTTCATTTTTCAGCACGACCTGGCACCTGCTCACAGTGCCAAAACCACTGGTAAATGGTTTACTGACCATGGTATCACTGTGCTCAATTGGCCTGCCAACTCTCCTGACCCGAACCCCATAGAGAATCTGTGGGATATTGTGAAGAGAACGTTGAGAGACTCAAGACCCAACACTCTGGATGAGTTAAAGGCCGCTATCGAAGCATCCTGGGCCTCCATAAGACCTCAGCAGTGCCACAGGCTGATTGCCTCCATGCCACGCCGCATTGAAGCAGTCATTTCTGCAAAAGGATTCCCGACCAAGTATTGAGTGCATAACTGTACATGATTATTTGAAGGTTGACGTTTTTTGTATTAAAAACACTTTTCTTTTATTGGTCGGATGAAATATGCTAATTTTGTGAGATAGGAATTTTGGGTTTTCATGAGCTGTATGCCAAAATCATCCATATTAAGACAATAAAAGACATGAAATATTTCAGTTAGTGTGCCATGAATCTAAAATATATGAATGTTAAATTTTCATCATGACATTATAGAAAATAATGAACTTTATCACAATATGCTAATATTTTGAGAAGGACCTGTAGACTCCTGCTGCAGCAGCTGTGTTTCTTTGCTTTGTACTGTCACACTCATACTGCAATCTGGTATTACCTCTCACAGCTCATACTGGTTAAGGGTTAATGACTACCTCCCAAGATGAAACAGGGGTGTAACATTAATGGATTGACTTCAACATGAGGCATAATGAATACATGTAGATCCTGGAATGACAACATGATCTGGAAGAGGCTATAGAAACCTCAGCACTGTTCTGCTGAAAAAATGACGGGTCCGCCCACAAAGACTTTATCTAGTGAAAATCCACAGGAAGTGGAAGCAGCTCCACTGTAAATCAGAAAATATATCATCTCTGGACCAGGAAGGCCTACAGAGAGACTTAACTTTTTTTTATTTTATCTATCTAATATATATATATTTCCAATTGGGTATACATATTAAATTTCTCATAACCTTCCCACTGCAATGGCATGTACAATTAAATGTGTTTTTATGTGTGTTTGTGAGTGCAGCTGGGTGAAGGTGAATGTCCCAGAATCCTGTAAGACAGAAGTCTGGGACATTCATTTTGATATTGCTTTAATTTTTATTTGAACCATGCAAGTATTTATCCTACAAATTTGAGGTTATTATTATACACAAACAACGTGTTCTGTATGTACTCAAGTGTCAAAGTATGATTCTGTGCCCGATTCCTCGCAACTCCGTGGTAGATGGTGTAAACCAAATACCCAGCATGCGTTAAAATATGAATATGCTCCAAACTTAATTTGTTGTAGAGTTCTGTCAGAATCATTAAAGACGTCAGGAAGTGCTCTAATATAATGATGGAACTATGTCAGCATGTCAATGTTCACTGAATAGAGTTAATATTGCACTCAACTACTTTGTGACGAGCTTTTACATGACAACTAAAAAAAACAACACACACAACAACCATGTATCGAGCCATACCTCGACTGCGGTACAATATCCTGGCAGGTATGGACTGGTTAATTGTATCAATAATAATTTACAGTTTCAAAACTGATGAGGATTTTTGGTCATGAAAAACACGGATAGTGATGTCATGGAAACCCAAGGAGAACGCTTCATCGCCCTGTAGAGAGCAAGTCTGATTTAAAAATGCATGTGCATGTCTGTAAAGCAACAGAATGCAGGCTGGCGACCTGATCAGAAGGACAGACTACTAACCTAGCTTATATCAACTTAACATCTACAACTTAATGTCCACACAGCAAAAAGGTACAATGTTCTGAGCTATAAAGTATGTTTCCCTGAAAATATTACTAAACTTGAAATCTATGTATCAACATAAAATGCTACCAACAGTATTAATACCATAACAATCAATGTGTTAGATTGGTTTTGCAGAAGTATGAAAAAAATATTTCTCTCTTTCATATAGAAGGAATTAGTTTATGACATTTTTATTTTATCTTTATGTAAATATCATCATATTTTTATTCAAGGTTATCACACAGTAGGAATCGTATACCAACATAGAAAGTTCTGGATTCTACTCAGGCTAGAAAGACCCAATTAATCTGCTTTATTTGTTGAAAACGCTGGGCATTTTACAGGACTTAATTCTGGCTTAAACAATCGTAAGAGCTTGTCAGTATACATTTTTAGATTCTATCATGACCACCATTATTAAAATCCCAGATAAGAATCCAGCCAACACTCCAAACAGGAATACTTATCTTTAATTTACTCCCCTTTTTCCTCCCTCTCCTCTAGTAGCAATCACTAACAGCAGTCGCAAGACTGGTGGGATAATTACACCAAATGACACGTAAGCCCAGTAAAACCCAGCAGCAAAGAGGATTCGACCAGTTCTTATCCAATTAGATTAACACGATGAGAAACAGCTCAGCATTGCTACAGAGCGGCCAAAGTCCTTTGACAATTACTGCATTAGCCTTAAAGGGTTTATACGCATCTCATGCATGTTATGAAACGTCAGAGTTTTCCTTGGAGCTAAAGAAGATCATCATTCAGTGTAACGCTGAGCAGGTCTCATGTATCACGAGTAAAATATCAAATGGTAAATTACAGGGCAGTAACTCCTGCTTTTCCACCGTTTCAGACATACCAGAAATTTTTGGGTTGAAACTGGTGGCACTCGATGCACACGATGATGGTTTGATGCCCGTCAATGGTTTTTCCATAAATCTGAAGGGAGAACAGAGACAGGGTATATTGTCATTTATTAAATAACATGCTGTGAGAAAGCTTGGATGGGATGTCTGCATTAAAACTCTGATCATTACAACACTTAATGTAACTGAAAAAACAAAACCACTAAATGAACTGTTTGAGTGATCTGCTACTGGATCTAGGAAGTGTTTGTGGAAGCTGGCTTGAACATACGGTGCACACTCCGTTGGGATAATGCTCCTTGACGTAAGCCCTGACGGCGGAGTCCACTGCACTCCTCCAGCCTTCCATGGAGCTGTCAACATCATGAGGGCGTGGGTCACTGGCCTCCTTCCTCAGGTGGTCAAACTTGAAGGAGATCTTATTCTTTGGGTCCAGGACCCGGCCGTTCCCGAGGTCACCATGCTCTGTAATTAAGACCTAAGATGCAGAGTGCAGGCAAAGGCAAGAAGACGGCAAAGAAAGAGGGAGAGAAACAAGACCAAAACAGAAAAAACAAAAACATTAAAACATGTTTAAGAAGTAGATAAAAAAATACCTATAAAAACATATACAGGTCCTTCTCAAAATATTAGCATATTGTGATAAAGTTCATTATTTTCCATAATGTCATGATGAAAATTTAACATTCATATATTTTAGATTCATTGAACACTAACTGAAATATTTCAGGTCTTTTATTGTCTTAATACGGATGATTTTGGCATACAGCTCATGAAAACCCAAAATTCCTATCTCACAAAATTAGCATATTTCATCCGACCAATAAAATAAAAGTGTTTTTAATACAAAAAACGTCAACCTTCAAATAATCATATACAGTTATGCACTCAATACTTGGTCGGGAATCCTTTGGTAGAAATGACTGCTTCAATGCGGCGTGGCATGGAGGCAATCAGCCTGTGGCACTGCTGAGGTCTTATGGAGGCCCAGGATGCTTCGATAGCGGCCTTTAGCTCATCCAGAGTGTTGGGTCTTGAGTCTCTCAACGTTCTCTTCACAATATCCCACAGATTCTCTATGGGGTTCAGGTCAGGAGAGTTGGCAGGCCAATTGAGCACAGTGATACCATGGTCAGTAAACCATTTACCAGTGGTTTTGGCACTGTGAGCAGGTGCCAGGTCGTGCTGAAAAATGAAATCTTCATCTCCATAAAGCTTTTCAGCAGATGGAAGCATGAAGTGCTCCAAAATCTCCTGATAGCTAGCTGCATTGACCCTGCCCTTGATAAAACACAGTGGACCAACACCAGCAGCTGACACGGCACCCCAGACCATCACTGACTGTGGGTACTTGACACTGGACTTCTGGCATTTTGGCATTTCCTTCTCCCCAGTCTTCCTCCAGACTCTGGCACCTTGATTTCCGAATGACATGCAGAATTTGCTTTCATCTGAAAAAGTACTTTGGACCACTGAGCAACAGTCCAGGGCTGCTTCTCTGTAGCCCAGGTCAGGCGCTTCTGCCGCTGTTTCTGGTTCAAAAGTGGCTTGACCTGGGGAATGTGGCACCTGTAGCCCATTTCCTGCACACGCCTGTGCACGGTGGCTCTGGATGTTTCTACTCCACTCATTCCACTGCTTTTGCAGGTCCCCCAAGGTCTGGAATCGGCCCTTCTCCACAATCTTCCTCAGGGTCCGGTCACCTCTTCTCGTTGTGCAGCGTTTTCTGCCACACTTTTTCCTTCCCACAGACTTCCCACTGAGGTGCCTTGATACAGCACTCTGGGAACAGCCTATTCATTCAGAAATTTCTTTCTGTGTCTTACCCTCTTGCTTGAGGGTATCAATAGTGGCCTTCTGGACAGCAGTCAGGTCGGCAGTCTTACCCATGATTGGGGTTTTGAGTGATGAACCAGGCTGGGAGTTTTAAAGGCCTCAGGAATCTTTTGCAGGTGTTTAGAGTTAACTTGTTGATTCAGATGATTAGGTTCATAGCTCGTTTAGAGACCCTTTTAATGATATGCTAATTTTGTGAGATAGGAATTTTGGGTTTTCATGAGCTGTATGCCAAAATCATCCGTATTAAGACAATAAAAGACCTGAAATATTTCAGTTAGTGTGCAATGAATCTAAAATATATGAATGTTAAATTTTCATCATGACATTATGGAAAATAATGAACTTCATCACAATATGCTAATATTTTGAGAAGGACCTGTATACATGTGTTTGCTACACAGTCTTCAGCAAGAACTTTCCATCTGCCTTCCAGCTCAACACTTGGCTCAGCCTGCTGGGTGTCTGACTGGGGAATTTGAGTCAGTGATGAAGGAACACAGGGAAATGATGACATCTTTACATAATCCACTGCAATCATTACAGAACATACAGTCACAGTCATTTGTCACATCACAGAAACCAAACTGGCAACAACAAACATTTACAATGATGAGAAAAACAACTTGTTTGATAGTTTTATCACACTTACTTTCTCAAATAGAATACCCAAATAAATATTTAAAGTTCCCATAATAGAAATTGTCCATCTAAAAAAAACACATGCCCTCATCTTATTTTTAATATCTTATTGAGCTTCAGAAACTGTAATGGCGTCTTGTTTTCTTAAAATTAAGCTCAAAACTATTCATACCCCTGGCAGCTTTAGCTTTAAAGTAATCTAAGGTTTACCAGCATGTTTCATCGGACTGGAAGTAATAACATTTTGGAGTGGCACAAACAGATTCCTGACTAGAAACTGATAAGAGTCTCTGTGGACGGAGCAAAAGATTAGGGTGATGGAAAGGAGGTCCTCCTACCACAAACACTTGGAGCTCATCACCAAATAAAAATCTATACAGTGGTGCGTGCATTTTCATCCTGCTCAGTCAGACTGGATGGAGAGCTTTGGAGGGCAATTATTGAATCTTACCACACATGTTCTACTGGATTTATGTCTGGACTTAGAATGGGCCACACTAACACATCTCTTTTAATCTAAACCTCTGAATGGTAGCCCTGGCTGTGTGTTTATAGTGCTTGTCCTGCTGGAGAGCTGAACTGTCCTAGTCTCCAGACTTTTGGAGTGTCTAACTTTCTAACAAGTCTGAGCAGTTTCCTGTCCCACCTGAAGAAAAGCTTTCCCAGAGCATGACGTTACCATGATGCTAACAGTGAGCATGATAAGTTCCGGGTCATATGCAGTTGTAGTTTTCTGTCACTCACAGTATTCTCCATGTAGGCCAGATGGAATTTTTAATTATGTTAGACTTTAAATCGACATACAACTGATGCCTGGTTCACAATGAACTCACGTTTGATCTCGGGAGGTTTTGTGAGATTTTCCATCTGACACCTGAATGTTCATGAGTGAAATCTGTTCATGTTGTGTGTTGTGCTTGCTGTGTGGCTGGACACGACATACTTTAGGACCAGACCTGTTATATCTATGATTTTTTATTGTCACGTGTGACCCACACATGACAATAAAAAATCATAGATATAACGGGACAATTTGAAAATCCTGCCGTGTGAACCAGGCATTCATTCTTTTTACTAGGACTCATCTGTTGCAATAACACTGTGACTAGAAAGATGTGATCAATTTCAAGGTGAGAAAGGTACAAATAAATCATCAAAAGTGAAAGAATTATTTCTCTTTTACTTTTTTCATGGATAAGTGAAACAGGAGCTCACCTGTTCTTCGTAGCCCTCAACTTTCACCGGAGTAAACTGGTCCAAGTTGTACTGTGCAAAAGCACTGTAAGAAAAAAGTTACATTACACTCTAATTTCATCCAGTCTCTGAATGAAAAGATACATTTTAGGTGTTGATCAGGACAATGTACACAGATTAGCAAAAACAAACACTCATGGCTAAAGGGATCACTGTTAATCGTCTGTTTCCTAGTAAAAAAAGAGCACTGCTATATAAAGGCCTACAGTTATTAAGCTAAAGCAACTCTGACAGTGTAATCGTTGTGGAGTCCCACTGCTGAGCAGTAATTGGCCATGAACCAGCTACAGGATAATTACTGGAATAGGTCTGCTCTGTGGGGCCAAAAGGTTCCCCATGGGTTGGAGCCATTTTGGCAGCATAAAAGGACCAACAGCATATATTGCTGGCTCATCAGGTTTGGTTGACAATGTCTGGGCAACATGGACACAGACCTAGGCTAGAAGTCTGAAGCTAGAGACTTTTGAAATATCTAAACAACACAAAAGCGACTTACTGTGCTGCACCTTCCCTGAGAAGATTGTCATTGTTGAGCAGCAATCGCACATCTGGGGAGAAAAAAATGGAGGGATTATTAGTGAAGAAAGTAAAAAGCAAAAGTGGGCAAAAAGTAAAAGGCATAGATTGGAGCTCGATGATGCAAAAACAAATTTGCCTCCCATCAATCTTTTCAGGTTTAACGCCAGAGGACAGAAGCAGACATGCTAAATTAGCTCAGAGGAAAAGGCTTCAAAACTACTAAGAGATCAAAGTGGGCAAAGTATCGGGGGGGTTGGGGCTCTCTATTCTTGTGTGCCTGACAGGCTGTGATAAGCTGCAGACAGAACCCCCCAGTGTTCCTCAGAGGTGGCGACAGATCATGGCAGGATTTCACGATGCCAAAGCAGACACTTAGAATCCCTTGAGGGGCACAAGCTTGGGTTCTGCAGGATGAGCTGCAGCAACTCACTCTCTGTTCTAATGGTGGTTGCAGTGGCACAAACAGGAGAATATGTTTCACCATTTTACTGCAACTCCTAAAAGTTAAAAATGGTTAATCTTGTTAATAAAGAGGGACAAACTTTTTTTCTCTGCCGTTATTAAAACATAACGGAAAAATGAGTCCAAAATATGAACGTTGAATGGCAGCTGGGTCTAATCTACAGGCTGCATGCATAATGAAACAATGCTGTGTGGAACAGTACCATTTGACAGAGTATAACTTATGGACTTGTTCAATAAGGAATGCACTATCCCAGACTGAAGAGCACAGTTTGTAAATGTTCCTACCTTTATTTTGTTTGTACAAAAAGAGAAAGAATAGCAGTTTTGCTGGCTTATTTGGGTATTTTAGGCAACGCTTAAGGTCAAAGGTCAAGTTCCACTTGAATTTGAAGTTGTCAAGGGACCAAACAGCTCCCGTTTTATCCGTTTGGAATGACTGTGCATTCGACCAGTGAGTTACACTGCCTGGCCAAAAAAAATTCACCACCAAAAAAAAGGGTCACAATCTAATATTTCATTGGACCGCCATTAGCCTTGATTATGGCATGCGTTCGCTGTGTCATTGTTTCGATAAGCTTCTGCGATGTCACAAGATTTATTTCCACCCAGTGTTGCTTTAATTTTTCACCAAGATCTTGCATTGATGATGGTAGAGTCTGACCGCTGTGCAAAGCTTATCCCAAAGATTGTCAATGGGGTTGAGATCTAGACTCTGTGGTGGCCAATCCATGTGTGAGAATGATGTCTCATGCTCCCTGAACCTCTCTTTCACAATTTGACCCCAATGAATCCTGGCATTGTCATCTTGGGATATGCCCGTGCCATCAGGGAAGAAATAAACCATTGATGGAATAATCTGGTCATTCAGTATATTCAGGTAGTCAGCTGACCTCATTCTTTGAACACATACTGTTGCTGAACCCAGACTTGACCACCTGCAGCAACCCCAGATCATAGCACTGTCCCCACAGGCTTGCACAGTAGGCACTAGGCATGATGGGTGTATCACTTCACCTGCCTCTCTTCTTACCCTGATGCACCCATCACTCTGGAACAGGGTAAATCTGGACTCATCAGACCATCTTCCATTGCTCCAGAGTCCAATTTTTATGCTCCCTAGCAAATGAAGCTTTTGTTTGCGGTTAGCCACTGATTAGTGGTTTTCTTAAGGCTGCACAGCTGTTCAGTCCCAATCCCTTGAGTTCCCATTGCATTGTGCGTGTAGAAATGCCCTTATTTTCACTATTAAACAAAGCCAGAGTTCTTCTGTTGTTTTTCTTCGATATGATTTCACCAAACGTTTAAGTGATCGCCAATTATGATCATTCAAGATTTTTTTCCGGCCACATTTCTTCCTCAAAGACGATGGGTCCCCACTATCCTTCCAGTTTTTAATAATGTTTTTAATAAAGTTCTGAATCCAATTTTGGTGGTTTCTGCAATCAATTAGCCCTCTAATTGATCCTGTTTGATCAACCTCCAAACACTCAAAGCAGACCGTTTGGTTGTGATGTCTAATGTTGTCATTCGAACTGTCCCTTTCCCAGTTTGGGTTTTAGAAGAGTACCTATTAAATCATTAACTACTGTTAAGCAACTATTGTGTACAGTGCAATTACACTACTTTATGTATCTGGTGTACTAAAGCAACCTATTCAATCAAGGTTCTCGCCAGCGCATTTCAGCGTAGCAGCCCGCTATGCTGAAATTATGCCGATATGCTCATTTTTATGAGTGTAGCGGCCCTTTGACTGACATCTGGGCTCCCTCCGTGTGGTTTTTATGTCAGCTATAGCGCAAGCACTGAGTCTATTCCCGCTTCCTTTCACCCTATGACCCTGTGCGACCGCTGATGTTAAAGCTTTCTAAAATCATGTCAACTTGAAGGGTGGGTATAAATGGCATATCATGACGGGCCTGCAGAAGAAAATCGTTTCTCTTCCAGAAAAATTCCAGGTGAAGACCCTGTCGATATGGGAAGTTTACCTTTTGACCAGTAGGATTGTTTGCTGGACTCTGACTGTGTGGAGAGACAGATGTATTGTCACAAAGGCGATGATGATGCTAATTAATTTTTCAACACTTTTCCCATTTTAACCGTTACTATGATAAGGTTTAGGCCCATCTCAAATACCAAGACACAAAAAGGCAGCAGCTGCAGAAGATCAGTCTGGGTGGTGAGCACACAGCGGATGATACCATCATCATCATCATCTAGTGCCTGTCTGATCTGAGAAATACTGGATGTTAATCAGCAGAATCAGATGCAGATAATAAACCTGGTGCACAACAACTTTGCTTGTATTTAATTAACTGAAATGATCTGAAAAGCCTGCAGGATCAGCACAGAGACCTCAGTCCCTGTTATCCCCCACACTCATGTGAATGCTACAAGCTGTAAGCCACGTCCCCTTGGTTCCACAATCTCAGCTACATTATCTGAAAGAACACAGGGCCTGTTATCTTGATGAATCTAGCTGTATGATGTAAAAAGATAAATGATCTGAAATGGGGGCGTTTATGCTTGTGTGTTTACTGCAAAACCATGATCCGAAATCTACCATTGCCATCTAGAAAGTGACCATGTACAAGAACTGCGTGACAAGTTGCTCTTCCTAGCAGCAACATGTCCAATATGTTCACTTATCTGTGGAGACATCACTGCAGAGACATCACTGCACTCTAGAAGTAGAATGGGAGGCAGATCCTTTATTTATCAGGCTCCTCTCCTGTGGAACCAGCTCCCAGCTTTAGTCCGTGAGGCAGACACCCTGTCTACTTTTAAGGCTAGGCTTAAAACTTTCCTTTTTGATAAAGCTTATAGTTCGAGTGGCTTATGTTATCATGGAGGGAGCCTTCCTCCCTCCCTGTTGGATGGAGTAAGGGGGAGTCAGGTTTAGCCTAAACCGGCTCAGTTATGGTTGAGGTGCAAACACACCCTCCATTTCTGCTACCTGTATGACCCCTTCTCTTTCCAATGGTTATAATCAGTCTGACAGAGGGAGGTATCCCAATCATTGTGGTTTTTAGTATAACAATGACCATCAGTGGGACCCTTTGTGGGGTTCCTTGAGACGACATTGTTGTAAATAAGTGCCGTTTAACTAAATAATCTGAACTGAAACTATCTGTGTAGTTCTGCTGCTATAGGCTTAGGCTGCTGGAGGACATAACGACCACTTTCACCCTCTTCGCTACATTCTCACACTACTCTCCAATTATGCATTATTTGCTGTTATTTCAGCTTTTAACTTTGTTCTCTCTTTTCTCTTCCTAGAAGCTACACCTGGCCTGGCTCTGTGTCTACCTGTGACACCTTTCTGGAGAGGGGAATCGTCCGAGCTTCTGCTGGCAACAACTTAATGCTCACCCTCTACCAATGATCCACATGGCCCTGTCTTTTAGTGTTTAAACCTTTTCTCTCTCCTAGACATGGAAATTGACTGAGCTTTTACTGTAACTAATTATATGTGCTCTCTTTCAGACTCCTTGAAAACTGTCTCAGAGTTTATCTGTTCTTTCTTTCTAGGTGAAACGACTAAAGGAGCTACATCCATTAACATTTACTTTTCCTTCCCAAGAAAGTACTCCTGGATCAGTGCTTCTGTGTTCTCTTTGTGTCTCTGCTCTGTTCTCTCAAACCCCCAGTCGGTCGTGGCAGATGGCCGCTCATACTGAGCCTGGTTCTGGTTCTGCTGGAGGTTTCTTCCTGTTAAAAGGCAGTTTTCCTCTCCACTGTCTCTACATGCATGCTCAGTATGAGGGATTGCTGCAAAGTCAACGCCAGTGACTGTCCACTGTCTCTACATGCTCATCCAGGAGGAGTGAATGCTGCAAGTCACTGACTGGATGCAATCTGCTGGGTTTCCTTAGACAGAAAAACTTTTTATCCAATTTGAATAAAAAGCTAACTCCGACTGCACTGTTCAACTGTTAGTATTAATTGGAATGTATGTACCTGACTGTTGTGAAGTGCCTTGAGACAACATGTGTTGTAAATTGGCGTTATATAAATAAAACTGAATTGAATTGAATTGCAGAAGACTCAGATAGGAACGAATGACTTGTGTTGCCCACAGCTTTTAAACAGACTGAGTAAAAGTACAACTCAAGTATTAGGAATTTTCATAGGTAAATATATACAGGTCCTTCTCAAAATATTAGCATATTGTGATAAAGTTCATTATTTTCCATAATGTCACGATGAAAATTTAACATTCATATATTTTAGATTCATTGCACACTAACTGAAATATTTCAGGTCTTTTATTGTCTTAATACGGATGATTTTGGCATACAGCTCATGAAAACCCAAAATTCCTATCTCACAAAATTAACATATTTCATCCGACCAATAAAAGAAAAGTGTTTTTAATACAAAAAACGTCAACTTTCAAATAATCATGTACAGTTATGCACTCAATACTTGGTCGGGAATCCTTTTGCAGAAATGACTGCTTCAATGCGGCGTGGCATGGAGGCAATCAGCCTGTGGCACTGCTGAGGTCTTATGGAGGCCCAGGATGCTTCGATAGCGGCCTTTAGCTCATCCAGAGTGTTGGGTCTTGAGTCTCTCAACGTTCTCTTCACAATATCCCACAGATTCTCTATGGGGTTCAGGTCAGGAGAGTTGGCAGGCCAATTGAGCACAGTGATACCATGGTCAGTAAACCATTTACCAGTGGTTTTGGCACTGTGAGCAGGTGCCAGGTCGTGCTGAAAAATGAAATCTTCATCTCCATAAAGCTTTTCAGCAGATGGAAGCATGAAGTGCTCCAAAATCTCCTGATAGCTAGCTGCATTGACCCTGCCCTTGATAAAACACAGTGGACCAACACCAGCAGCTGACACGGCACCCCAGACCATCACTGACTGTGGGTACTTGACACTGGACTTCTGGCATTTTGGCATTTCCTTCTCTCCAGTCTTCCTCCAGACTCTGGCACCTTGATTTCCGAATGACATGCAGAATTTGCTTTCATCCGAAAAAAGTACTTTGGACCACTGAGCAACAGTCCAGTGCTGCTTCTCTGTAGCCCAGGTCAGGCGCTTCTGCCGCTGTTTCTGGGTCAAAAGTGGCTTGACCTGGGGAATGCGGCCCCTGTAGCCCATTTCCTGCACACGCCTGTGCACGGTGGCTCTGGATGTTTCTACTCCAGACTCAGTCCACTGCTTCCGCAGGTCCCCCAAGGTCTGGAATCGGACCTTCTCCACAATCTTCCTCAGGGTCCGGTCACCTCTTCTCGTTGTGCAGCGTTTTCTGCCACACTTTTTCCTTCCCACAGACTTCCCACTGAGGTGCCTTGATACAGCACTCTGGGAACAGCCTATTCGTTCAGAAATTTCTTTCTGTGTCTTACCCTCTTGCTTGAGGGTGTCAATAGTGGCCTTCTGGACAGCAGTCAGGTCGGCAGTCTTACCCATGATTGGGGTTTTGAGTGATGAACCAGGCTGGGAGTTTTAAAGGCCTCAGGAATCTTTTGCAGGTGTTTAGAGTTAACTCGTTGATTCAGATGATTAGGTTCATAGCTCGTTTAGAGACCCTTTTAATGATATGCTAATTTTGTGAGATAGGAATTTTGGGTTTTCATGAGCTGTATGCCAAAATCATCCGTATTAAGACAATAAAAGACCTGAAATATTTCAGTTAGTGTGCAATGAATCTAAAATATATGAATGTTAAATTTTCATCATGACATTATGGAAAATAATGAACTTTATCACAATATGCTAATATTTTGAGAAGGACCTGTACAGCCTTGTGCCATTGAGCAGGACATGTGATTTAGTTCTTGAACCACAGCATGAATAATGCTCCCTTCTGACACTTCAGCAACACAGTTATTCATGAACTGTGATGAGGGATCATTAAAACAGTTGTCAGCCACTTTAAACAGAGTATATCAAGGCAAATAATTCTGAAATTAGCAACATGTTCTTAATAAATGTGCAAAGATCACACCTCACTTTAGCCTCAGACTGTGACAAATATTTTAAAAACTGAACATGGTGAATTATCTTTTACTAGTATTTCAGGAAAATTGACGAACTAGAAGAACAAAGGTGAACCGAATCAAAACCGTGACCCTAGAACTGTGGATCAAGCTGTGAAATATGTAATTTATCATGCCTGCATTCCTTTGTAAAGGTCAGGTGGCTAAACCTAGACGCTGGATGGAGCTCTACAGAACCAGATATAACCATTTTCTATACTTGAACCTACATGCATGA
The DNA here is from genome assembly GCF_021462225.1 of Girardinichthys multiradiatus. NCBI lineage: Eukaryota > Metazoa > Chordata > Actinopteri > Cyprinodontiformes > Goodeidae > Girardinichthys > Girardinichthys multiradiatus. The sequence goes on along the minus strand of NC_061795.1, from coordinate 5,281,268 downwards.
GTAGGTTGTTATACATTACTGCGATGTTCAGCTTCTACAGTTTTACCTATTTAAATGTATTCTTATTCCTACGCATCTTTGTCCATAACTCAGTTATTCACACATTTTAAATGACATCACTGAATCTGACAGAAATTTGTGAATTAGTTCCTCCACATTTTTTGAAGAAAATGAATCTTTGCACTCACCATTGAAAACTTCGTTGAACTCTCCTGGCGGGGCATGGATGACAAAGTTAGCTGCTATACGTATCTGCATGCAAAAAGGCAAAACCTGGGTTAACTCACTGGTAGAATGCATTCTGGCAAGCAGAAATTATTTAAAGCATTTGAAAGAAATTATAAAGAATATATTAGAACTCCTCCTTCAAATTAAACATAGCGGAAAATGACCCTGATTAAGCATTACACCTTGCAGAAGTCCTGAACCTTTTCACAAAGTATTTGCAGCATCCAGCAGGCTTTTGTCAGGGACAACCCAATATTTAGCTCCAACTCTAAATCTTTGCACAGCTTCTCTGTCGCTGTTGAACAAAAGCATCTCCACAGCATGATGCTGCCACCACAAGGTTTCAGGGTGATGTGTAGTGTTAAGGCTCTCACTATGTCGGACTGTGCATGTACTAAGAGGGACTGTGGACATTTGAGATTTCATAGTTCAGCATATCAAATTCTTACATTTTCCACACTTTCTGCCAAGAAATCATCGGACATGTAGGAAGAGCTAATTTGCCTTGTAGTTTTGGAAAACAACAGAAAACAAGGTGGTATATAAGGCTATTAAACCAGGTCAGGGATGAAGAAGGGGATTACTATATGCCGGTGAAGGAACGCTGTCAAAACTTCACAATGGATAGTAGCAGGTTTGATGAGCTAGTTTGGTGCCTAGCACCAGGACACCCACCTCACACCTGTCAGTGCGGAGCAGAGAGTGGCAGTGACACTTCTTCCTCGTGACTGGTTGCTCTGAGCAGCATGTCGCTGCCACCTATCGCCCGGGCAACTTGATTGTGTCACAAATAATATCAGAGGTGAGTTTTGGAATAAACCGATTCATATTTCTGGCCTTATTTTTATTAAAGCCAACCGTGGGGAAGGCAGTGGTGGGGGAACTTATTAAAAACTGTAGTTTTCTATACTTCTATCTAATTAAAACTGAAAAGAATGCTCTGTTTAATGCTCTGTGTCACATATAAAACAGTTCAATGTTTAAGTTCGAATAAATGTCCATTTTGTTCAGGAGATTCAGTACTTTGGTATAAGAATTTACTGGAAATCTCAATGAGACTCCCTTGAAGTTGAAACTGTGACTTGGTCAGCGACAACCAAGGATAGTTTTATATTTGCCCAAACATTTTAGCTTGTTGTAAAACAATAAATAGACAAATCAAAATACAAGATGTAATTTGCCTCAGAAAGTTTTTATAGTGTACCGTGGGAACCGATGGGTGGATGTGGGAACTGATTGTAAATTTATGATGTGTATTCTGTCATGTTCATGTGAATGGTTACCACTCGTAAACTTAAAAACAGAAAATTTAAGTTGCAAGATTTTTAAGGTGATTACAATACATCTCAAAAGTTTGAAAGTCCGAGTTAACTCATCTAAATGTCCGTTACCCTTTAAAGGCTCCATAATGAAACAGACCGCATAAAGGAACGTTAAAAACCTGCTGAAACTTCCCCTTACAATGCTTCCACTTCTGCATTCACCAAAAACAGCGACTGAATGGTGTAAATTCACTACCTACAAATTGAATATGTCTACACACTGCAGCCAACAGAGGGGGTGAGGTATCCGTGTCAGGTTTGGAGGGTGGAGTAATACCCTGTCAGTCAACTCACAGCCACACAAGCAGTCCTAACTACTTTACTTTTCTTCTGCCGCACAGCACTTCCTGTTTCCAGGTCACATGTCCAACAGAGAGCTGACAGCCCCTCCCCCCCTGCTTGGTTTACAACCATATAAGGAAATAAAAATGTGCTGAGGCCTATAGTGCACACAGTTTTTGCCCTACCTCAGTACCTGTGCCACTCTCTACCACTGACAGTATACGGTGGACCAGCTGGGGTGCTTCTGGTATCACTGGTTAGTTTGCCAGAGAAGGTCCTGGTACATCTGTGTGTATGTGTTTGAGACTATGTGTTTTTGAGTGAGTCTGTTTGTCCCATGGGCCATTATTACCAGTGTGTGTGTATAGAAGCTCTCTGGTACTCTCACTGAGCTGCAGATTGATTCTTGCTAATGAGCAAGGCTAAGAGAAATGAAGGCACTAAGGAATGTGCACATCTGGTGTGTGTGTGTGTGTGTGTTTCATTAGTGCTATCCCTGATAACATTTTCAGGATCCAATCAATGAACAATTCAAATTAGCAATAAAGAGGGTCTGATATTGGGTGGATGCTCCTTATATGCATCATGTAAAAAGATGGAGGAAAACTGCATGTGTGTGTGTTTGGGCTATAGAGGACATATTTGCATTTGGTTCTCCCTCGTTAAACTGGATGACAGTACAAACATACTCAGAGGTACTTCCTGTGACCCATTTTCAAAGCTATGCTAAGATACTGGTTTCCATTCAACACACTATGAGACCACCATGTCCCTGGAAGCACCCTGCTCACTTTTACACAAAAGTCACAAATAACATCAGACTGACCAGAGTGCACATTGTTACATTTTCCTCAAGTATATTTGTACCACCACACCAATCATGCACAGGTAGGTGTTATTTTAGCTGAAGATCGGCTTTTCTAAAGAACAATCCTGTTCCAGTCTTAAGTTTATATATTGGGGGAATTTCTTACAATGATTTTCTGTAGCTCTGGATGATACACACCACCTTCACATTCAGTGTAAGAGACAGGAAAAAAAACAATTGACTGTCTATTTTCCTTTGGTTTAATTGATGATGGCACTGGAGTCACTCCTTTGTTTGTAACACAAGCGAAGCAGACAGCAAAAAGGTGTAGGCTGATAATAAAAAAAGAAACCCTTTTACACCACCCTTTCTGGAAGTTGCATTAAAATATTTCAGAAAAACCCTAAACATGAAAACTATTTACTTTGTTTTATGTCAAATTAGACAAAACAAGCAACTCAATCAGTTTAAACAGAAGCTGAACTCTGTTTTTTGAACTGCTGGACATTGAAAAAAAATCTCTTAGCTATTGATAAATACACATGGATTTGAATAGATTAAAGTTCTTCCAGAAAGTATTCACAGCCCTGGACTTTTTCTGCATTTAGACGGGCTTCCATGTGCCTTTTATTAAGAAGAGGCTTTCGTCTGGCCAGTCTACCATATAGGCCTGACTGGTGGGTTGCTGCAGAGATGATTGTCCTTCTGGAAGGGTCTCCTCTCTCCACAGAGGAACGCTGAAGCTCTGATAGTGACTTTGGGGTTCTTGGTCACAATGGTTCTGATGGAGGCCACTGTGCACATGGGAACCTTCAAAGCAGCAGAAATTGTTCTGTCTCCTCCCCAGATTTGGGCCTCCATCCAGACTCTGAGGTCTACAGATAATTGCTTAAACTTCACGCTTTGCGCTCTGACATGCACTATGTGTGCCTCTCTTAATCATGTCCAATCAGCCCAATTTACCACAGGTGGACTCGGTTTAAGCTGTAGAAACATCTTAGGGATGATCAGTGGAAACAGTATGCACCTCAGCTCAATTTTGACCTTCATGGCAAAGGCAGTGAATGCCTTAGGAAACTGATGAATTTGATACTATGTGGAATAAGGCTGTAAAACAGCTAAATATGGAAAAAGTGCAGCGCTGTGAATCCTTTCTGCATGCACTGTATGTACAACTATGGGTTAAATGGCATTGACTGTAGATATTTCACCCTACTAAAAGGAACATTTAAAGCTGTGCAATGGCTAAATGTTTAGAGTGACCTACATAACTTCTAGAAACAAGAAAGGGGAATAAAAACTAAGTCATAGGGTACATCAAATTAGAGCCAATTTAACACTGATGATACCTGAAAGGAACAAAACTTTATACTTAAACACTACAGGTATCACCATTCCCTTCGCTTTCTATAAGCCCTGTTGAAACTACAGCTCAGCAACACTCCACCCACCATTTTAGAAGCTAAAGGAAAAACTAGTGAAAACGGTTGTTTCAACAGCTTGATAACATTTAACCTAAAAGACAAAAACATGGAAATAAGACAAGGCAATTACAGCACATTTACATCAATCACATACTGTCTGGCCATTACATGAACAATTTGGTTCCTTCACAAAATGTCATATCAGATTTTTTAAAATGACGTTCTGTCAAGCTGGGGCATTTTCACTCCTACAGTTAGTTTACTCTGGTCTGAACCCGTTGAGTTTGTTAACTTGTAAATGTTTCTGGGGGTTTGAGTTCTTTTCACACAGTGAAAACGCCAAGCCATCCAAAACCTGTCACTACAAACCGTGCGAGAACATTCAATCTGTTCATTGGTCAGATGTGACCAGGACGGGAGAACCAAGTGTAAATACAGAAAGCAGATTTGGTGTTCTGGGCCAGCATTTTGACCAAGCTTGTAGCATACACCGCCTAGCTGTAGTTGGATTGAGGTCGCATCATGCTCACACCATAAATGAACCGCTCTACAGTTTATTGAGAACCGTACAGTCTCGGTACAGTTGTTCTGGTCCGCACTCTATTTATAAACACAGCAATCGCACTAAAATCAAACAGCCCGCACCAAGGGGAAAAGAACCACAGTCAGTTTCAGACAGACCAAACATCTTAGGTGTGAAATCACTCTAAAGTCATAAGTAACAGCTCCATTTCCTACAGTAGAAGGAAGCCACATCACTGTGAACTAGCTGGGAAAGAAAATACATTTTCAGGGTGGTGGAAGCAAACAGCTAGTTAGATGCGCTGTTAATATCCACTAACAATAATATCCACTTATATCACACTTCTATGACCACTTTCAGCTTGAGTCGTTTTAAAATGCTAAAAAAAAAAAAGGTCTGACTAGCTGTCAGATTCTGAAAGATATATTTGAAACCAACTCTTTATGTGTTAACAACTGATAACAGATAATTGACAATTCAGGTCTGTTCTAAATAAGCTGACACTAGTTAAGCATGTATGGCATCACATTGTGTTAAGAAATGTAGAACTCGTGTGAAGTATTAAGTGTTCAGTCTGCTACAATGGGACACTGATGCTCTGAGACCTATTTTCAATGTTGATCACTGCTGCTGTGCCATGAAGGGTTGGGCTTGTGACTTTATGAAGTGGATAGCATTAAATAACCGAGACAAGTACTTTTTGGGCATTTGAAACATAATATTATTAAAACGTATACTGCAACTTTAAGGATGTTACTCAGTTCCAGTCAAATGGATCACAGCAGAGGAACAGGTGGTTGTTCTGGCACCAGAGGTATGTTAGCTACACCATGGACATCATTTCTGCTTTTTAACCGGAGAAGAACACACAAATTAGAAAGCTGCTGGTCATTAAATAAGATCAGAGGAAGCAAGTAGATTTAAGAAGCTACTTAAAGGAAAACACTATGACATGTTTGAGACATGTCTGATGTAATGCTGAGAGAGAGCAAGACTTTTGCCAAGTAATAGGAAGGTAACTAATAGGATTATTCTATCCTTTTGATTGACAACCTGTGTTATGGAAAATGTTGGCAGCCTTTTGGAAATCCAGGGAATACACACAGACACTGCTGAAGTTGTAATGTTAGATATGCCAATATGGGATGCTAAAGGCAGTTTAAAATATTGGTTTTGTAAATACTGTCGGTTTTAAAATAGTAACATTTCTACAGCGAATGCTCCCCCACTCACTCCTCCTGATATAAACATTTAATGAATGCTAGAAATATTTAACACTACTTTAATGTCTTCTCACTTCATTTAAACATGGAAGACCAATCCAGACATAACTAAGTATGCATACAGTAATAAATAAATGACTCAATACAGTAATAACTGGGCCAAAAGGTATCTAGACAAATAAGTGTGCCATTAAATGCAAATAATAAAAATAAGATATTTATTCTATAATTGATCAATTAATCAGTATATTATTATTACTATATTAATCAATATACAGGGGTTGGACAATGAAACTGAAACACCTGGTTTTAGACCACAATAATTTATTAGTATAGTGTAGGGCCTCATTTTGCGGCCAATACAGCGTCAATTCGTCTTGGGAATGACATATACAAGTCCTGCACAGTGGTCAGAGGGATTCTAAGCCATTCTTCTTGCAGGATAGTGGCCAGGTCACTACGTGATACTGGTGGAGGAAAACGTTTCCTGACTCGCTCCTCCAAAATACCCCAAAGTGACTCAATAATATTTAGATCTGGTGACTGTGCAGGCCATGGGAGATGTTCAACTTCACTTTCATGTTCATCAAACCAATCTTTCACCAGTCTTGCTGTGTGTATTGGTGCATTGTCATCCTGATACACGGCACCGCCTTCAGGATACAATGTTTGAACCATTGGATGCACATGGTCCTCAAGAATGGTTCGGTAGTCCTTGGCAGTGACGCGCCATCTAGCACAAGTATTGGGCCAAGGGAATGCCATGATATGGCAGCCCAAACCATCACTGATCCACCCCCATGCTTCACTCTGGGCATGCAACAGTCTGGGTGGTACGCTTCTTTGGGGCTTCTCCACATCATAACTCTCCCGGATGTGGGAAAAACAGTAAAGGTGGACTCATCAGAGAACAATACATGTTTCACATTGTCCACAGCCCAAGATTTGCGCTCCTTGCACCATTGAAACCGACGTTTGGCATTAGCATGAGTGACCAAAATTTTGGCTATTGCAGCCCGGCCGTGTATATTGACCCTGTGGAGCTCCCGACGGAACGTTCTGGTGGAAACAGGAGAGTTGAGGTGCACATTTAATTCTGCCGTGATTTGGGCAGCCGTGGTTTTATGTTTTTTGGATACAATCCGGGTTAGCACCAGAACATCCCTTTCAGACAGCTTCCTCTTGCGTCCACAGTTAATCCTGTTGGATGTAGTTGGTCCTTCTTGGTGGTATGCTGACATTACCCTGGATACCGTGGCTCTTGATACATCACAAAGACTTGCTGTCTTGGTCACAGATGCGCCAGCAAGACGTGCACCAACAATTTGTCCTCTTTTGAACTCTGGTATGTCACCCATAATGTTGTGTGCATTTCAATATTTTGAGCAAAACTGTGCTCTTACCCTGCTAATTGAACCTTCACACTCTGCTCTTACTGGTGCAATGTGCAATCAATGAAGACTGGCTACCAGGCTGGTCCAATTTAGCCATGAAACCTCCCACACTAAAATGATAGGTGTTTCAGTTTCATTGTCCAACCCCTGTATATTTCTATGTTTTTCTTTGACTCTTTTGATTTTTCGCCATGCTGTTATCATTTGCTATGCTTGTATTTTCTTGCTCACAGTACTCACCAGGATTGGCACAAACTCCAGTTTCAAATTTGATCAATACTTAGGAAAGAACTTTAGTTTTTCCAAAATCACAACAAAGTGACTATGCACCAAAAGGTTTTCATGTCCCCTTCTCCCATCTTTAATATACTATTGGCAGGCGCTCTGCAGTTCCATCACTGTGCTGCTCGTTAATATCACCTCTCAGGCTCTTCAAGTACTTCAACAAGCTTCAAGTGTTTAAAATTAGTCACAAACACTGTAAAGTAGCTTTCCTCAAACGTGTTGAGGTACATGAAACAGTTTTACACAAACAACTTCCATGTAAACAGCAGATTAGATTCCTGCTTTTTTTAAAAAATCTTTAGCACCTTCATATTTTAAATCTATCCCAATTTTGTGTTTTTGAGTTGCAGGGAAGTTCTTGTTTCTTTTGGAAATAAATCAGTAGTTCCAAGGACAAAAACCCTTCTAAAGACTCAACCAGTGAAAACAACAAAAGGTTGGTTTGATGCCGACAGCAACACTGACTCCCATGTTGCGAGGATCAGCTAGTTACCATTTGTTCAATTTAAACTGGAGTTGTTGTGTGAAGTCGTCTTTCATCTGAAAAACATGGTACTGCTGGTTCTGATGTGATTTTAATACGAATTCTAATTTTTCTACGTGGCTATCAATGTTTTTGAAGGCAACACTCACAGGACAACCATTACATGGTAACATTTATAGATATAAATGTTCATCACAGAACTGAAAAATTTAAGAGTTGAAGAAAAATTTTGCATTTTCTTATATATTTTTTGTACGTTTGTTTGGAAATTATTGCTGCACAACAGCTTAGTGATTGTCCAGAAGAGAAGAGCAGGAAGGAATGAGGTTCTCAGTTTTCTGCCTAACCAGGGCTGGAGAGGCCTGCAGAGAGGTTGCCACCAAGTTTAACTGTGTGCCAGTGGGATAGCAGGGAGGGAAGTAAGACTGAACAATTTTCCAATGTCCTTTCCAGCACACCACTAAGGACCCTGACCCCAAAAGATAAGAAATGTACTCATTTTATTTCAGCCCCAATCAACATTTAAAATTGGGTTCACACTGTGTGATTATTGGCCGTCATGGATAAAATGCTTGTCATGAAAGAAATCTCTGGTGAGTATGTGGTCATTTAGGGTGACAGATCCACCAATTTAGCTCTCTCCTGACTGATATTTTCTAGGAAAATCATGCAGGTTCCCTTTTGGCCCGCCATAAGTGCTTCTGACCCATCTTCGTTCCATCTTCCTCTCCTTCTTTTCAGGACCTGAATCCAATAAATGAGCACATTAACAGGAGTGACTTACTGTCCATAACCTTGCTGTCTGATCAGCCTGACAGGATTCTGCTTCAGTAAGCAGTTGTGTAATCTAGCATCTTACATTGTTATCATCGTGTGACCTGTCTGATCATCATATCCATAATATCAGTGCGACACGTTCAAGTCCTGTATGATTTTAGAAACTGTAGTCTGTGCTGGACTACAGAGGGAGCTACCAGGGATTTCTTAACAAAACACAAATAAAGAACCCCCGCAGTGTGGGATTCTTGTGTATTTGAGCTCTCTGAGCCTAGACACCAGCTGGTCCCCATATGCCATGTGCTCACTGTATGTTCATGTTCACATTACCCAACGACCAGTCCCTGTAAAAAGCACTGCAACACTCCACCACTGTTCAACCATTCCTTGAAGGAGGAACTTTGTTTAATCCCTACTGTTACCCTCTGATGCTGAAAATACAGACCCCCTAATCCCAATCAAGCCAAGCCACAGATAAACCATAATCAAAAATAAATATAGAGTAGAAGAAGAAAAAATAACAGGGACAACTAGTCTGTTCCCTCTGATCACCCAGTTGGAACAATAATTGAGGAGGAACAATCACTCTAATCCTGTCAAGCGATGAAAAGCTCCTAGTGATGGCCTAGCATAGCCAGACCTGTAATTTCTGAGCAGTAAGTCATAAGAGAATAGAAAGAAAAACGACAAGGTGCAGTATTTTACACAGAAGACCTTTTCTACCAGCACGTTGCTTTTACAACCAAGGATGATTAAATATTGCCCTCTACAATGATGCATTTGCTTTAGATTTAGATACCACCAGAAGTCCCCAATCAGGCCGTTAAGAGCATATACTAGTTTTAACTTCTCTTTGAGGTCTTGCTAGCTAAATCACTTTCTAATGACTTTAATAAATACAAAAACATGTAACTTGGCTTTAATTTAACAATTAAATTAACCATATAAGAGAAAGAAGTGTGGGATCCTTGATAGAAGGGTTAGTTTAAATAATAAATCTTGTGATCTCTGCCTTGTTTTTAAAGTCAGCAGTGAGGTAAAAAAAACTACAAATTTTTTTCCTGTTCTTTATCAGTCTTTATACTCAAACTGTTGCAAAATATGTGAATGCATAGTTCTGATCCATTGTAGGCAGGTACAGACAGCACTCCTCTGCTGCTGCATTCTTCAGTTTCAGGTAAAGTCACCATGTTCTGCAGCAAACACAAATCATTCAGGGGCATCTCCATCCTAGTTTTAGAACTCTGTAAATGAGCTAATAATGGCAATCAGTGGTCCATTTTATTGAAAGTTTTAGTACATCACAAAACAAAAGGAAGAACATAGAGAGCAGACATGTATTATGCTATATGAGCCGACGCACAGACCGGCAGAACTATAAAGATGGGTTTCAATTTACAGAAGAGAGGTGGGTTAGTCGACAGAGCAACCCTGACACAAGGAACGCCTGCTGTGGTTTGTTGTGCTAGGAGGCTGCATTTATTTTTACACTACTGGGGATCTCTGTGTAACTTTCATTCTGAATAATATTATAAGCATGTACAGTGATGCACACACACTGCTGGCAGGTAAATGTACACTATGTTGCCAAAAGTATTAGGTCGCACCAATCACTTCCAGGGCTGCAGGTGTATAAAGGTTGGTGAGGAGAAACGTAACTGGGCTGCACAGAGTCCTGACCTCAACCTTCTTGAACACCTTTGGGATGAATTAGAACAGAGGCTGCAGTTCTGGTTTTCTCATCCACCTATGAACACACTCCTAAACCTTGAGGAAGATGTTTACACAATAATTAAAGTTGTTGTTGCTGGGAACAATGGGTCCATCAACAAACTGGAACTTAGAGGTTAAGAATAGGATGCCGTCAAAGTTCATGTACATGTAAAAGTAGAGAGACAAACACTTTCAGCAATATACCCTAAATTCCGGACTACAGAGCGCACCTGATTAAAAGCCGCATGCTCTAATTTTAGAAAGAAAACCCATTTTGTACTTGTACAGGCCGCACCGGATGTTAAGCCGCGGGTGTCCCACGTTGTAATATGATTTACACAGAAAGATATTACACGTGAGGATTTTTTCACTTTTAATTTAATCCGTATTGTAATATAAACAAATGCATATTACAAATGGTTTTTTTTTAACAGTGGCTAACACGGCTACCTTTAAATCTACGTACGTTATCAGTAACACACAAATTTCATTGCTTATGCTTTTTTAGTGAACAGTGCACAAACAACATTCCAATATCTCCTAACTGATATACACTGCAGCCTACCAGGTCAAAAGTCATTGATCACCTTCTTCATCTTCTTCCTGCGAACTGAAACCATCAAAGTCCTGTTCTTCATTGTCCGACTTCATCAGCCTCAGGATCTCGTCACTCACTTCAGCCTCTTCGTTGACGCTCTCACTTGAGCGCACCCGGTCCCCTTAATCACGCAGCAGTCCAGCCTTTAGAAACCCGTTGGTGATTTTTCATGTTGATGAGGGTGAATATAAATGACTGATTTACAATACCGGTAATTGAATTGTGAAAGTGCTCTTGATTTATCGCACAAGTTCATTGGACCTCTGTGAAGTACTCATCAATTTGATTGGTCTACCGTTACCTGGCAAAATGTTTTTGGCGGCATGAAAAAAAAACATGCATTAACCGCACCGTTGTATAGGCTGCAGTGTTCAAAGTGTGGGAAAAAGTAGCAGCTTATAATCCAGAATTTATGATAACTATTTAATATCTGGACTATACTTTGGAGTTCCCTTTCAGCCTGTGATCCAGTTTCATTCTGCCTATCTATATAATGCCAATTCACATCAAACTCCATCTTAAGGTCCTTTAAAAGGCACACAGGTCCAAGTAATATTCAATTATATTAAAATAATCAAATCAATCATACAGACACATTGAGTTTCAATTACAAGGAGTCCCATAAGTACAATACAGTCCAATGAAGCAGTAGAACTTTTATACTAAAAGCTAAAAAACACTTTTTCTCAAATCAGACTGTGGAATTTCAGCCTAAGTGCATAATAATCTAATAATAAAAATGATTTCAGAAAATATCTACATTCTATTTATGTGCTTGGTCACAACTAAATTATTTAATTCACAATACATTTATCATGATAGGAAAACCTTAGTAAAATGTTTGCATACAAGGTAGATGTGTTTCTTAAAATAAGAGATCTAATGGTTAACTTTATTAAATAAATTAAAAAATGTGTTCCGATGATGCCCGTTTTTTAAGATTAAAAGAACATTTTGAAAATAACCTTTAAGCAGGCATCAAGCATAGTTTCATTAAGCCCACATTTCTGTATTAAAAATGTTTTTATTAGTCTGATGTAATATTGTAATCCTAACTGTCTTGTTTTTTATTAGCTGTAAGCAAGAAATCATAATTAACAGAAATAATTAACACGTTACATTTAATGAGTAGAGTTGCTGAAATTAAAACCAATTACTGATGTGTTTTTAATCAATCACCCACCTACAAAACAATAAAAGGTACATTTAAGAGCCTCATTGAACCATCAGTAACATGTCACTGCGTGCAGTTCATTTAACTTCCTCATTCATCTCTGGAGAGCTACGGTACATCAAGTGGGCTTGATCCACAGGTTCATTGGGTATTTCTTGCTTCCCTTTATCTTTATCATGTATAAAATATCTAAAGCCTTCCAGCATCAATAAGATGGTAAAAGCTTTGCAGAACTAGAAGTTTAAATATATCCCATGATAATCTCAAATTGAAACCATTCTGAATGCCTAATTCTACACAGCTCTAACAAGGCTGAACAAGTGACATGACCAACTCTACGTACTTTCCAGATTCAGGCCGAGAGCTTTGATGATATGTAAAGTTAGTCATAACTCAGGTTGTTAAAGTCTCTCTAAGAATAACCATAAATGATGAAGTTGACAGGTATACTGAAGCAGAAGAATATTATTTACTGACACCTCCCTACAGAGGTAGTCACAGACGAGAGAAAATGAACTAAGCAGATTGAGTAACAACAGTTTCCTGTAATACTGTGTGGTTTCTTTGGTGCGATCAGGAAGGAAGTCAATGGGCTGCTACTAAATGACAGAGCATTTAAGAACCTTTAATGCGAATTTACAGCAGAGATGCTACCATGTAGTCATTTCTAAAGTCCAGCCCCTGCTTTGAAACAGGCTTTTGGGTCTTGAAGTTTTCTATGAAAGCTGATAGCCTCAGTGACAGTGAAGAAAGCCACCTGGGACCTTTTCAGAACTACCCAAAGAAAGCCTTCAAAGTATTGAGCTAAACGTAATATTGCCATCAAATAAACTTCCTATAGTGCCTCTTAATTACTTCCAACAGTCACATTCAACAGAGTCAAGACAATAGACTACCACGAAAACAACTTGGTACTTAAGATTTCTCTTTCAGTTTCAGGAAATGGGATGGAGAGTTTCTGACAGATCAGCAATCACTGTATGTCAACTGTTGACTTCAGATGAAACCATATGAACAAAACTGAGCCACACAGATCCAATCAGTAAATACTGAATAATGGGGGTTGAAAAAATTACTTTTAGCAAATCACATACAGTAAATAGCTAAACTACCAGTCAAACGTTTGGACACGCCTTCTCATTTAGTGGTTTGTCTTTATTTTTAACTCTGAGATCTTCTTCAAAACTTAATGAAGCTCATTGACAGAATGCCAGAAACTTTTGTTTTGTTTGATACATAATTCTGCATACCTTTGCTTCATAGTTTTGGTGTTTTCACCATGTATCTACAATGTGCAAAGTAATAAAAAGATGTGTCCAAACTTAACTAGCAGTTTATATAAAAATACAAAACAGGACCAACTAAAGGAATTCAAGGGAAAATAAACAGTTTCTTCATGCCACAAAAATGACAATGTTAGTTAATATTAGTTGTACATTAAGGGTTTTAAACCCTCAATAAAACTACTGCAAGTTTATGTTGGGAGTACATTAGAAAAAACTAAATAAAATAAAAAATCACATTTACCAGCAACATTAGGAACTACTTCCTGTGTGTGGACGGGCATGAAGTTGAGCTACCGAAACAATATGCAAAACATCATGACTTAAACTGATGTGAAGGAAAACTAAACTGTGTTAACATCAAAGTGCATGAGAATAATTAAATATGCACTATTCCACTTCTAAAGTTTAAGTAAGAAAAAAAAGCATGTTGTGCAATTACTTAAACAAACCCAGGCCAACATGCATATGTAGTGTGTAAAAAAACTACAACCCCAGAGACCGCAGAAAAGACAATATTGCAAAAACAACTTGCAGAAACTAACTACAATGTGTACCAACGTACTTTTAGAGTTAAATGTGACACCATCTGTCAGACAGCTAAAGCTTGGCTAAGATTTTGTCAGGCAACCAGACAATGATCCTCAAAGACCAGCAAATTTACGACAGAATGGGAGGAAAATACGAGTAAAAAAAAAACATTTTTAAAATGAGAACATCCATGGTTCTCAGACTGCGGTACAAGCACCACTGGTGGTAATTTGGCTATCTTTTGTGGTATTTAGTGGAAATTTATAAGGTAAATACAAGGAAAATTAGCTGTAACGTAGGGCTATAAGGCCCAAACACCCAAAAGAAAAATCGCTTTTTTTCCACATACTGATCTTCCTACTCAGTGGAGTGCAGTGGAGAATAATGCTAGAATCCCGTAGTAGAAATTAAAGCAAACTAAAATGAACTGAAAATCAGCGCTAATTGCAATTCATTTACCCAAGGTCAGAACCTATAGCTGTGAAGTACTTCAAGTCTAGCCTGACCATCTTCTAGTTCCAAATTTGGAGGCAAAATTTGCCAATTATTGTATTCAATGAATAGGTTAAATACTAGTACCAATGCAAACTAAGTGTAATGCATGTCTCTATTGTATGCAGTGACACAAAAGCCCTGTTCACACAACACTTCTGTTTGCCATCTCCATGTGATCTTTTACAACATGAAAGTATCTCAAATGGGTCAACACTGCAAAAAAATTCTGACGGATTGTATACGATTTCTAACTGGATCAGTCAAATAATTGATAAGTATTGGATTCCCCAATATATCCTGAACAGGAAGAGGATCAAACTGTGAACTTACTGTGAATGACTGAAACGGGCTGTCAACATTAAATGAACAAAGATTTCGGTGGGATTACAGTGTTGTTTAACCCGTCACAACTTTTTAGTATTTTTCTGTCATGTCAATGTGAACAGGACCACAAAGGGTGGAACTTTTGCCTAAAAGATGTTTGCAGCGTACACGTTTTATAACCGAAGTCGTGTTGACGTGAACCTTTTTGAATCCAGTTGCGTTACGGGTGGTTCTGTTACAGTAGTCCTTCCTGGAGTTTCCGATGCGACTGAACACCACATCTGGCGACCTTCCATTAATTCTATAAACATTTTTGGAAACAAAATAAGCGGACAGTGCATCACTTTGGATTTTTTCATAAAACAAACCGACGTAAAACAGAGCAGGGCGTGTTACTATTAGGAAGTCTGGCTCCGTGTTAGCAGGGCGCAGCTAGGCTACATGACCGAACCAAGCTAGCAGTACTGGGGTCTGAAAACTTCCACAACACCAGTAACCAGAGAGCCCGAGAGGTAACGACGAGCCAACTCAGCGAAAACCGACTCGGGGGTTTGCTCAGGTGACTTTCTAATATGATGACGGTTCCTATTTTGAGTCAGGACCGTACAAGGAGCCCCCGTTAAGAGATTCACAAACGAGCGGAAGTTGAGCTAAAAATAATAAAGCAGAAGCAGCAGCAGCGGCTGTTTTGCGGGCCCGGGTTTTTTCTCCAAATTTCATCACGCCGACCGACGCCACAGTTCGCACAAAAAGTTGCTAAGATACGCAAGTCAAATATACAACCAAGGCGTTTTATCTGCTAGGATTAACTTGTAATTTGTCAAAATATTACCTTTTCCTCGTCGGATAGCTGCTCCTCATGATCCGCCATCTTTTCTTCCGGCACCACCAGCTTGTCAGAGCCCCGTGACGTCAGCGCATGGGTGGCTTCCCAGCTGAGGTTCAGCGCTCATCAAATCCACGCCTCACAGGTTTACCCTCAAAAAACATGATTTCAGCGGGATGACAGCCTGCAGCTCAACTATGAAAAATCCAACCACCAAGCATCAGAAACTAATCTCAGGGCACTTTTTGCTATAGAACAAACACACTCATAGTCCATTCACATGACATACAAATAAAATGCTATACCTAACATATTAAAAGTTCTATAACTATGGATTTTTAATGTAATCTATTTCATAGTTCTGCACATGCGTGTTTTCTTAATTGCCCACCTTCTGTAAATGTTCTTTTTAATAACAAAAAAGGTTTATTCCTCATTGTTTTCACTGATGCTCATTTTTACTGATTTTGTTCAAATCTCCTCATCTGGGTTTTTTTGTAGGCATTGTCCCTTTTAGCTTATTTTGGCCTATTTTACAGCTTTTAAGTATAGTATCATCCTAACCTATTTCAGATATATATACGGATACGACTCTGCACGTGGCTTTGGTAGGTTCCCAGCAACAAAACCTTAACATCAAAACCAAGATGTAATTTCGAGATATTGTTAGAATTGACTTATGTTTATTTCCGTGCAGTAAAAAAGGTCGGTGTACAGTGATTCTGCCTTATTGTGTGTGGTACACTGTTCACCGCTAGGTGGCAAACTAACACAGTTTTTAAAGGCATATTTTTCCAGTTTTTAATGGGGTTATTATTCATTATGAACTTGTGGAAAAAATGAAATTTTCATGATATGTGACTGTTGTGCAACTGAACTGAAAGGACTATGGTCCCCACTGTATTATCATGGTGTCATAAACAGTGCCCTGCACATGTATTCATACCTCTTGATTGTTTTTTGTTTTTTTCACTTAAAACCATGTGTAGTTTCCTTTCCACTTCACAATCCTGTGAAAAAGTTCAATAGATTAGAAAATCTTAGCAAGGCACTGTACAGGTACCATAATAAAGTTTAAAGCATTTACTTTAAAAAATCAAAATGATTGGAAATTCTTTTGCGATTCTTGAAACAATGAACTTACAATTTTATTACAAAGCTGCAATAACCTGTTTGATGACTGTAAGATTAAGCAATATGCTAAAAAAAAAAAGAAATAAAAGCTTAGAAAGCTTAGAAAGCTTTCCCCATACTCTGAGTTAAGGGGCACAATAATAACTGGTTTGAAAGCATAATCTTTTCAAGTGACAGTACTTTCAAAGAGATAGTTTAAACTCACTCAAGACAGTTCTTTTAAACCATGGCTGGGTTCCTCTCGGACAGCTTATTATCTTCCTAGCCTCCAAGGCAGTAATTTAACAGTCAGTTGTAAACAATAGTTGTTCACACAAAGCAAACATTCCAGGTCTGTGTTTGTGTAGGCGGGGTCACCTCAGCTGGCAGCTCATGTTGCTACCTTGTTGCCCCAACATTACAAGAAAGAAAGGATGATGATTATTAAGATTATCCCTGTTTTTCGGAAACTACCTCCTCCTGGGTACTGAGTCAGTTTTGGTTTATCACCGAAAGTTAGCCATGCAGTGCTGCTTTATTTTCCAAGATGATCACCTGGGCAAGATCAAACTAAGGGATTAAATAATAACCCTTTAATCTGCCCAGAACTGCATCCACCTGCAGTGGAGCCTTTCATTGGATACTGAAGCTACTCATCCCCTCCGGCAACTAAAGGGAGCTTTGAGAATACAGTTTCTCCACTGCTTGACTTGCTTTGCTACAGTTAGTCACCCTGGATACTCATTACACTGTTCTCTCTTAGACAATACTTACCCAGGAGAGTGAAAAGACACAAAAGCAACAGAGCATTACAGGTGCAGAATGATGAAAGGTTTATAGATTAAAAGTGGCCCAACTTTGTATCATTTTGGCCATGGCATGTTGAGTGATTGTGTGTCTCTCTCTCTGTTCTTCATCCCTGTGAGAGAAAAATGCCTTCTTGGCAATGTATTAAAGCCCAGACTGTATTTCCACACGCCCTGACAATATCTTCTCTGTTATAATAGCCTCTGTATTGAAAGCTGAAGTGAATTCATGCAACAACACATACAATAAATGCTATAATGCTACAGCAAAATCAGGGATATACAGTGCCTGCAGAAGAATTAATTGTCACATTACACACACTAACTTCAGTCATTTCTGCTGGGATTTTATGTGGTAGACCAACACAAAGTAGTCCAGAATTGTGAAGTGGAAGGAAAGTGATACATGGCTTATAAATAAAAATCATAAACTGTGGTAAGCATTTGTATTTTAGGGCATGTCTCTACCAACTTTACATATCTAGAGACTAAAATTATTATACATTCTTCTTTACAGAATAGCTCAAGCTTCATCAGAGTATATGAAGAGCCACTGTGAAGATCAAGTTTTAAGCCTTGCCACCGATTCTCAATTGGATTTAGGCTGGGCCTTTGACTAGGTTGTTTTGACACCTGAATATGATTTGATCTGTTAGTTTTCTTCCTCACACAACATTCTACATGTGGGCCAACAGGTTCAATTCTGCTTTTATCTGACTAGATGTTAGCTGTGGTCCATACATTGTTTGTGCAACTACAAATGACATTTCTTACTAAAGGTCTCTTTCAACACTAGCTTTCTTTTTGCCTCTTTTTCATAGAAATATAATCTGTGGAGTGCACTAGTAGTTGTCTTATCAACAGATTCTTCTATCTGACGTCTGCAGCTGCTTGGCTGCTTCTCAGATTAAAGTTCTCCTTGCCCGGTCTGTCAGTTTAGGTGCTCCGTCATCTCTTGATGTCTGTGCAGCTGCGCCACTCTTCCCATTTTCAGATAACATGGATAATGAAACAGCACACTTCAGTTAATGTGAATTGAAGTAAAATGAACTCTCCAGAAAAGATACAAGAGCATTAAATTATGCTTGACATTCGTTTATTTTTCTCCACGAGTCTTTAAATTAAGACAGTACTTCATGCTGAGAAAATGATTAACCCTAACTCCAAGCTGTGAAAGTTTAAAAAGCTTATTTTTTTGCCTGTGAAAGTATTTCATTATTACCACAATGTCAATCTCATAGCTCATTCTCCACATGGGCCTGTAGAGGTTTATGTGGATCACTCTGTCACAGATCTGACTTTTCAACACAAGTCTGGCTGTGATCGCACTCCCCTGGAATTCCTCTGAAATGAAGTCCTGTCTTTTTATTAAGCTTTTAACAGCAATATTTGAGTTTTTGAAGAGTTGTTTTTAGCTTTTAATGAAGAATTTTGAGTTTATATTTTTGGGCTAAGGCCGCCACATTCCCCATACATCTCCTTCTGTACGTGAGGGTTTCCTACAAAATGAAAATCCAACATTTAAAGAGGAATCTTTCTTTCTTTTATGATTAAGGTTTGGGCTGGTCTGACAAGGGTCAAATAACAATTGCTGCAGTGGTCAGGACCACCAAATGTGTTCCAAACAAAGAAAACCAGTGAACCAGGGATTCCCGAGGCCTGGGGATGCACTGCTCACATTTATGTCTGATCAGAACAGAGTAGCTCCTGTATCTCAGATTGTTCAAGTAGTTTATGCTCTGGTGCAGATAGATGGTGCCAGAACCATGTTTAACAATGGAGATGGTGTGTTCACAGTGATCTGCAGAATTAGTTTTTAGCCACTCAAAGCAGTTGCATGAAGATCAAAAAGTTACATTCTGATCTCTTCTTTCAGATGTTTGCTGTGCCGCCTATATTTAATTTAATTCAATTCAACTCAATTAAGTTTATTTATATAACGCCAATTCACAACACATGTTGTCTCAAGGCACTTCACAACAGTCAGGTACATACATTCCAATTAATACTAACAGTTGAACAGTGCAGTCAGAGTTAGCTTTTTATTCAAATTGGATAAAAAGTTTTCCTATCTAAGGAAACCCATCAGATTGCATCCAGTCAGTGACTTGCAGCCTTCACTCCTCCTGGATGAGCATGTAGAGACAGTGGACAGTCACTGGCGTTGACTTTGCAGCAATCCCTCATACTGAGCATGCATGTAGCGACAGTGGAGAGTAAAAACTCCCTTTTAACAGGAAGAAACCTCCAGCAGAACCAGGCTCAGTATGAGCGGCCATCTGCCATGACCGACTGGGGGTTTGAGAGAACAGAGCAGAGACACAAAGAGAACACAGAAGCACTGATCCAGGAGTACTTTCTATGGGAAGGAAAAGTAAATGTTAATGGATGTAGCTCCTTTAGTCATTTCACCTAGAAAGAAAGAACAGATAAATCTGACCCAGTTTTCAAGGTTAGAGGCTGAAAGAGAGCACATAGAGTTTGTTACAGTTAAGCTCAGCCAGTAGCCATGTCTAGGAGAGAGAAAGGGTTAAACACTGAAAGACAGGGCTATGTGGATCATTGGTAGAGGGTGAGCATTAAGTTGTTGCTAGAAGCTTGGACGATGCCCCTCTCCAGAAAGGTGTCACAGGTAGAGACAGAGTCAGGCCAGGTGTAGCTTCTAGGAAGAGAAAAGAGGGAGAACAGTAAAGTATTTCAGATTTTAAAGTTAAAATCTGAAATAACAGCAAATAATGCAAAATTGGAGAGTATTGTGAGAATGTAGCAAAGAGGGTGAAAGTGGTCATTATGTCCTCCAGCAGCCTAAGCCTATAGCAGCATAACTACAGAGATAGCTTAGGATAACCTAAGCCACTCTAACTATAAGCTTTATCAAACAAGAAAGTTTTAAGCCTAGCCTTAAAAGTAGTTGGAAAAATGTATATAAGTTATCATTGTTTAGTTTAAACTAGGTTTGTTTTAAGTTCTACTCTAGTTAAGATGATTCCTGTGATTGTTTTTTAGTGTGTAAAAGGGAGTGGAGAGTTAAGGAATGTGGTCTGGAGTGGATCACTCTCTGGACATGACATGCTCATACCATGTATGGGAATGACTACTTTTTATGTTGAAATCTCAGTAAGAATTGGCTGAACCAATTCCCGCTTTTTACTTGTAAGAATGTGAGTTGTAAATAAAAGGCTGATGCAAGCACTTCTCCCTTTATGAGAAGGAAGTCGCTGTTAGGCAGAGGACTAGCTCACCCTTGCAAGTCAAACTTACTTGGTTCACCTTGTGTCTTATTCATACACTTGTCTGTAATTATCAGCTCTTTAACTCTAACATTTTTCTGGTCCTTCGAGCTGGAGCGTTAGAAATCTGCCGCCCTGGGGCCCAGCGGTGCATGTGGGGTTCCAGTCTGCGCAGCCTCCAGAACGTTTGGAGAACAAAAATCCTGCACAGTAAATTTTGTGTTGGTAACTGCCGAATCGGCCAAGGGGCACCGGGAAGGTGGATCAACGCGTTTTGACAGATAGTGTGAACGAAAGCACAGGTGAGACAGAACCAACTAAATATTTAAAGATAAAAATAAATAGGAGTTTTGAGTTTAGAGGTACTCGTAATTTCCCCTAAGGAGATTCAAAAGCAAACCAACTCCATAGAAAAATAAGAATAAATAGGAGTTTTTGAGTTTAAAAGGAACTCGTAATTTCCCTTAAGGAGATTCAAAAGCAAACCAACTCCATGGAAAAATTCTGAGTTTAAAAAGAAAAGTGCGGAAAAAAACAGAAAACCTAGTCTAGGTGATTTACGCCTATAAGTGATTGTGTGTTGGTGCATGTGTGTGTGTGTGTGTGTGTGTGTGTGTGTGTGCAGAATCATACGGCACTCTCAGTGAGACAACCCGAAACCTTGCTGGTGTTAACATAAAGTTGTTGACAGCTGAGAGGTGTCATAAGGAATTCTGATTTGGATATTAGGTGCCATCATATCTCAGTCTAAAACTCCTGCACTCTCCAAGAGTAGAACTCAAAGCGGAAAACCGGTTTGAAGCCTGTTTTCCAGGAGATGTTGGGGCCTGTTGAGGAATTCTGTTTTGATTTGATGGTACAAGATATGTATAATAAATGCGTCTCTGTTATATATATGTAAAAAAAAAAAAAGAGTGGAGTCTGAATAATAATAAACTAGAGTAAATAGGATGAAAGCATATATAATAAAGCAAAGAGAATCAAATAAATAGCGCTAATATAATTTAATAGAAGTAGAACTCAGTTCTAAACAATAGCTTTTAATAGATAAAAAAGAAAACAACTCTTAAAATGGGGAACTGCATCCGGAAGCAACCTCCGTTAGAAGGAGATGCAAAGTTTATACACTCAAAAGAGCCAGATACAGTAAAAAATCTCACTAAATGGCAGAAAGATTGTGTTTTTAAAGGACATCTTTCGGTTCCTGCTTGTACCCATTTGGTACAGAAATAGCAACAGAAAGACAAACTCGTCGTCTTCCGCTTATCCGGGACCGGGTCGTGGGGGCAGCAGACTCAGCAGAGACACCCAGACGTCCCTCTCTTCAGACACCTCCTCCAGCTCCTCCGGGGGGAGCCCAAGTCGTTCCCAGGCCAGCCGAGAGACATAGTCCCTCCAGCGTGTCCTGGGCCGTCCCCTGGGCCTCCTCCCGGTGGGACGTGCCTGGAACACCTCCCGAGGAAGGCGTCCAGGAGGCATCTAGTATAGATGCCCGAGCCACCTCAACTGGCTCCTCTCGATGTGGAGCAGCGGCTCTACTCTGAGCCCCTCACGGATGGCCGAGCTCCTCACCCTATCTCTAAAGGAGTGCCCGGCCACCCTACGGAGGAAGCTCATTTCAGCCGCTTGTATCCGGGATCTCGTTCTTTTGGTCATGGCCCAAAGTTCATGGCCATAGGTGAGGGTAGGAACGTAGACCGACCGGTAAATTGAGAACTTCGCTTTTCGGCTCAGCTCTCTCTTCACCACAACAGACCGGTACAGCGCCCCCTTTACTGCGGCAGCCACACCGATCCATCTGTCGATCTCCCGCTCCATTCTTCCCTCACTCGTGAACAAGACCCCGAGATACTTAA
Organism: Girardinichthys multiradiatus; assembly: GCF_021462225.1. Lineage (NCBI taxonomy): Eukaryota > Metazoa > Chordata > Actinopteri > Cyprinodontiformes > Goodeidae > Girardinichthys > Girardinichthys multiradiatus. The sequence goes on along the minus strand of NC_061795.1, from coordinate 5,258,569 downwards.
ACTCCTCCACTTGAGGCAGGAACTCCCCTCCAACGTGAAGAGAACAGGCCACCCTTTACCGGTCGAGAACCATGGCCTCGGACTTGGAGGAGCTGATCCTCATCCCAGCCGCTTCACACTCGGCTGCGAATTGCCCCGGCACATGCTGTAGGTCTTGGCTAGAGGGGGCCAGCAGGACCACGTCATCTGCAAAAAGAAAAGACGAAATCCTTTGGTCCTCAAACCAGACCCCCTCCGGCCCTTGGCTGCGCCTAGAAATCCTGTCCATAAAAGTTATGAACAGGACCGGTGACAAAGGGCAGCCCTGCCGGAGTCCAACATGCACCGGGAACATGTCCGACTTAGTGCCATGGCCCCACCGAACTCCTCCCAGGCCCGAATTTTTGCCTCTGACGCCACCTGGGCCACGGCACGCTTGGCCTCACGGTACCCGTCAGCAGCCTCAGGAGTCCCACAAGCCAACCACAGCCGATAGGACTCCTTCTTCAGCTTGACAGCGTCCCTTACTGCTGGTGTCCACCACCGGGTTCGGGGATTGCTGCTGCGACAGGCACTGCAGACCTTGCGGCCGCAGCTACAGGCAGCAGTATCGACAATAGATGCGGAGAACATGGTCCACTCAGACTCTATGTCTACAACATCGCCCGGAATCTGGTGAAAGCTCTCCCGGAAGTGGGAGTTGACTACATCCAGACGTTCCCAACTGACCCTCACTATGCCCTTGGGCCTGCCAAGTCTGACCGGCTTTCTCCTCCTCCAATGGATCCAACTCACCACCAGGTGGTGATCAGTGGACAGCTCAGCCCCTCTCTTCACCCGAGTGTCCAAAACATGCGGCCGAAGGTCTGATGATACGACAACAAAGTCGATCATTGACCTTCTGCCTAGGGTGTCCTGGTGCCAAGTGCACTGATGGACACCCTTATGTTTGAACATGGTGTTCATTATGGACAATCCGTGACTAGCACAGAAGTCCAGTAACAAAACACCACACGGATTCAGATCGGGGAGGCTATTCCTCCCGATCATGCTTCTCCAGGTGTCACTGTCATTTCCCACGTGAGCGTTGAAGTCCCCCAGCAGAATAATGGAGTCCTCAGGAGGGGCACTATCCAGCACCCCTGACAGGGACGCCAAGAAGGCCAGGCACTCCGCACTACACCTCGGCCTCTCCCCTTGGGCCACTCCAGAGTAGAAGAGAGTCCAGCCCCTCTCAAGGAGATGGATTCCAGAGTCCATGCTGTGCGTGGAGGCGAGCCCGACTATTTCTAGTCAATATCTCTCGACCTCCCGCACAAGCTCAGGCTCCTTCCCCCTCAGTGAGGTGACATTCCACCGGGTCGCCAAGGTCTCCACCTTTGTCCGCCACCCAATCCTCTTTGCACAGGTCCCTCACGGTTCCCCCTGTAGGTGGTGGGCCCACTGGGGGATGGCCTCGTGTCACTCGTTCGGGCTTGGCCCGGCCGGGTCCCGCGAGGAGCAACCCAGCCACCAGGCGCTCTCTGATGAGTCCTGACCCCAGGCCTGGCTCCGCCGTACCGGGCGACGTCACGTGCCTCAATTTAATAGTCGTTATGAGGGGTTCTTGTACCACTCTTTGTCTGACCCGTCACCTAGAGTCTGTTTGCCATGGGAGACCCTACCAGGGGCATTTAAGCCCCAGACAACATAGCCTCTTATCACGTTCTTGGTTTGGATCGGACCAAAGTGCAGATAAGAGCTTGGCAGCCGCACGATAAAAGGAAGACTTTTCTTTAATTAAAGGTCTCCAAAACGTAACATAATCCAACAAGTACAAACATGAGTCGAGCCAAAAACTTACATGTGTACATAGTTCTGTAATGTAGCAAAACTGAGCATAAACAAGGGTAGTGAACGAGGAATAGTGACGGAGGAACCAGCAGGGAACAAAGAACACAGACCAACTAATATACAGGGAGAAAACAAAGGCAGGTAATCACAGGAACTAAGAACAGGTGTGGCAAGGAGACATGGAGGCATAAGGGACAGGTGGAACTAATTAACAATAAAGGAAACCATAGACCTAAGAACGGTTAATACAAAAACACAAACCAAGTCCAAGGATGTCATACTATGACATTGGCCCTGGTGTCCGGCGTGGACCCAGGCTTAGAGTCGTCAGGTGCATTGTCAGGCGTACGGTCAGTCAAAAGGTCAGTCATCACATAGTCGGGCTGTGGTGTGTCAGGCAAAGAGTCAGGCTCTGGTGTGTCTAGTTGTGGCGTGTCTGTTCCTGGGTCAGGCTGTGGTGTGTCTGGCCCTGAGTCAGTTGTGGTGTCAGATTGACTGCGCAGGAGCACAGTCAGTGGGTCCTAGAGCCAAGATCTGAGGCGGTCCGTCCTCAGACCCCTCAGGAAACTCAGGAAGTAGGATGAGAGGCGGTCCATCCTCGGACCCCTCAGGAAACCCAGGAACTAGGATGAGAGGCGGTCCGTCCTCGGACCCCTCAAGAAACTCAGGAACTAGGATGAGAGGCGGTCCGTCCTCGGACCCCTCAGGAAACTCAGGAGAGGCGGTCCGTCCTCGGACCCCTCAGGAAACTCAGGAACTAGGATGAGAGGCGGTCCATCCTCGGACCCCTCAAGAAACTCCGGAACTAGGATGAGAGGCGGTCCGTCCTCTGACCCCTCAGGAAACTCAGGAACTAGGATGAGAGGCGGTCCGTCCTCGGACCCTTCAGGAAACTCAGGAACTAGGATGAGAGGCGGCTCTCCATTGAACCCCTCTCTGGACTCTGGGTCCTGTAGCTTGGCAGCAGGCTGTGAGTCCAGAGGCCTGGCAGCAGGCTGTGAGTCCAGAGGCCTGGCAGCAGGCTGTGAGTCCAGAGGCCTGGCAGCAGGCTGTGAGTCCAGAGGCCTGGTAGCAGGCCGTGAGTCCAGAGGCCTGGCAGCAGGCTGTGAGTCCAGAGGCTTGGCAGCAGGCTGTGAGTCCAGAGGCTTGGCTGCATGCTGTGACTCATGGAGCTTCACGGCGGACGGCTGTGGTTCATAATCCTTGGAGCTTTGTGCTGCTCTAACGGCCACAAAAAGAGGGTCAAAAGGACCTCCAGCAGAAAGAGGAGCGTCGAGCCATCCCTCCGCAATGAATTTGGCCTGTAGAACAGAGTGCACCAGATTCAGATCCTCTGGATGATCCATTAGATGAAGCACAAAATCACAGCAACGTCCCTTCATGAAATCCTCTTTCATTTTCTCCAGCCTGGCTTGAACCCAATTCAGGGCTGGAGGCCGCACCGGTGACTGGTGACCTGCAGAGGGCGCTGGGTGACCACCCACCAACTCCGGGGAAAGCAGCTGCGAGGAGGCCATGGCGGATGGACCCTCCGTAGAAGGGTTGGAGGCGCCCATCTGAACCTCCCCAATGGTGACTGTTCCGCGGCAACGACGTCGTCCAGGGCAGGAGCCGAAACCAGCGGGGATGGCTCCGGCGAAGCAGCTGTGAACAGGTTGAGCTCGGCCGGAGCTGCTGCAGCTGGGGTTGAGCGCTTGCGGCGAGGGCGACGTCGCCTGGAGGAGGAACAAGCTGGAGAGGTATGATTCCGATCCGGTAATACATCCATGGGGACCCGGTCAGATACACCGAGACACTCCATTTCCTCCAGCAACAAAGGCGAAGGTAAAATCTCAACCCCCTCTCCATTCATAGCTTGTAGCGTCTCCTCTTGCTGCTTTATCCACATCTTAAGTTCTTTAGCACTGTCTGCTTGGTCCTGTTTATGGCTGGTTCCTAATATCACGTTCTTGGTTTGGATCGGACCAAAGTGCAGATAAGAGCTTGGCAGCCGCATGATGAGAGGAAGACTTTTCTTTAATTAAAGGTCTCCAAAACGTAACATAATCCAACAAGTACAAACATGAGTCGAGCCAAAAACTTACATGTGTACATAGTTCTGTAACGTAGCAAAACTGAGCATAAACAAGGGTAGTGAACGAGGAATAGTGACGGAGGAACCAGCGGGGAACAAAGAACACAGACCAACTAATATACAGGGAGAAAACAAAGGCAGGTAATCACAGGAACTAAGAACAGGTGTAGCAAGGAGACATGGAGGCATAAGGGACAGGTGGAACTAATTAACAATAAAGGAAACCATAGACCTAAGAACGGTTAATACAAAAACACAAACCAAGTCCAAGGATGTCTTACCATGACACCTCTAGGATCATTCGAGCAAGAATTAATAAGGGCAAAAAAGTTGGCTTGCTGAAGCTCATAAAAGAAAGGCAGGGAACGATAAAATGTGCAAGGAGATTTATATAGCAGTTGCCAGACAAGAAGATAATGACACTTGTGTAGTAAGGGGGAGGGGCAGGCAGCCACAGCCCGAGCCCGCTGCTGCAGCTGTGAGAGGGCCTGAGCCCTCAGCGCCAGTGGGACAAATAATTGAAGAGGCACCACCACATTCACCACTAGTTTTTCCGAGTTCACAAACTATGAGAGAGGGATCCTCAAATTTAATAACCAGCTCCCCAGTAGCAAAAAAAACAAAATAGGCAGAGAAAACAGGCAATTAAACTGGATGGCCTCAATGACACTGCTGATCTGTTTCCTATGATAGAAGTTCCAAATTCCAATGTTGCTGCCGGTGTACCTAGAACTATGTTAGTCTATAGAACCTGGACCCTAGGACATTAAAAAGGCAGTGGAGGGTATTCCTCACCCAAAAGGGGATCCAGAAGGGTTTATTAATGGCATGGACATGTTGAGAGGAAGTTATCATCTAAATGGGGTGGAGATGCAACCAGTATTAATGACAAAATTAGGCATAGATTGGGGAAGAGTGCAGGGTGTCTGGAATCCAATGGAGGATAATAATCCAGGGCAGCCTCTGGCTCATGACGACCAACAGTTGACAGCACGACTTGCGGTGCTGTGGGTCAATGTTAGACGAGAGTTTAGACAGAGAGCAGATTATACCATTATTAACCAGACTAAACAGAAAATAGGAGAGCCAATCATTGGGTATAGACTGAGAATGGAAGAAGTGTTTAAAAGGAATAGTGGACTGCAACATGATAATGCTAATGACAGTCCCTATAAACAGCAGTTAAAAAATGCCCTACAGGCAAATGCTTTACCTGAGATTCGAAACTTGGTCACAAAACATAATATTGATCTACCAACCTGCTCGGTTACCAGTTGGCAGAACTGGGCAATGCATGCTGAAAAGCTGGTCAGTGGAAAGAAAGAACAACCCCCTACTGATACCTTCTATGCGGAAGATGAGATATTTTATGCAGGACGAGTAAGTAGGGGGAGGGGTAGCATGAGAGGAATTTTCAGAGGAAGAGGAGACTTTAGGGGGCGTGGACAGAGGCAAGTGAGAGGGGGAGATGATAGAAGAGAATATGTATGATGGCAGGGTGACAGGCCAACCTTTATCAGTACCCATTATTATCATCGACCCCAAAACCGTGTACAAGCTGTGGGACCAGTAGTTCTCTCACTCTCATGCCCTTTCAATCTCTTGGGCAGAGATTTTATGGTCTGGTTTAAGATAGCCATCAAACCCATCACCCAGGGTAGAATGGAGGCTGTGAGAGAAGGGGAGACAGAAATCTTTGTCCAGGAAGGACAGGGGGAGCCACACTATTTTTGGACATTAGATCTAAACCCAGACCTAATACGTACCCCCCAAATGTTGCTAAAACAAGCAGTTGAGAGAGTGGGGACAGATTATAACCAGATGTCCCCACTGAGCATAATGTCACTATGAGGTATTAAAAAAACCAGGCACAGATTATGAGTATGACAAACAAATTCATAAGCTGGGACCCCAGCATGTAGTGCTTACAAACTTGTGTTGGTCATATAATGGAGTCTGTTTCTGCTTAGTATCTTTAACCCCCCAAGCCATGAATATCAGGAATAGTTTAACCCCTCCTCATGTGTCCCTGATAAAAAGAAAGAGACAAAAATAGAAAGATTTAGGATTCGAAGCTGAAATGGTGCAAGCAGCTACAGATTGGACACAAGTAGATCACTGCTTGGTGTCCAGGCAGACAGGCTACATGAAAATACCATTAAACTGGATAGTGACAGCGGACCCAACAGTGCATCTGAAGGACGTGTAAATTAAGTGATTTATGCTAACTGCTGAGGAGGAACAGCGATTAGAAAACCTTCCAGAATCTTTATGGACAAAAGGGCCCTCAGATGTAGGATTAATTAAGGGGTGTCAGCGAGTGGAAGTAAAACCAAAAAATTATATGAGGCCTAAAGTAAAACAGTACCCCCTAAAACCAGACGCAGAGGAAGGCATTGAACCTGTGATTCAACAATTATTGCAAGCAGGTGTTATAGTGCCATGCCCTGACTCACCATGTAATACCCCTATATTTCCAATTAAAAAGGTGGCACCTTCAGTGGGATGGAGAATGGTTCAGGATCTGAGACCTATAAATGCGGGAGTAATTCAGAGAGCTCCAAATGTGCCTGATCCACATACATTGTTGAACTCGTTGAAGCCAGAAATGAAGTATTTCTCTGTAATTGATTTGAGCAATGCATTCTTTTCTATTCCACTACATGAAAATAGTCAGTTCTGGTTTGCTTTTACATTTAAAGGGGAAAGATACACTTACACTAGGCTCTCTCAAGGGTATTGTGAAAGTCCCACTATACTTTCCACAGCTAAAACTGTTTGGTTAATTTTGACCCTCCAAATGGAAGCCAATTACTTGTGTATGTAGATAACATTTTGTTAGCATCCACAAGTGAAGATAAATGTAGAACTGATACTTTAGCACTGTTGGCTTTCCTTGCAGAACAAGGTCATGAGGTAAATAAAAATAAACTACAGTTGTGGAAAACAGAAATGAATTGACTATCAGGGGAGGGTAGATCTGTGACTGGAGACAGAAAACAAGCCATTCTGCAAGCTCCTAAGCCTGTAACAACAAAACAAATGTCTTTTTTAGGACTGTGCAACTACTGCAGGTCCTGGTGCCAAATTATGCTGATATAGTTGAGCCACTTTCAAAAATGATCTATTCTGAACCCACGACAGCTCTGATAAAATAACCTGAACAGATGAGGGGGAAATAGCAATCTGCAAAATAAAACAAGCATTATGTTCAGCGTCCATTCTAGCACTCCCAAATTATGAAAAACCATTTATTCAAGCAGTAGATTGCAGGAATGGTTACATGACATCTTTGTTGCTACAAAAACATTGTGACAGAAATAGACCAGTAGCTTACTATTCAAGCAGGCTAGACCCAGTTGCACAAGCATTGCCACCTTGTGTGCAAGCTGTGGTTGCAGCAGCACAAGCGGTGATATGCTCAGCAGAAGTGGTACTTTATCACCCACTAACATTGTAGGTCCCACATGCAGTTGGTCTCCTTCTTCAAACTAAAATGGCCTTTTTGTCGCCTGCAAGACACATCTCATGCATAGCAACGTTGATGTCACAACCTCATGTGGAAATTAGAAAGAGCACATGTCTAAATCCAGCCACGTTGTTACCACATTCTGATGATGGAGAACAACATGATTGTATAGAGGAAACGCAAAATGTTTTTCTACCCAGGCCTGATTTAAAAGACACAGCAATTCCAGATTAAAGTGTTTGTTGATGGCTCAACGAGCAAAGATTACACTGTGAAAAATAAAGTAGGTTACTCAGTAGTAACCCTGAAAGAGACAGTTGAAGCAAAACCGTTACCGTCTACATACTCTGCACAAGCAGCAGAGATTGTAGCACTTACCAGGGCATGTAAGATTTTTAAAGGGCAGTCAATGAAAATTTATACACACAGCCAATATGCATTTTCAACATTACATGTGTTTGCAGCACAATGGAAAAATAGAGGAGTGACAACAAGCACTGGAAAGAAAATAACACATGTGGAGTTATGTGCGAAGCTATACAGCTGCCAGCGAAATTAGCTGTGTGTAAATGTGAAGCTCATGACAAAACAGATGACCCGATATAAATAGGAAATGATCTTGCAGACAAAGCTGCAAGGGCAGCAGCACTAAATTTACAAACAGAATGATGGGAAACACGGTCTTGCCTTTTGCTTTGTGCTGATAATACATTAAAAGAAATGCAGGAACAAGCCCCACCAAGTGAAATACAATACTGATTGAAGCATGGTGCTATAATACATAATGAGGGACTTATGAGAGGGCCTGAAGGAAAACCAATACTACCTAAATCCATGTTTCAATGGGCTGCTAATGTTAGCCATGGGCAGTGCCATGTCTCAACCGGTGGGATGGTTGGCATAGTAAACAGACAATTCACTACATATGGATTTAATACTTATTCAAAATTTTTTGTGCATCTTGTTTGACATGTTTGAAACATAACCCCCAAGGAAATCTGCGTCCCAGAGCAGGAAAGTGTCCACACTCGACTTATCCATTCCATACCATCCACATAGACTTTATTGAACTAAATAGGGTAGGACAGTATAAATACTGCCTAGTAATAATAGATGCATTTTCAAAGTGGGTGGAAAGGACCAGATGCTATAACAGTGGCAAAAGCGCTGTGTAAATATATAATACCTACATTTGGAATTCCAAGAAGGATTTATAGTGATAATGGCACATATTTTGTTAACAAAGTCATACAAGAACTTGTTAAATGTTTCAAGATTGACCTGAAAACACACTGTAGCTATCACCCCCAAAGTGCAGGGTTGGTAGAAAGAACAAATGGAACAGTTAAAAGTATGCTTAGGAAGACAATGGAAGAAACAAAAAGAAACTGGGTTGAATGTTTAGATATAGTAAAACTTAATATGAGGATAACCCCATGAGCTCAGGGTGGATTAACACCTTTTGAAATAATACATGGCAGACCTTATTATATTCCTGATCTCCAAAAAGACCTAAAAGATCCACAAGAGGCAACGTTAGCAGATTACATGATGAAGGCATTACAGTTTAGAGACATACAAAATGCTAATAATTTGCCAAATGATGTTTCTGAAGCCCTACAGGTTCCTGGTGACGTGAAAGAAGGTGACTGGGTGCTGATTAAGACCATTAAGAAGAAAACTGATCCAAGGTGGGAGGGTCCATTCCAAGTGTTATTGACAACTCCTACTGCTGTGAAAATCCAAGCGAGACCTACCTGGATACACAAAGCCCACTGCAAACAGGTGAGGCTGTCAGTCCTTCTATCCACAGACTAGGAAATGATAAAGCCTGACTACAAAGGGGTTGTCGCCATCTAGAGGAGGCTTCGTCTCAATGTCAGTGAAGAAACCAACGATATATCCTAGCCTTTTAGGGGTGTGAGAGAGACTGACAGGTAAATCTAAAGGAAAGATGTTGTTGAAACATTTAATTTTGTTTATCATGTGTGTCCTGATTGTGTTAATAATATGCTAGACATTTCCACAATCTCATAATCTCCAGAAATTAAAGAGGTGGATACATGAAGATTTCCATGGAATGTTTATACAAGATAGGAATCTGGCCGAATTTATTAGTTCTCCAAACCTCTGAAAACCCAGGGTTCAGAGCAGGAAGCAGGGTCGTAGTTTAAGACTCCTCTCTGCAGCTTCTGTACTGCTACCCACCCATTACCCTATTAAGACAGTGTCTCGCCCATAGCCAAAATTTAATAGATTAAAAAATAATCTCAAACGAGGAAATCAGGAAAATCTAATGAAAATAAACACAACTCAGACTAAAAACAAAAATAAAACAATTAAATGTGGCTTACTGAACATAAGATCTCTCTCTTCAAAGATTTTACAATGGCATCAATAGCTACAACTCTTTTGAATATTTAATCCTTAGTTTTCCTCATCCAAATTGCAAAGCACTAAAACCACTTCTGTCTGTTGTTTTGTACCGTCCACCAGACCCTTACTCTCAATTTTTAGATCAGTTTTCAGACCTTTTATCTGATTTAGTGTTAAATACAGATAAAGTTATTATAGTGGGGGATTTTAACATTCATGTTGACACTGAAAGTGATAGCTTATATATAGCCTTTAATGCTATCTTAGACTCAATTGGCTTTGCTCAAAATATTAACAAACCTACCCACCTTTGTCTTCATTCTCTGGACCTTGTGCTAACATATGGCATTGAGTGTAAAGACATAACAATATTTTCTCATAACCCTGTCCTATCTGACCATTTTTTAATAACCTTTGAGTTTAATTTAACCGAGTACTCCACACCTGAAAGAAAATTTCATTATTGTAGATCAATATCAGAAAATGCTGTAACAACCTTTAAAGAATCTGTTCCACTTTTGATTTCCTCATTATTACAGAAAAGCAGTGGAGGGCAATAATTTTGTTTCTTCCCCTTCACAAATTGATTCTCTTGTTTATAGTGTTACTTCATCATTGCGTGGTGCATTGGACAATGCAGCCCCCTTGAAAAAGAAGGTAATTATTCATAGGAGGCTAGCTCCATGGTTTAATTCAGGGCTGCATACCTTAAAGCACAATGTTAGAAAATTGGAGAGAAAATGGCGCTCTACACACCTAGAGGATTCCTACTTAATCTGGAAAAATAGCTTACTGTTGTATAAAAAGACACTTCACCAAGCCAGAACAGCTTATTTCTCATCATTAATAGAAGAGAACAAGAAAATCCTAGGTTTCTCTTTTGTACAGTTGCTAAACGTACACAGAGTCATAGCTCTGTTGAGCCATCCATTCCCTTAGCTCTCAGCAGTCATGACTTTATGGGATTCTTCCAAAATAAAATTGATTCTATTAAAAAGAAAATCTTTGACATACTCCCCAAGATGATTACTTCATCCTCAGCAAGTGAGACAACATTGGAAGTAACTGTAGAACCTTGTCTGTGTTTGGATGGCTTTGATCCTGTAGAGCTTCCTGAGTTATCAGAAATATTAGCTTCATCTAAACCTTCAACTTGTATGTTAGACCCAATCCCAACCAAATAATTTAAGGAAGTGTTCCCTCTGATTACCAGCCCCACTTTAGGTATTGTCAAAGCCGTCTATGCTTCCCCGGGTCCGTTGATTTGGGCACAGGTTTCAAAAGAGTGAAATAAACACAAAGTTCAATCAACTTAAGTTTGCCTCTGCGCAGAGTGAGAGAAAGATGCTCCAGCCAAACACCTGCGAGCAACAACTCTGCTACCCTCTGGTTCCAGCTCATTTTATTAAGTCTCAAGGGTGTGTTCAACATATACATATATCATGTCACTCATGTATAGCATAACAGTTCCTTATGTCCAAATAAGGAGGGCTTCTGGTTATTTTCTTCTAGCAAGCTTATCCTCCCCTATCTTCTTCACCCCCATCCGGTAATCCCCTGTCCTTCACCAATTTATGACCTCTATCTTCACTCCCTATGCTTTACTCCCCTCTCCTCTATCTGCACATTCCAGTTACACACATAGATAGTTTATATTCTACAGTATGATTAACCTATCCTTAGTAAATGGTAATGTACCACAGGCTTTTAAGGTAGCTGTAATTAAACCTTTACTTAAGAAACCTTTGCTTGATCGAGATGACTTGAAGAATTACAGACCTATATCCAATCTTCCATTCTTATCTAAAATTCTTGAGAAAATAGTTGCTAATCAAATGTGTGAGCATTTACACAGCAATGACCTGTTTGAAGAGTTTCAGTCAGGCTTCCGAGCTCATCATAGCACTGAAACAGCTCTGTTGAAAGTCACTAATGATATTCTTATGGCCTCAGATAATGGACTTGTGTCTGTACTTGTCCTGTTAGATCTCAGTGCTGCATTTGATACAGTCGATCACAATATTCTCTTAGAAAGGCTGGAATATGCTGTAGGGATCAGGGAAACAGCGCTAGGCTGGTTTAAATCTTATCTGTCTGACAGATTCCAGTTTTGTCATGTAAATGATAAATCATCTTTAAACTCCAGGGTTAATTGCGGAGTACCACAGGGTTCAGTACTTGGCCCAATTCTCTTTACTATATATATGCTTCCAATAGGTAAAATTATCAGGCAAAATAGAATACATTTTCACTGTTATGCTGATGACCCTAAGCTTTACTTATCCACAAATCCTGATGAGCCCAACCAGTTAGATAGACTACAAGAATGTCTTGAAGACATAAAAACTTGGATGACTTTAAATTTTCTGCTTCTAAGTTCAGACAAGACAGAACTTGTCGTCTTTGGACCGGAGACTTTAAAAAAGAAACTCCTTAGTCAATCACTTAACCTGGATGGCATTAAATTGACCTCCGATAATAAAGTAAAAAACCTTGGTGTTATTTTTGACCAGGACATGTCATTTAAATCCCATATTAAACAGGTTTCTAGGATTTCCTTCTTTCATCTCCGGAATATTGCCAAAATTAGAAATATCCTGTCATGGAGTGACGCTGAAAAACTAGTCCATGCATTTGTTACTTCAAGGCTGGACTATTGTAATTCGTTACTATCAGGATGTCCACAAAATGCAGTTAAAAGCCTTAAGCTGATTCAAAATGCTGTAGCAAGAGTTCTGATGAAAATTAAAAAGAGAGATGATATTTCTCCTACTTTAGCTTCCCTTCATTGGCTCCCTGTTAAATCCAGAATAGAATTTAAAATTCTCCTCCTCACATACAGGTCCTTCTCAAAATATTAGCATATTGTGATAAAGTTAATTATTTTCCATAATGTCATGATGAAAATTTAACATTCATATATTTTAGATTCATTGCACACTAACTGAAATATTTCAGGTCTTTTATTGTCTTAATACGGATGATTGTGGCATACAGCTCATAAAAACCCAAAATTCCTATCTCACAAAATTAGCATATCATTAAAAGGGTCTCTAAACGAGCTATGAACCTAATCATCTGAATCAACGAGTTAACTCTAAACACCTGCAAAAGATTCCTGAGGCCTTTAAAACTCCCAGCCTGGTTCATCACTCAAAACCCCAATCATGGGTAAGACTGCCGACCTGACTGCTGTCCAGAAGGCCACTATTGACACCCTCAAGCAAGAGGGTAAGACACAGAAAGAAATGTCTGAATGAATAGGCTGTTCCCAGAGTGCTGTATCAAGGCACCTCAGTGGGAAGTCTGTGGGAAGGAAAAAATGTGGCAGAAAACGCTGCACAACAAGAAGAGGTAACCGGACCCTGAGGAAGATTGTGGAGAAGGGCCGATTCCAGACCTTGGGGGACCTGCGGAAGCAGTGGACTGAGTCTGGAGTAGAAACATCCAGAGCCACCGTGCACAGGCGTGTGCAGGAAATGGGCTACAGGTGCCGCATTCCCCAGGTCAAGCCACTTTTGAACCAGAAACAGCGGCAGAAGCGCCTGACCTGGGCTACAGAGAAGCAGTACTGGACTGTTGCTCAGTGGTCCAAAGTACTTTTTTCGGATGAAAGCAAATTCTGCATGTCATTCGGAAATCAAGGTGCCAGAGTCTGGAGGAAGACTGGGGAGAAGGAAATGCCAAAATGCCAGAAGTCCAGTGTCAAGTACCCACAGTCAGTGATGGTCTGGGGTGCCGTGTCAGCTGCTGGTGTTGGTCCACTGTGTTTTATCAAGGGCAGGGTCAATGCAGCTAGCTATCAGGAGATTTTGGAGCACTTCATGCTTCCATCTGCTGAAAACCTTTATGGAGATGAAGATTTCATTTTTCAGCACGACCTGGCACCTGCTCACAGTGCCAAAACCACTGGTAAATGGTTTACTGACCATGGTATCACTGTGCTCAATTGGCCTGCCAACTCTCTTGACCTGAACCCCATAGAGAATCTGTGGGATATTGTGAAGAAAACGTTGAGAGACTCAAGACCCAACACTCTGGATGAGCTAAAGGCCGCTATCGAAGCATCCTGGGCCTCCATAAGACCTCAGCAGTGCCACAGGCTGATTGCCTCTATGACACGCCGCATTGAAGCAGTCATTTCTGCAAAAGGATTCCCGAGTGCATAACTGTACATGATTATTTAAAGGTTGACGGTTTTTGTATTAAAAACATTTTTCCTTTATTGATCAGATGAAATATGCTAATTTTGTGAGATACGAATTTTGGGTTTTCATGAGCTGTATGCCAAAATCATCCGTATTAAGACAATAAAAGACCTGAAATATTTCAGTTAGTGTGCAATGAATCTAAAATATATGAATGTTAAATTTTCATCATGACATTATGGAAAATAATGAACTTTATCACAATATGCTAATATTTTGAGAAGGACCTGTATAAAGCCCTTAATGATTTAGCTCCATCGTACATCAGAGATCTGATTGTTCTATACGTTCCTAATAGAGCACTTCATTCTCAGACAGCAGGTTTACTGGTGGTTCCTAGAATCTCTAGAAGTAGAATGGGAGGCAGATCTTTTAGTTATCAGGCTCCTCTCCTGTGGAACCAGCTCCCAGTTTTAGTCCGTGAGGCAGACACCCTGTCTACTTTTAAGGCTAGGTTTAAAACTTTCCTTTTTGATAAAACGTATAGTTAGAGTGGCTTAGGTTATCCTGAGCTATCTTCCTTATTTTTTACCTCCATCTTCTTCCCTCCCTGTTGGATGGTAAGGGGGAGTCAGGTTTAGCCTAAACCGGCTCAGTTATGGTACCTGTATGACCCCTTCTCTTTTACAATGGTTATGGTCAATCTGACAGAGAGGTATCCCAACCGTTGTGGTTTTTAGTATAACAATGGCCATCAGTGGGCTCTAAATGGACAAACTGTCTACTTTTAAGGCTAGGCTTAAAACTTTCCTTTTTGATGAAGCTTATAGTTAGAGTGGCTTAGGTTATCCTGAGCTATCTCTGTAATTATGCTGCTATAGGCTTAAGACTGCTGGAGGACATAATGACCACTTTCACCCTCTTCGCTAAATTCTCAGACTACACTCCAATTTTGCATTATTTGCTGTTATTTCAGCTTTTAACTTTATGTTCTCCATCTTTTCTCTTCCTAGAAGCTACAACTGGCCTGACTCTGTGTCTACCTGTGACACCTTTCTGGAGAGCGGCATCGTCCAAGCTTCTGCTGGTAACAACTTAAGGCTCAGCCTCTATCGATGACCCACATGGCCCGTTCCTTCAGTGTTTAACCCTTTCTCTCTCCTAGACATGGCAATTGACTGAGCTTTTACTGTGACTAACTTTATGTGCTCTCTTTCAGACTTGAAAACTGGCTCAGAGTTTATCTGTTCTTTCTTTCTAGGTGAAAGGACTAAAGGAGCTACATATATTAACATTTACTTTTCCTTCCCATAGAAAGTACTCCTGGATCAGTGCTTCTTTGTTCTCTTTGTGTCTCTACTCTGTTCTCTCAAACCCGCAGTCGGTTGTGGCAGATGGCCGCTCACACTGAGCCTGGTTCTGCTGGAGGTTTCTTCCTGTTAAAAGGGAGTTTTTCCTCTCCACTGTCGCTACATGCATGCTCAGTATGAGGGATTGCTGCAAAGTAATCGCCAATGACTGTCCACTGTCTCTACATACTCATCCAGGAGGAGTGAATGCTGCAAGTCACTGACTGAATGCAATCGGCTGGGTTTCCTTAGATAGAAAAACGTTTTATCCAATTTGAATAAATAACTGAATCTGACTACACTGTTCAATGGTTAGGATTAATTGGCAGGTATGTACCTGACCTTTGTGAAGTGCCTTGAGACGACATGTGTTGTGAATTAGCGCTATATAAATAAACTGAATTGAATTGAATACAAATTATTTGTTTGAGACTAACAGCTGGTACCAATATGTAAAAATTGTAACCAAGTCCAGAAACATTTCTGGTTGTTATGTATGTACTGAACTTCCTATCTCTTCCAACCAGCCCAGGTTGACAGCTAGACCAGTACCAGCACCAAGAGATGAGTGTTTTATCAGAAACAGCGTTTTTGGTGTCAGTACCAGTTTCCACATGGTAATGGGTAATGCAACATTTTACAACTGTGATGTTACAGAGTTTAAACAGTTTATTGTTACAACTCCTGTGTCCAATTATGTGGAGCTTCTTGCAGATTCCCATTTTTCTCATTGTGTCGTGGGCACCGGTTCCATCCCAGTGGGGACTATTCCAATGCGCATGTGTAACACAACTTACTATTATTCTTCCCACCAAGCTGGACCAGGGAGAAAAATCCTTGATCTAAAGGACACTTATGCCATAGATGGATTTCACTGGATGTGTGGAACTGCCATTTATTTGCAGTTGCCTCCAAGTTGGAGTGGTGTATGTGCACCTGTTTATGTCACTGATCACACTTATGCCATTTCAGTTCAACCTTCCCTGAATAGGAGTAAGAGGGAACTCATCCGTGTGAAGCCACATGACAGTGTGTGGGGATCAGATGTTCCCGAGGAATTTAAGCATAGATCAACAGGAAATAAGATTTTGCTAAGTTTATTCCCATGGTTGGGAGTAGGAAAGAACATGCTTAGATTAGAAACTATAGATTATCGACTGGGTTTGTTAATGCAACCACAAAAGCTCTTACAGGACTGTCCACAGAAGTCACAGCTCTTCGAACCGTGGTGTTGCAGAACAGGACGGTTTTGGACCTGCTGACGGCCTTATTTGGGGAGTTTGCGCTCTCCTGAACGAGACCTGCTGCAACTACATCCCTGATGAGACCAACGGCGAAGATGGACACACAGTAAGCGATGCTATACGCCAATTAAATGAAATTAAGAGGGATATGCAGCAGGATGTCCATCCGAGCCGAGGAAGCCTTTTTTCGTGGCTTACTGCTGGACCGTGGTGGCAACTGCTTTTGAAAATCATAACCCCTATCATTGCTGTGTTATTGTTGTTCTGCCTTTTTACTCTGTGTGTTATTCCCTGTATCAGAGAAATGATATTAAGGATGGTTGGAGGGATTTTTGATACAATGTTGTCCCAGGATTACCAGCTTCTGGACAAGAACCAAGATTGTGATGACATTTTGGAGGAGAAATCACTAAACTTAACAATAGCTTAATGTTTAATGAAGTGTATGCATAAAGCTTTTTGGATGTGTTATTAAACTAATCAATAATAAACAGGAGGGAATTGTTGGAAAAATGTATATAAGTTATCATTGTTTAGTTTAAACTAGGTTTATGTTTTATGTTCTACTCTAGTTAAGATGATTCCTGTGATTGTTTTTTACTGTGTAAAATGGAGTGGAGAGTTAAGGAATGTGGTCTGGAGTGGATCACTCTCTGGACATGACATGCTCATACCATATATGGGAATGACTACCTTTTATGTTGAAATCTCTGTAAGAACTGGCTGAACCAATTCCTGCTTTTTACTTGTAAGAAAGTGAGTTGTAAATAAAAGGCTGATGCAAGGACTTCTCCCTTTGTGAGAAGGAAGTCGCTGTTTGGCAGAGGATTGGCTCACCCTTGCAAGTCCAACTTACTTGGTTCAACTTGTGTCTTATTCATACATTTGTCTGTAATTATCAGCTCTTTAACTCTAACAATAACCTAAGCCACTCTAACTATAAGCTTTATCAAAAAGGAAAGTTTTAAGCCTAGCCTTAAAAGTAGACAGGTGTCTGCCTCACGGACTAAAACTGGGAGCTGGTTTCACAGGAGAGGAGCCTGATAACTAAAGGATCTACCTCCCATTCTACTTCCAGAGACTCTAGGAACCACCAGTAAACCTGCAGTCTGCGAACGAAGTGCTCTGTTAGGAATATATGGACCAATCAGATCTCTGATGTATGATAGAGCTAAATCATTAAGGGCTTTGTATGTGAGGAGGAGAATTTTAAATTATATTCTGGATTTAACAGGGAGCCAATGAAGGGAAGCTAAAGTAGGGGAAATATGATCTCTCTTTTTAATTTTCATCAGAACTCTTGCTACAGCATTTTGAATCAGCTGAAGGCTTTTAACTGCATTTTGTGGACATCCTGATAGTAACGAATTACAATAGTCCAGCCTTGAAGTAACAATTGCATGGACTAGTTTTTCAGCGTCACTCCTGGTAAGGATATTTCAAATTTTGGCATTGTTCCGGAGATGAAAGAAGGAAATCCTAGAAACCTGTTTAATATGGGATTTAAATGACATGCCCTGGTCAAAAATGTTGGGATTATGATTATTGATTAATTAATATTTATCAATAATTATAATTAAAAATCATAATTTGAGAAAATTAATTTCTTAACCAAAAATCCTCATTTATGAATCGAAACCAGAGATGTCTTCTGGTGTTGTAATTGTGGCTCAACGCCTTTGATAATTACAACTTTAAATACTCAGTAATAATTGATAACTATTACCAGAGATGTCACTGCTTAATCAACCGTTTCTGCCAAACGTGTGGAACTTTAACCTTATTTTGACTGACGAATCACTCTTGCACAAAATAAACACAAACAACTTCTCTTTATCTACGTGAACATTTATTAAATCACAGCCTGATACGCTTCGCTATTCCGATTCAATAATCTTCACCTAATCAAACATGCAAAGTTCTACACAAAACGGTAAAATATCCAACTAAACAAAATAAAACAAAACAGCAGTGGGTGTGTATGGAATCACACCAGCAGTTATGGCAAAGGTGATAATATGACAAAGGAATATGGTGTTGAACGGAGTTTTGGGAAGCGGCCCACCAGAAAGTGTAGCTTAATTACAGTGGGCCATAAAACATCCCCCGCCGCTGGGGATCTCACAGAACACAAAGGGTTATAAAAATTCATAAAACATGAAGTTGAAGACAAAGAAAATGGTAGATTTTCACCATAAGGTTATTATACCAGTCCAGTTTCACAGTGCACCTGCTCTCAGGTGTTCACACGGTGAAAGCACAATCTTGCAAGACTCGGCGGCCTCAGAAAACAACAGTAATCATGTTTCAAAAGAACAATGGCATGCACATACAATTCAGAACACATTAGACTATAAGTGGCAATTCTACATTGCACTAAATCTCCTCTACCCTGCCCAAGCTATTCCTAATAAAGAAATAAAAATAAAAGGTGGATTTTACTTGTTGAAGTCTTCCTTCTGGGGCAGCAAGTGAAAGAGAGAAAGGGGCTGAAGAGTTCCACGCGTCCGGAGATACTCAACCAAGCAGTCCGTTTTCTTCCTTGGTGGCCTCCATGGCAGTAAGGTAGAAAAATTATGACGGACCGTCACTAGTCGACTGGTACAAAACAAGGAGAGAACGTTGCGTCTCCTTGAAACTTCGTTGTTTTTTGGTTACGTGTTAAACTCACGTCTTCGATCGGCAAAGTGAAATTTCTGACCTTCTTATTCCAGAAACCTCTTTCATGAATTTTTCGTTGGCCAACGAAGGAGAATAAATGAAGAATCCACCTGGGACCTCTTCTTCTCCAGAGAGATGCTTCAGTTGCGTGGTAACCGTGTCGAGGTCCCCAGCTGAAGGCAAGGATTAAAGCGTTCACCTTCTTATACAGGTCCTGCTCAAAATATTAGCATATTGTGATGAAGTTCATTATTTTCCATAAAGTCATGATGAAAATTTAACATTCATATATTTTAGATTCATTTCACACTAACTGAAATATTTCAGGTCTTTTATTGTCTTAATACGGATGATTTTGGCATACAGCTCATGAAAACCCAAAATTCCTATCTCACAAAATTAGCATATTTCATCTGACCAATAAAAAAAAAGTGTTTTTAATACAAAAAACATCAACCTTCAAATAATCTTGTACAGTTATGCACTCAATACTTGGTCGGGAATCCTTTGGCAGAAATGACTGCTTCAATGCGGCGTGGCATGGAGGCAATCAGCCTGTGGCACTGCTGAGGTCTTATGGAGGCCCAGGATGCTTTGATAGCGGCCTTTAGCTCATCCAGAGTGTTGGGTCTTGAGTCTCTCAACGTTCTCTTCACAATATCCTACAGATTCTCTTTGGGGTTCAGGTCAGGAGAGTTGGCAGGCCAATTGAGCACAGTGATACCATGGTCAGTAAACCATTTACCAGTGGTTTTGGCACTGTGAACAGGTGCCAGGTCGTGCTGAAAAATGAAATCTTCATCTCCATAAAGCTTTTCAGCAGATGGAAGCATGAAGTGCTCCAAAATCTCCTGATAGCAAGCTGCATTGACCCTGCCCTTGATAAAAAACAGTGGACCAACACCAGCAGCTGACACGGCACCCCAGACCATCATTGACTGTGGGTACTTGACACTGGACTTCTGGCATTTTGGCATTTCCTTCTCCCCAGTCTTCCTCCAGACTCTGGCACCTTGATTTCCGAATGACATGCAGAATTTGCTTTCATCCGAAAAAATTACTTTGGACCACTGAGCAACAGTCCAGTGCTGCTTCTCTGTAGCCCAGGTCAGGCGCTTCTGCCGCTGTTTCTGGTTCAAAAGTGGCTTGACCTGGGGAATGCGGCACCTGTAGCCCATTTCCTGCACACGCCTGTGCACGGTGGCTCTGGATGTTGCTACTCCAGACTCAGTCCACTGCTTCCGCAGGTCCCCCAAGGTATGGAATCGGCCCTTCTCCACAATCTTCCTCAGGGTCCGGTCACCTCTTCTCGTTGTGCAGCGTTTTCTGCCACACTTTTTCCTTCCCACAGACTTCCCACTGAGGTGCCTTGATACAGCACTCTGGGAACAGCCTATTTGTTCAGAAATTTATTTCTGTGTCTTACCCTCTTGCTTGAGGGTGTCAATAGTGGCCTTCTGGACAGCAGTCAGGTCGGCAGTCTTACCCATGATTGGGGTTTTAAGTGATGAACCAGGCTGGGAGTTTTAAAGGCCTCAGGAATCTTTTGCGGGTGTTTAGAGTTAACTCGTTGATTCAGATGATTAGGTTCATAGCACACTAACTGAAATATTTCAGGTCTTTTATTGTCTTAATATGGATGATTTTGGCATACAGCTCATGAAAACCCAAAATTCCTATCTCACAAAATTAGCATATCATTAAAAGGGTCTCTAAACGAGCTATGAACCTAATCATCTGAATCAACGAGTTAACTCTAAACACCTGCAAAAGATTCCTGAGGCCTTTAAAACTCCCAGCCTGGTTCATCACTCAAAACCCCAATCATGGGTAAGACTGCCGACCTGACTGCTGTCCAGAAGGGCCACTATTGACACCCTCAAGCAACAGGGTAAGACACAGAAAGAAATTTCTGAACGAATAGGCTGTTCCCAGAGTGCTGGGCACCTCAGCGGGAAGTCTGTGGGAAGGAAAAAGTGTGGCAGAAAACGCTGCACAACGAGAAGAGGTGACCGGACCCTGAGAACGATTGTGGAGAAGGGCCGATTCCAGACCTTGGGGACCTGCGGAAGCAGTGGACTGAGTCTGGAGTAGAAACATCCAGAGCCACGGTGCACAAGCGTGTGCGTCAAGCCACTTTTGAACCAGAAACAGCGGCAGAAGCGCCTGACCTGGGCTACAGAGAAGCAGCACTGGACTGTTGCTCAGTGGTCCAAAGTACTTTTTTCGGATGAAAGCAAATTCTGCATGTCATTCGGAAATCAAGGTGCCAGAGTCTGGAGGAAGACTGGGGAGAAGGAAATGCCAAAATGCCAGAAGTCCAGTGTCAAGTACCCACAGTCAGTGATGGTCTGGGGTGCCGTGTCAGCTGCTGGTGTTGGTCCACTGTGTTTTATCAAGGGCAGGGTCAATGCAGCTAGCTATCAGAAGATTTTGGAGCACTTCATGCTTCCATCTGCTGAAAAGCTTTATGGAGATGAAGATTTCATTTTTCAGCACGACCTGGCACCTGCTCACAGTGCCATAACCACTGGTAAATGGTTTACTGACCATGGTATCACTGTGCTCAATTGGCCTGCCAACTCTCCTGACCTGAACCCCATAGAGAATCTGTGGGATATTGTGAAGAGAACGTTGAGAGACTCAAGACCCAACACTCTGGATGAGCTAAAGGCCGCTATCGAAGCATCCTGGGCCTCCATAAGACCTCAGCAGTGCCACAGGCTGATTGCCTCCATGCCACGCCGCATTGAAGCAGTCATTTCTGCTAAAGGATTCCCGACCAAGTATTGAGTGCATAACTGTACAAGATTATTTGAAGGTTGATGTTTTTTGTATTAAAAACACTTTTTTTTTATTGGTCGGATGAAATATGCTAATTTTGTGAGATAAGAATTTTGGGTTTTCATGAGCTGTATGCCAAAATCATCCGTATTAAGACAATAAAAGACCTGAAATATTTCAGTTAGTGTGCAATGAATCTAAAATATATGAATGTTAAATTTTCATCATGACATTATGGAAAATAATGAACTTTATCACAATATGCTAATATTTTGAGAAGGACCTGTATTACCTCCTGTGATGTCAGACTTGGGAGGGTCCCGTCATATCAGCCGCAGTGGCCGCTGGGATTTGTAGTAACGGGCTGTCTTGGGATGGGGGAGTGGCCTGGCTACCCTCAATTGTCTCCAACCTATTTCCAACTTCTGTTAGTTCATCTCTAAAAACATCTGCCGTCTGCAAAGTATCATTCAGCTCGAACTGCAGTTTAACACGCTGGTCAATTTCCAACATTAACCTTCGCTGATACAACAGAGTGAGCTGTCCTAACACATCTGAGACCTGTCTGTCTTTTGGTGGGTTTTTAATGACTGGGATTAACTCCTGAATCCTGGCTTCACATTGCTCAATGCCATAATCATTGAGACATTTACACTCCACTGGGGATAACAGAATCAATGACCCAATCGCCTCTTGTGCCTGCATTCCTTTGGGATCCTCTAACCTACACGCATCTCCAGCTGCAGTCTGGGAAGTTCCCTCCATCTTTGGCCCAAAATGCACAATGAAAACACACAAAACTGTTTAGCTATGAACCACCACTAAAGAAATTAGCAGCAACTCAAACAGACTAAGTTGTTCAGTGACCAATGATTGCTAAATTAATTAGCCGCAACACAAACAGGCTAAGCTGTTCAGTGATTAAATGATAGCTAAATTAATTAGAAGCACCACAAACAGGCTAAGCTGTTCTGTGATCAACTGATTGCTAAATTAATTAGCAGCAACACAAACAGGCTAAGCTGTTCAGCTAGCTATCTGATTCGTATATGTATCGTCCAGGTATATGGGTTTGCTTAAAATGGGCACACAGGTTTGACCGCTCAAACTGTGGCTTACCCAAGTCTATGCTTCAATGGGAGGCAAACACAAGCAAACACACACACAAAAGGGAAAGAGGAAAGAAGAGAAAATTTTTGAAATAACCCAAACCTAATTCAAAATAAAATTTTAAAAATGGGAAAACAAAACTAAAACATTCAATGCTGTTCTTAGCTTCAAATAAATGTTAGTGCTCTCTTATACGGATCACTTGCCTTCTAGTTAGACAACTAAGTTAGTTTTATGAGTCAGATCAAAACATGCTTCACACAATAAAACCCAGCAAAAACGCTTCAATTTTATCCAACAGTGGTAATGAATGATCTGTAACTTCAACTTTCAACTTAAGTTATGCCTTTGATCATAGGTTGTGGAATTCTCTGCCTGTGTTAATGAATTGAGTGATTAAAATTCAAAGTAGGAAATGCAATTCTCACTAGTGACCACCACATGTACTGAGTGCAGGTCTGCAATTTGGGAAACTCCGGCTGCAACTGCAATTTACTCAATGGCCACCAGATGTAGGTGTTGTTCTCTACCTGACTGGGAGAATGTTGGTCACAACTGTAATTATGTCCAGTGGACACAGGGGCAGATCAGAAACCTGTATCAGGAATCTGGTTGCTGTGGTAACAGCTGATTGCCCCTAACAGACGCTGGGGGTGGCTCTGATGCCTCTTGCTTTTACAGGAATTTAATTTTAAGTTTCACACCACAAGCTACACAATTTCCACCTTGCGTCCACAAAAAACACCTCTGAAAGATTATTTTATCCTCTGCAGCAGAACTGAGCAAATTCTACTTAAAATATCCTCTAGATCACAAACGCTCTCTGCAAAACTCACCAAATTTCACAATAAAGATTGTTAAATTTTACGGATATCACAATTGTTTAATTCTGTGCAATAGTGATGTGATGTCTGTCTTTATAAGGCCCACCCAGGGACGCCAAATGTTGTGATTATGAATCTGCGAATATTATTTAAAATTAATATTTTAATATTTTATCAAATAATATTTTGGTCTGTTAAGGGTTGTCCTGTGAATACCAGCCCAGTATGGCGATGGTATTAGGACAAAATAAAAAGGTGTGAGACGAGCTCTGACATTATTGAACAACATAAACTCTGCACACACATAGAATGAATTCACAAAATTTCTTAAAATACAAGAATTTATTAACAAAAATAAGTCAACTCAAAGTCAAACATATTTCAATTAACAAACCTTTTACTATGCTAAAACAATCCAGCTAAACTACCAAGCAGAATTAAAGAATAAGGAAGACTAATGGGCTATGTACAATATAAACAAGTTGATTAAAGATGATTGAAACCATGACCAAAAGAGTGATGCAACATTACCATGCAATGTTTATGTTTGAGAACCAAGGATTATCTTGAAGAATCTGGAAATGAAGTTAGTCTTGGAACCAACTTAGGCAATAATCAGCAAACGTTTAGACAACCATTCACAGTGCAAGATCAGATAAAATATTATTTTAATAAAATAATGTTTTAAATAATGATCTGCTGAATAAAACCAACCTTCTGGATGACTATTTCTCAACGGTGTCTAATTAGCTGCCTTTATTTATTAAGATAATATTTAAAGACATATATCCATTATCTGAGGCCATCAGAATATCATTAGTGACTTTCAGCAGAGCTGTTTCAGTGCTATGATGAGCTCGGAAGCCTGACTGAAACTCTTCGAACAGGTCATTGCTGTATAAATGCTTACACATTCGATTAGCAACTATTTTCTCAAGAATGTTAGATAAGAATGGAAGATTGGATATAGGTCTGTAATTTTTCAAGTCATCTCGATCAAGTGAAGGTTTCTTAAGTAAAGATTTAATTACAGCTACCTTAAAAGCCTGTGGTACATATCCATTTACTAAGGATAGGTTAATCATATCTAAAATGGGGCTGGTAATCAGAGGGAACATTTCCTTAAATAATTTGGTTGGGATTGGGTCTAACATACAAGTTGAAGGTTTAGATGAAGCTAATATTTCTGATAACTCAGGAAGCTCTACAGGATAAAAGCCGTCCAAACACAGATCAGGTTACACAGTTACTTCCAATGTTGTCTCACTTGCTGAGGATGAAGTAATCATCTTGGGGAGTATGTCAAAGATTTTCTTTTTAATAGAATCAATTTTATTTTGGAAGAATCCCATAAAGTCATGACTGCTGAGAGCTAAGGGAATGGATGGCTCAACAGAGCTATGACTCTATGTAAGTTTAGCAACTGTACTAAAGAGAAACCAAGGATTATTCTTGTTCTCTTCTATTAATTATGAGAAATAAGCTGTTCTAGCTTGGTGAAGTGTCTTTTTATACAACAGTAAGCTATTTTTCCAGATTAAGTAGGAATCCTCTGGGTGTATAGAGCGCCATTTTCTCTCCAATTTTCTAACATTGTGCTTTAAAGTACGCAGATCTAAATTAAACCAAGAAGCCTGCCTCCTATGAATAATTACCTTCTTTTTCAAGGGGGCTGCATTGTCTAATGCACCACGCAATGATGAAGTAAAACTATGAACAAGAGAATCAATTTGTAAAGGGGCAGAAACAAAATTATTGCACTCCACTGTGTTTTTCTGTGATAATGAGGAAATCAAAAGTGGAACAGATTCTTTAAAGGTTGTTACAGCATTGTCTGATATGGCTTGTGGCAAATGGAAGCTGGACTTTTTTTTTCCAATATTAGTTTTCTTATTTTTTCAACTAAAAGTTGCCCTGTTAACATACTATCCCACCTGAGCTCTAGATCTGAATCAGAATCAGAAGCAGCTTTATTGCCAGTTGCTTCAGAGTACTACAGGGGTTGGACAATGAATCTGAAACACCTGTCATTTTAGTGTGGGAGGTTTCATGGCTATATTGGACCAGCCTGGTAGCCAGTCTTCATTGATTGCACATTGCACCAGTAAGAGCAGAGTGTGTAGGTTCAATTAGCAGGTTAAGAGCACAGTTTTGCTCAAAATATTGAAATGCACACCACATTATGGGTGACATACCAGAGTTCAAAAGAGGACAAATTGTTGGTGCACGTCTTACTGGCGCATCTGTGACCAAGACAGCAAGTCTTTGTGATGTATCAAGAGCCACGGTATCCAGGGTAATGTCAGCATACCACTAAGAAGGACAAATCACATCCAACAGGATTAACTGTGGACGCAAGAGGAAGCTGTCTGAAAGGGATGTTCGGGTGCTAACCCGGATTGTATCCAAAAAACATAAAACCATGGCTGCCCAAATCACGGCAGAATTAAATGTGCACCTCAACTCTCCTGTTTCCACCAGAACTGTCCGTCGGGAGCTCCACAGGGTCAATATACATGGCCGGGCTGCTATAGCCAAACCTTTGGTCACTCATGCCAATGCCAAACGTCGGTTTCAATGGTGCAAGAAGCGCAAATCTTGGGCTGTGGACAATGTGAAACATGTATTGTTCTCTGATGAGTCCACCTTTACTGTTTTCCCCACATCCGGGAGAGTTACGGTGTGGAGAAGCCCCAAAGAAGCGTACCACCCAGACTGTTGCATGCCCAGAGTGAAGCATGGGGGTGGATCAGTGATGTTATGGGCTGCCATGTCATGGCATTCCCTTGGCCCAATACTTATGCTAGATGGGCGCGTCACTGCCAA
The DNA here is from genome assembly GCF_021462225.1 of Girardinichthys multiradiatus. NCBI lineage: Eukaryota > Metazoa > Chordata > Actinopteri > Cyprinodontiformes > Goodeidae > Girardinichthys > Girardinichthys multiradiatus. The sequence goes on along the minus strand of NC_061795.1, from coordinate 5,231,892 downwards.
GGACTACCGAACCATTCTTGAGGACCATGTGTATCCAGTGGTTCAAACATTGTATCCTGAAGGCGGTGCCGTGTATCAGGATGACAATGCACCAATACACAGCAAGACTGGTGAAAGATTGGTTTGATGAACATGAAAGTGAAGTTGAACATCTCCCATGGCCTGCACAGTCACCAGATCTAAATATTATTGAGCCACTTTGGGGTGTTTTGGAGGAGCGAGTCAGGAAACGTTTTCCTCCACCAGTATCACGTAGTGACCTGGCCACTATCCTGCAAGAAGAATGGCTTAAAATCCCTATGACCACTGTGCAGGACTTGTATATGTCATTCCCAAGATGAATTGACAATGTATTGGCTGCAAAAGGAGGCCCTACATCATACTAATAAATTATTGTGGTCTAAACCAGGTGTTTCAGTTTCATTGTCCTACCCCTGTATGTGCCTCTTGTCTTCTTCTCGGATGAATGCTGTCCTTGCTTGTTAAGTAGACACCCATGTCTGGGTAAGTTTACGGTTGTCTTTCCATTTTTGGATGTTGAAATAAACAGCTCATCATTGGATATTGAAAGCTTGGGGTATAGTTTTATAATCTAGCCCTGCTTTTAACTTCTCCCCAACCAGTCTGTGTCAGGATCCGGATGTGAGTGTGGATTTTTGCATATGTGATCCCTCTTCCTGAACAGAGGATTCCTGCTGGAAGACGTGGCTGGACTTCTGGAAACTGCACACCATATGAAGCTTCATGAAGCCTTCCAGCCCATTGCTTTGTTCATAGGTGCTCTCTAGTGACATCTGCTGCTGCAATGAAACTGTGACAGCCTAATCATTCAAATAAATCATACTTCTAAAAACATCAGGACAAAGCAGTATATACAATATTGTTACAATAAAGTTGAGCTTTGTGTTTGCTTTGGGTTTGTGTTGATCAGGGATGTCAAACTCAAGGCCTGAAAAGTTGTTTCATGTGCCCTGGGTGAAGCATGTTATTGTCCCAAAATAAACAATTGTGTAATGGATAAAATATAAATACACATAAATATCCAACAATATGTTAAATTATGGTAATAATTAGTTATGTTCTCCTCAGTCCTTAAGGTGCAACCAGCCTTTTGAGGACAGCCATTATGCTGATGTCTCTCCCTGGTGAAAATGAGTGGGACACACCTGGTCTAAAAAGTGGGTATTTTAATGGTTGAATGTTTTCATTTAAAATAATTAACAGCTTCTGGTTTGAGATGGTCCATCACTGGCTGATGACCTCCTCAGCCTTAGAAAACATTCTTTCACAAGGCAATGATGATTCTGGTGAAAAATAGGAACCTCAGTGCCATGGAGTATAAGTGGGCATAGTCATGTTTCGTGTATGTCAGTACTCCAGTGGATCCTCATGTCTTCTCAAGCTGATTTCAGCCAGGTACCTCTCTACTTTCCCAATGGCATCTGCTGTGACATTAGAGCTACTTCTCCTCTGGTCCACTGTTGCATCCAGGAGAGACCATAGTTCACCTATAAATAGTCACAACACTGATTACATATTGTAATGGAAAATTCTTTTCAATGGTCTGACCTCCTTTTTACCTCTTTCCTCTCTGACCTCTGTGTTTTGGTTACTTAAGAACAAATGGGCTCTAAATTTATTATCAGGAGTTTTATGGTTAACACTCCCTGAAGTGTTGTATCTAAAGGGATGGTAGATGGGTGCCCTCATAAATAACCTTGTTACCTCTGACCTGGGGTGGGCTCTAGGGGCTATATTTCCAAACTCTTTTCAGTTGAGGTAACACCCACATACTGTTTAAATACTGTCTGTAAATTTTTTTTGGGGCTCTGATTCACTGACTAAACTCAGTGACAGGGTCTTCAAACGCTGAATGCCTTTGAATAAACTTATAAAGACAAAGTCCGGTCTTTCTCTTGTTAATAAGTTGATTTCTCTCTCACTTTGATAAGAAAATCCACAACAATTTGGCGTCACGAACAGGATCCAACGGGCCAGAGGAATCCGCAGGAGGGGATAAGTACGCCTGGCCAGCCTGAAGACGTTGTCCACAGTCCACCTCCATTTAACAGAGGGGAGTCCTAGTGCCTGCATGCGACTTCTGGCCGATCGGATCTGGACTATAGATCTGCAAATATATCTGGGTGAGAAGTTGCTCTGTATGATATAATATATATTATTTTTTTTATTACACATTAACCATCATCTCCTAACTAATTGATTAGGTTCCAGAGTTGGGAGAGGGAGGACATCGGCTGAGGGCCAGTTAATCCTGTAAGGAATACAGTGAGGTTCTTATTGGTAATAATAAAATAAAGCAAAACAAAGAGTTTTGCGGGTTTTTTTTTTTCAAATTTCTACACCTTATAAAGGAGAAAAGCCAGACGGCAGACGTGCCACTGAACGGGTAAATAAATGGGTTCCGGATCCTCAAAGGCATCAGGGGTGCCTCCTTCTCCAGACTCTGCGATTTATAAAATAATTAAAGGAAATGGTGGGGATGATTCTGTTAAAGGTGCTTTAATTTGGGAAGATAATACAAGTGTTTTTCCTGCAGGAAGTTTCGTTTGTCTTAAATACTGCAATCAGTCGGAAGAAATAAAAGGTAAAAGTGAAAAGGGACATTAGAGATGGGAAAAGAAAGTTGTTTTAAAAAGGAGTATAGTGCATGTTGTTGAAGGAAGTGACAGGCATGTGGACAACTGACTGACTGATAATATTTCTGTGTGCAAAATCTGAACCTATACTAAACCTTTTCTTCTGTCTCTCTCTCACAAACACACACACACACGCACACACACACACACACACACACACACACACACACACACACACGCGCAATTTGAGTGCAACATCTGCGTTTTTGAGTCTGGACTTTAGAAACCTGCCCTTCCCATGGCTACTCCACCAGAGACGCTTCTTCATCATGGCCTGAAAGAGAGAGGGTCTGCCTGCCTGCCTGCTGCAAATCACTGAGTTTCCACCAGAATGAAACTCAGAAGAAGTCTGGCCCCAAACCCACTGAGATGGACAATGATCCATGCTGTTTGCCAAAGCCAGAAGAGCGATACACTGGATTTATATTGAAAGCACATCTCATGCGGGCAGAAGAGAAACAAGCCGGAGCAAAGTTCTTTCTCCCTCCTGGAGAAGTTAAAGTGGACAAAGAAGGAGTGAATGTCCCACCAACACATCTGGGAAGGGCCTGTTTTTTTTTTTGGACTGATAGAGGACTGTGTGCCATGACAGTCTGACTCTGGAGCGATTAAGAAACTCAAGGCGTAACGTACAAACACACATTTCCATAAATCTTTTTCCTATTTTCTGCAACAAAGAACGCTTATTAACCACTGCTCATGTGACGCTAGCTTGACGTTGACAGATATAGCGGGTTAAAATATTATTTTAGGCTTAGAAAAGTATCTTCAAAAGGGTGATAACTTAGCTCATTTGATATTTTCCAGTTAATTCTTTTAGAGAAACAAGTTCTCTTTCGTCATGGAATATTCAGGGTCAATTATTCTAGTTATTAAAAGTTATTTAAAAGCAGAGGAAGTTACAACATCTCCAACACTCAGCAGTAACCATGTGTTTCTATGTCATTCTCAGGACAGATCTCAAGAAGGAGCATTTTCAAATCCCAGCGCATGCATAACACCTGATGGGCTCTCCTTCAGGCATTTTTTCTGTTGTCAGAGTTTATATCCCATAAATCTAATGGGTAGAGACCTCATTAAAACAGGCTTAGTTTTACTGCAGGTGGTCTTTGTATAGTCTCTGACACAGTACTTACAGTGGGGTGCAGTTTTTGTCCGCAAGTGCTAACTTACGCTTATGGAAAGTACAAATTCATTGTTTTTCACAGCAGCTGCTGAGAAGAGGTTATATTAGTTTTTTTTTTCCTTCCTTCTTCTGATTCATGCAGCGTGTTTATTTACACTGTACCTTATATCAGGTCCTGACAAAACCTATGAAAGGCTTGGTTCTGCAGTTTCTTTTTTCTCCCTTTGGAGAAGGAAAAGAAACCTAATCAGTTCTGTGTTGCACAGAAATATTAAAACACTTGTTGTTTTCTAAGATATCACCAGCTAAAACCTTTAAAACTTTTGAGAGTAATTGGTTTTGTTAAACACATTTTCCTTGGCAAAACAAACCTTTAAAATGAGAATGGGAAAAATTTGGTTATTTTTGAAGGTAAGAAAGATTCTGATTGGACAGTAGTACCACACAAAAATTAAACTAATCTCATGTTCCCTAAAACACTCTGCATAGAAAATGCCTTCGGAACCGTGGAGTTATTTCCCACCACAGTACCAAATTGTTTAAGCATGCTTTTCCTTTATTTTAAAACAGATCTGTGTTTTGTTTTGGTTTTTTTTTAGCATAATGTTTGTCTGAAGCTTCTTATGAACTGGGTTAGGAGCAAATATGATGTGGGGTAAATTAGGAGCTGTGAACTAGTGATTTTTAAATCTGATTATTGTCCAAACCAGAAATAATACACTAATAGGTCTGGGGATATTAAGTCAATCCTTCAATTTCTGCAGAAAGCTAACATCATTGTTCAATGCAGTAGTAGTCAACCTGTGGTTCCAGGACTCTTGCAGCCCGTGAGCAATAGATTTTGGGTCCATAAAATTATAATACTTAATTAAAGGTAGACCTATTACCTATTAAAACAGATCTAAGCCAATGATGAGTTCCAGTCATTTTGGTGGCTTTGAAATGCAATAATACTTTCTACTCTGGGGAACACAGATAGGGGCTGAAGAGTTTTGTTTTGGGGCCAAGGCTAGGATTCTTTATAACGGAATAAAGACAAGTAAAATCCTTTATTTTAGGAAAAGAAAAGAAATAAAGGCCCTCTCAACACTAAAGAGGATGGCCGGCTCAAACTCCACTCTCCTTGTTTGATTTCTTAGAGTTTTAAAGATTAAAAGAATACCTAGGAGTACAAAGGTACACAAGGTAATTTCAGATTACTAAGACATCAAGTATTGGAATATTTATCAACATTTAGATTATAAAAGAGGAGTTCTAGTAATAATTTTCTCCCCAACTCTCAAAATTTAAATAGCCCAAATTACAGAAAATGATGTTTGTTCTCCTTTTGAAACACTATGTGGGAACAAAGTCCAGTTTGGAGTCAAGCTTCTTAGCTTAATTTTTGGTTAAGTCTGCCACTGCATAAAAATGTCAATGCCGACGTAAAATTGTGGAAATATAATGCCTTATCATTAGTAGCTGAAGCTAAGATATATTTGGGATTTGCTGCTTATAGATTATTTATTATTAAGAGTTTTTAGTTATGCTTTTGAGAGTTAGGAAAATCCTTAAACAGTAGCTTCTAGTGTGGTCACACAATGAGTGTTTATTATTCAAGGTTAAAGCTTGCAGGTGTTTTCTGTCTGTATCGTGAGAAGCCGGCAGTATATTAGGGAGGCATTTTACTCCTCTCACTGAAGATTCCTGAAGACGTGTGGGAAACTGACCTTCAGCAAAAGAATGTGTGAGAAAACTGAGAAAGGCTGCACAACAAATGTAAAATTTATATTTCAGCAAAAGAATGTGTGAGAAAACTGAGAAGGGCTGCACAACAAATGTAAAATGTATATTTCCTGTAGTATGTGTGTGTTCAATAAAAGAACGGTGCAGGGGAGAGAAAAACAGATGTGTTCCTGACTACGCAGATGCAGCAATTCTCTCCCCGGCCGGGTGAACAACTTTATTACTTAGTCTGTGTTTTTCTTTCTTAGAGATTCAAGTCTAGTTTCTCATACAGAATTAAGATGCTTTGACCAAATAAACGAATGCGCAGGAGTTTAGAAGAACAACTCCAACAACTTGGTGACCCCCGACGTGATTTGGGAAAAGCGAGGACTTTCGGCTAAATCAGAACTTCACCAAAAGACGTCTGACACCGGGGTACCCCCGCATTTCTTACAAGGTAAGCAGAAACCTGTTTAAAACGAACTCTGCACTTTTGGCATTGTCGATAGGCCTAAATTCTTGGTGTCAGATGTCTGAGTAAGTGAAATGTTCTGCTAAATTTAAAATGTGTAGACCAGTGTGTTAAGATAATATAAAAGAGGTCAAGTAAAGTAAAGTGAGAAAATAGGGTTTGAGGCCTGTAGTTTGAAGATACTACAAATTCTGTTTCCTGAGTTTGGCAACTCCACATGTTTTCTGACGAGAATTCATGATTTCGCTGGGTTGAAGTCCCGGAGGGTGGGGACCTCCGAAGTGTAAACAGTTTTCTTGAGGTTTGAAAGAAGGTTGTTCATTGTATTCTGGAGTCAGAAAGCTAAGAACGGGCAAAAACACAAAGGTTTGAATGCTGTGTTTTATTCAAGTTCTGTCTCAATAAAACCAGATTACAGATGTGGTAATTCATAAAAACACATAGTCTGAAGTCCCGTGAAGCTATAAGTTACTGTGAACAGTTTGTATGAATCTGTAAGACCAGTAACAGTGATAGCATGACTGTGAGTTATAAATGACATTTGTAACAAGACCAGCATGAGAGAACCTATGAGCTGAATAGGATAATTCAGCAAGACTAGTCAGAAACTGGAGCGCATTTAGCGCACTCCAATAATAGATAAAAGTGCACAAACATAAAGACACATACAATAAATGAGCTGTCCTCGGAAGAAACATACAGTGTCCAAACATACCAGTCATCCAGTCTTCGAACGGATTGTCTATTCCTGAGTGCTCATGCATAGTGGTTGAAAGTGTTTTTAATCCTTCTAAAGCTTTTGAGACGGAACCATCAGGGGCAGTATTATTGGGTATGAAAGTACAACACATATCACCAAACATTGCACATACGCCCCCCTTTTCTTCTAGAAGCATATCCAGCGCCATTCTATTTTGTACTGACAAAAGGGAAGTATGTCCTGTTTGATCAGCGAGTCCCTCAACTGCATCTCGAGTTAAGTTCGCGAGGCGTAGGATATTGTAATGAATATAATTGATGCGGTCGACATTCTTGTTAGGGGTCACAGGGAAAAGGGCAGCAATGATTGGTATATTCTCAAATCCTGCAGAAATTTGGTCAGCCAATTTATATTAATTTGGTACTCCCCTAGGGACACCTATAGCATCTATATAGGTGGGGGAGCCCTGACTCAAATCCAGCAGTGCAGGGGAGCAGGGTCAGTAGTTAATTGCTAATACTTTTCAGAGTGCCAATACTTTTCAGAGTGCCAATACTTTTCAGAGTGCTAAAACGTTTTTGAGTGATAATACTTTTCAGAGTGCCAATACTTTTCAGAGTGCTAATACTTTTCAGAGTGCTAATACTTTTTTAAGTGCTAATACTTTTCAGAGTGCCAATACTTTTCAGAGTGCTAATACTTGTTTGGGTGTGAATACTTTTGTAAGATTTGAAAACCTTTTAAGGTGCTAATACTTTTGAAAGTGTGAAAACTTTTGAGGGTGCTAAAACTTTGGGTGATGAATTTATACAGGCTAGCAGGATGGACGGTGAATTTGACCAGGACACAGATGACTCAGGTTGGGGTGAAGAGGCACCAGTGTGGAAAACATTTAAGGAACAGGTGTATGTGGTGAGGCAGTTGGTGCAGCAGACGCAGGAAGAAAAACAGGCAGAAAAGTTAATTAAGAAGATGAATCAGAAAATACAGGAGGAGGTTGAAAAAGATGGAACTGATGAAAAGAGCAGAAAAAACGTGGGAAGGTGGTTTTGGCTGAATATGAAGAAGGCTAAGAAAGAAAGAGAGTTGGCTGAGGAAAAATGCAAAAATAGTGGACGGTTTAAAGGGAAGTTTAAAGAAACAAGAGATAAAGCGACAAAGAATGAGACGTTTTGGTCGCAAATGGTGCTGATATGGCAGGGAGGTAAACATGCTATGTTTGACAAACCCCACACAACACCCACCAACACACACACTGGAGATAAACTACCATCATATGGTCTTCCTCCTCCAAAATCCGACAACTAAGGAATCTTCTTCTGCCACTCCAGTGGGCCTTTACCCCACATTGGACATTTCTGGGGGCAGACTGAGGATTACTGGTTTGCCTGAACAAAACTCTCCAGCAGGCGGAGCTTCAGCTCCCCCACCGCAACCACCCCACACAGCATCTTTCTCTACTGTGTCTTCCGGACCTCTGTCCGCTCATATATCTCCCGGAAATCCTTTCTCTTCATCCTATTGTACCTCTAAATCATCCACAGGTGAAGAACCCTCTCTTGACACATACAGAGGGTTGCCTCTTGACAATTGGAATGTGCGTCAGATGAGAGAACGTCTCCAACAGATTGTTGACTCTGCAGGTCCTCTTGACTCATCTCTACCCCCACAGCCGCATACCAATTACTGCGAGCTTAACCAAACTCCCACCCAACCCGCTCCTCAACACACTCTACAAACCCCACAACCAACACAGGGCTCAGTAGTCATGGCCCTTAACGGCCAGTGGTACCCAGGCCCCCAACCCTTGCCTACTCCTATTTTCGTTCCACGGACCGTCAATGCTTCCACCCAGCCCCCCCAGTCAATGAGCCCACTAGTCTAGCGGAAGAAAATGAGGAAGGTGTGGGGCCCTCATCCGTGCATAGTGGGCCCATACCTAACAGGTATCTTTTGCGTGAGGTGGCGTCTAGGGAGCCAGGACATACGTACAATTTACTGCTTCTTGAACAGCCGGGGTCCAGAGGTCAAACAAAATACAAACCTTTCCCCTTAGGAGATCTCACCACTCTGTGCGACAAATTACCCCCTATTACAGAGAGTGCATCTATTTGGTTGCAAACATTGGATTCTTTAACTGCAGGAACCACTTTCGCTCTAGGGGACTACCGCGCAATTGCAGCACGTTGCATGAAACCACACAGCTGTAGAGAGGTTGAAGCGAATGCTCGCTCCCTTCTCTTCCCAGACACAGCTCATTTCTCTCTCCATTCCTAAGACATAGGGGACGCGTTGAGGGAGTTATACCCTGTAACCAGGGGGCGCACTATCCCTAAATTTGAATGGAATCCAAATACCAATCCAAGAGAATATTTGGACCAGTGTAAATCCATGTGGCAAACACAAACCGGTACTAATCCAGCCAATGAGGGCTCACAGAGGGATTGGTTCAGAGATGCTGTGTTAAGAGGCTTACCCACACAGGTTAAAACCAACATGGAGGACAATCCTGATTTGCCAGGGGCTGATACTGGAATATGGGACCGCCATTTAATTCACCATTTATCTAAAATAAGAAAGGAAAATAAGAAAGATGAGGAAGAACTTAAAACATTACAAACTCAGCTACTGAAAATGCAGTTAGCTGAAGCAAAACAAAAAGCTGGAGAAAAGAAGAAAGCAGGTAAAACCCCTAAAATAATGTATGAAAGTGCTGTGTCCCAACCTCCACAAGCTCCTCCCTTTCCTGCCAACCAGGACACGTTTGCACAGGGGCCTATGGCCTCTGGTCCTTATCAGGCACATGCTGGTCGCTTCAGTGGAGGGGGTGGGCCCAGGGGAAGGGGATTCCAGCGAGGACCGCCACGGAGGGGGGGGAATGCTGATGTGTGCTATTACTGCGAAGAGCCTGGTCATTGGAGCAGGGATTGTCCTACAAACGCGGTCCACATGTGGGTTATGGATGGCATGGACCTATGGGAGGGCCTGCGAGACGCCCACAAAGGGGATGAGGTGGTCCATCACGTGGAGGCCAACAGCAGCAACCTTCACTCCAACTGCCAGCCTGGGATGAGCCCAGTCACTGGCCAGACCACCATTGAGGGTCCCCACAGAACCTCCTGGACAGAGGGATTGAGGACCCCTTACTGTCCGTGACGGTGTATGGACAAAGTCTTCCTTTTCTAGTGGACACTGGGGCTACATGCTAAACCATCCAACAAGCCCCTCCTAACACTCTCTCCACAAGGACTACCACTGTCATGGGGTTTTCTGGGGCTAAACAGGTCCTACCTTACACCAAGCCCCTAAGAACTGAAATAGGAGGGCAAATTTTGAACCACAGCTACTTAGTGTCCGCAGACACACCAGTAAATTTACTGGGCAGAGACATGTTGATCAAAATGGGCGCAACCATTCTGTGTGGTTCAGACGGACTGCAGGTGCATCTTCCTAATGGCACCCAACTCTCATGTGGCAGCAACAAATTTTTTTCACATGGACAGTATTTAATCCAGCCCTTGCCCGATCCTAAGGCTGACATTTACTGGGTCTTGCTACACCCAGAAACCACGGCATGCAGAGGTGTTCTCTCTTCCTTCCTTCGGTGGAAATCCTGGATCTCCACTCTGGCACCCTATGTTCCTCCCCCTGACCCACCACATGTCACACTGTTTTATGACAGAAATAACTGTGAATGCTACCAGGAAAGCTTTGCTGATGAGCTGGAGGGTAAGACATGGGACATTGTCACCACTGACATTTATGTAGCTCCAGAAGGGGTTGTCGCCTCTGTACAGTTATCAAAAGAACAGGAAGGATGGTTTAAAATGTGGTCTGATAGCATTCCACACGTTTCTTTAGCCCTCCTTCCAGGACATGAAGCATGTGAGTTAGGGGGTGTGTTAAAACGCTCCCTCTCCCTACAGGATTGGCATGTCTCTTCCACTCCTAACCTCTCCTATTCACCTTCAGGGAACACTTATCGCATTCTTAATCATTCCACAGATGTAGGCACCCTGGAACATGTACAGTTAGACAGACATCATGGCAGAGAAAAATCAGATCACCCACTGGCAGCTGCAGTTGTACAGAGCATGCCCTCCACACTTTGGGCTGTAGGTCTTATACACTGTACTCCTTTCAGCTTACTTCTGATCAACCAATCTGGAGATCTCAATACCCTCATAAACCCGCTGCTGAACTGGGCATTGAGAGCACAATAGAGGGGCTGTGGAATGCAGGTGTGTTGGAGTCGGCTGAATCCTCCTCGTGGAATACACCTATCTTGCCAGTAGAGAAAAAAGGGACAGGAAAATGGAGGATGGCACATGATTTGAGAGCTATTAATGCAGCACTCCCACTGTCCCAGTTCCAAATCCTTATGTCGCTCTCACTAACCTTAATCCAGAACATGCATGGTTCACATGCATTAACCTGGCCAATGCTTTCTTTTGCCTGCCTTTAGCTGAGAAATGCAGGGACGTTTTTGCTTTTACCTATAGATCACATAGGTATCGATACACTCGTTTGCCACAGGGTTTTGCTCTGTCTCCAGGAATCTTTAACCAAGTTCTTAAAGACTCTCTACAGGACTGCCCCCTTCCACCACACACCACATTGATTCAATATGTGGATGACATCCTTTTGGCGACGCCAACTGTTTCAGAATGTTTGGAGGCCACGGCTGTGGTCCTCTCACACCTTGCTAAAGCCGGGTACAAGGTCAGCAAAGCCAAACTGCAAACTTGCAGAAAACAGGTTGACTTTTTAGGTAGAGTTATCTCCCAACCGGGCACTGGGATGTCCCCTACTCATCAGTCAGCTGTTCTTTCCCATCCCAAACCCGTTTTTGTGAAAGACATGCTTTCCTTCTTGGGTCTCACTGGATACAGTAGATCTTTTGTTCCAGGATACACTGATCTCACTGCTCCACTTAGGGACCTACTCAAAGAGCAGGGCATGAGAAATCTCACTGCCCCACTGGAATGGACTCGAGAAGCTGAGGAAGCTTTTATAGCTTTGAAAACCAGCCTATCCCAAGCTGCACACTTGGCACACCCCAACTACACATTGCCGCTCTATTTAAATGTTTCTGTAAGAGCACACAGCCAATGGCGTGCTGTTTCAGAAAAAAGGGGGAATAAGAACAGCGCTAATGTACATAAGTGTTATGTTGGACAGCATGGAACAAAGACATCGTGAATGCACCAGACATGCAGCAGGGATGGCTAAAATAATCCAGAAAACAGCCCATGTAGTTATGGGACACTCCCTCCACATTCTCACATCACATGGAGTAATGGCTTTTGTGAACTCAAATACATTCACACTATCACCACTGAGACAACAGAGACTGAGCAAGGTGCTGGAAGCTCCCAACATCACATACATACATGAAGGCATAAACATGGCAGACAGAATGACGTCAGGAGAACCACATGTCTGTGCAGAAAAAGTGTAGTTTAATGAAAAAATCAGACCAGGTTTACAAAGCACATCCTTAACAGAGGCAAGAAACCTGTATACAGATGGTCGCTGTTTCAGACAAGACACAGAAGGACTGAAAGCAGCGTATGCAGTTGTGGAGGACACAGGGACAGACTTTGTAACAGTGAAAGCGGAAAGGCTGACACACACACAATCAGCACAGAAAGCAGAAGTTTTGGCAGTGATCGTGGCCCTAGAATTAGGAGAAGGACAAAAAATAAACATTTACACAGACTCAGCATATGCCACTGAAGCAATGGTTGAGAACAGGGTTTAGGACAGCAGGACAGAAACCCATCAAGCATGAACAGGAAATGAGAAGGTTGGCTGAAGCATTGCTCTTACCACAGGAGGTGGCAGTTATCAAGTGTAAAGGACATGACAGCAGTGATACCAGAGTAGCACTAGGGAATCAGGCGGCAGATCAAGCAGCGAAGCAGTGTGCTGGGTATCAACCAAAAAATATATTGTTGTGTTCAGAGGTAGGGTGGACACCAGAGCCCACTCTGGAGGAAGTAGTGAAACTACAAAAGGGGGCCTCACCAGAAGAAAAGTCAATGTGGAAGGCGAGAGGAGGCAGTGAGGACCAAAATGGACTTTGGAGGAGTCCAGATGGACGTCCAATCCTGCCACCAGGGCTCACTACAGCAGCCCTGGAGGAAGCCCATGGCATGGGGCATGTAGGAACCACACAGATGCTGAAAAATCTCGAACATTGGTGGCATCCTTATTTAAAACCAATGGCAGTGCATTGGATAAACTCATGTGAAATTTGCAGACAGTTCAATGTCAAACCTACCTTGAAGCCAGCGCCAGGGAAATTCTCAGTGGATCCTATTGCATGGAAAGAAATCATCATTGACTATACAGATATGACTGAGAGAGTGAATGGGTTCAGATATCTGTTGGTATGTGTGGATGCATTCACAGGATGGCGTGAGGCCTGGCCAGCAAAAAAGGAAGACAGCAAAACAGTGATGAATGTCTGATTAATCACTACATCCCCAGGCACGGTTTTCCTGCGAAAATCAGGTCAGATAACGGCACACACTTCAAAAATGAAGAACATAGGGAGGTTGAAAAGTTCTTGGGACTGAGACATTCCTTTGGAACAGTGTACCACCCCCAATCCCAAGGGAAGGTGGAAAGGATGAACCAGACAATCAAAACGAAATTGGCTAAAATCTGTGCACAGACCAAAATGAATTGGGCCACTGCTTTGCCACAGCCCTAATGTCTGTGAGAAATTCTGTGAACCAGAAGCACGGACTGACCACCCATGAACTACAGACTGGAAGACCTTTTCCAGGCCCACATACCAGGTTGCCATTTCTAACTGAATGTGAACAATCTATGTCTCACCGTGATTACTATAGATCTCTCCACAGCTTGGTTGCTGCATTCTCAAAACAGGTGGCCGCCCAACCATCCGAGGCTCGAGCCACCACCTCAGACGCGGAGTGGATCCTTTTGAAAGTTATCAAACGGAAGTGGTCAGAGCCCAGGTGGACGGGTCTATTCCAGGTCACAGAGAGAACCTCACATGCGGTGAGGCTCAAGGGCAAAGGAGACACATGGTATCATTGGAGCCAGTGTGCAGCAGCAGAGGCACCACAGAGATCGCTGCCAGAGGTCCAGCAGAACCTGAGGGACAACACCAGCCCACCAGAAGACCCTTCTCACCCAATTCAAGGGGCAGAATAATCCCCTTTGGTGAGAAAGCGTTCATTTACACCTAAAGGTTAGTCTACACCTTAGGTGCACCGTCAGATCAGTGCTCCAATAGGGGCAGAATAATCCCCTGGTGAGACCACTTAGCTCCAGGTCAGTCTACACCTGTGAGTGAAGACCAGGACATCACACAGAAGAGGCGGATGTGATTGAGCTTTCCTCTCTTTCACTGGTGGTTGTAGCTGCTCTCCCACCAAATAACTGAACTGAACATTCTGAATTAAAAAAAAAAAGAAAAAGAATTCTTTTTGTGTTTCACCATATTGTTAATCCTTATCTTCCTTTACAAGTACCTTTGAAAATAATGGGAGATCAAAAGTTAGGCCCCAGGCCCCTTAAGGGTTGGGTCATGGGAGGTATAGGTGCTGTCTCATTTTTCACTGTTACATTGATTCTAGGATTGTTGTGTGAACTTCCTTTCCAGACATGCTCCAGTCATCCCAGGATCAATAAAAGACAATCCAAACCCCAGGGTTCAGATAAATGCCTCCAGGCGTTTGGGGGAATATAATTAAATTACACTCTCGGTGCGACCACGACTTTCCAATTTGATCTCTGCGACGTTATCAATTGTAGCTCTTACCAAATCTCAGGCAGCACATGGTTGACGAGGCTCCACTATTACCTATGCGCTAATGTTGAACTCTCCACACACTGTGAGTCCACAAGTGCAGACACACCCACCCCTTTGTGCGGTAGGGGGTGGGGAAATACTATACATTACAGCAGACCATGGAATACCAATATTTTTAACCCTGACCCGGCACCTAAACTTGAAGCGCTAAACATATCCCTGATACGCGGTAGTTTACCGAATACCGCCTCAAACGGGCAACAGCCATTTCTTTTAACCCTTAAAGCCTTGACACACAATCCCCTAGGAACACACAACGCCCATTTCATGTTTGGTCTTCGACGAGGATGGAACACACAGAATCCAGAAGGCATCATCAAGATAAATTTCGGAAATCACTCCAATCAGGCAGAGTCAGACAAGGGGAGGATAAAGATAGACTACAACACCTTAAAACCCATAGAAATTATCCAGATGGCCACGGGATATACTGAAAATAACCTCTGGCTCCAATGGATAGCTCAGACTGCCAAAGAACAAAGTAAATCAGATTGTGTGGCATGCGCGGCTGCAAGACCACATTAAACTACTGACCCTGCTCCCCTGCACTGCTGGATTTGAGTCAGGACTCCCCCACCTATATAGATGCTATAGGTGTCCCTAGGGGAGTACCAAATTAATATAAATTGGCTGACCAAATTTCTGCAGGATTTGAGAATATACCAATCATTGCTGCCCTTTTCCCTGTGACCCCTAACAAGAATGTCGACCGCATCAATTATATTCATTACAATATCCTACGCCTCGCGAACTTAACTCGAGATGCAGTTGAGGACTCGCTGATCAAACAGGACCTACTTCCCTTATGTCAGTACAAAATAGAATGGCGCTGGATATGCTTCTAGCAGAAAAGGGGGGCGTATGTGCAATGTTTGGTGATATGTGTTGTACTTTCATACCCAATAATACCGCCCCTGATGGTTCCGTCTCAAAAGCTTTAGAAGGGTTAAAAACACTTTCAACCACTATGCATGAGCACTCAGGAATAGACAATCCGTTCAAAGACTGGATGACTGGTATGTTTGGACACTGGAAAGGGTTAATTATATCATTGTTTATATCCATTGCGGTTTTTGTTGCTATTATGGTGACGTGTGGATGTTGTTGTGTATCATGTATTAGATCTTTGATTGTGCGCTTTATTACTGCAACTATTGAAGGCAAGGCAACCACACCCCCTCATATGATGCCTTTGTTAGCTATCCCTGATGACGACGAGGAGCCTGAAGGGGTGTTGAGAATTTGATTCAAGTCCGCTGTGCTTAGGCTTCTGGTATAGATGTTTACTTTTTGTATTCTTTTAGTGAAGTCTTAACAGACTTCAAAAGGGGGAATTGTGGAAATATAAATGCCTTATCAATAGTAGCTAAAGCTAAGATATATTTGGGATTTGCTGCTTATAGATTGATTATTATTAGGAGTTTTGAGTTATGCTTTTGAGAGTTAGAAAAATCCTTAAACAGTAGCTTCTAGTGTGGTCACACAATGAGTGTTTATTATTCAAGCTTGCAGGTGTTTTCTGTCTGTATCGTGAGAAGCCGGCAGTATATTAGGGAGGCATTTTACTCCTCTCACTGAAGATTCCTGAAGACGTGTGGGAAACTGACCTTCAGCAAAAGAATGTGTGAGAAAACTGAGAAGGGCTGCACAACAAATGTAAAATGTATATTTCAGCAAAAGAATGTGTGAGAAAACTGAGAAGGGCTGCACAACAAATGTAAAATGTATATTTCCTGTACTATGTGTGTGTTCAATAAAAGAACGGTGCAGGGGAGAGAAAAACAGATGTGTTCCTGACTACGCAGATGCAGCAATTCTCTCCCCGGCCGGGTGAACAACTTTATTACTTAGTCTGTGTTTTTCTTTCTTAGAGATTCAAGTCTAGTTTCTCATACAGAATTAAGATGCTTTGACCAAATAAACGAATGCGCAGGAGTTTAGAAAAACAACTCCAACAAAATACTTCTTGGCATTTAACCTGAGCAGAGAAATTCTTGAATACAGTTGCGATCAAATTGAGCCAAACAAAAAGAGAATTATAACAATAACTCTCAGGATTATAGTTATTATTATTACAGAATTACAGTACAAAGAATTGGCAAAGGGTTTCAGCGTCAGTATATTTGGATTCATGTTAGAGAAAACTGTTGCTGTGCTTCTAAATAGTTTGAGATCTCTTTGGATTATGTGCACTCCTCTTAAAAAGGATCCTGAAGATTGTCATAACAAAATTGATCAATTACAGCATTAAGAGATATGGCTGAGAAAACATATTTTGAAAAGAGATTGTTAAAAATTTCTTTTAATTCTTGAAGCTTCAAATTTGGCCATTTGTCTGTCTTTGATGTTTTGTCTTTGTTTTGTTGGAATATATGTTTGTTTATATGTTGCATGACACAATAATCCATGTTTAGAATAATGTTTCTAAATCCCAGATTGATTAAAACCTCGAGTTTTCAGGAGTTAAGAAGCAGCTTGTTTCTGAGGTGGGTTCATGTTAACAGTTTTGCAGTTTAAGATACACTAAGATGGGTTGGAATGAAGAAACTGGGGTCCGCCTATAGGCTGCCAATCAGAGGTTAGTTCTGCCTGACTCCGCCCACCTACCAGGTTTGTACACGCCTTTGCTTTCATGGAAACAGTCAGCACCTCCCTTCTTGAGTTGTAACACTGTTTAAGAGACAATAGAATCAAAAGGCTTGTAGTGATGGTTGCCTTAAAAACAAGTTTTTTTGTATAATAATTAAGGATGTAGCATGACATTTAGATTTATATGTATTACTATTAAAAGGTTAATGAAATAGTTCAAACTAGTTTGAAGAATTAGTTTTGCATGCAGAATTATTGGTAATTTATTAGATTGAAAGTTTTCCCTGGTGCCATTAAGCTAAATTGAAGGGCCAGGCAGGTAAATTAACCAGGGTTCTTGTTACTTTTCCTAGTAGAGATGGGTACTCGTGTCCTAAGGACATGGTTTGGAAGTGTGGAAATGGATCATATCTGTATCTGCCTGCTAATTTAGCTCATTTACTACCTACAGTCATTACTTATGATTCAATCACCCCATTATTAGAAAGGAAGACAATGCTGAAATGTAAAAGAGAGCTAGGATTCCATATTGGAAAGGGATTTTGGGTACAATTATTCCTAGTTATGGTGCTGCTAATGCAGCCCATAGGATTAATGGGTTGTCAGTTGAGTTAGAAAATCTTACTGCTTTAACTGAGGAAGATTTTATTGTTCTGATCAAGGAGCAGCAGGCTATAAGAACTATAAGTTTGCAAAATAGAATGGTTTTGGATTGAGAGGGGTGGTGTTTGTCATTTAATTGGGGAACAATGTTGCAATTTTATTCCTGATGTGTCTAACAACATGACAAGTATCCATGATAAATTACAGGAGTTGCTGACGACTCAACAGAAAGAAAATATGGGTTCCTCTTGGAATCCTTGGTCCTGGTTCATTATTGGTGGTTGGACATCCTGGTTACTAAAGACTGGAGTAATTATTTTATTTTTCATTTTGATTTTGATGTTTTTTTCATGTTGCGTTATTCCAATGGTTAAAGGAATGGTAATGAGACTGATAAATGTTTCCATGCTAAAAGTTGATAAGGATGTAGAGTTAATTTCTGTTTGTAATGACTATGTTGATTCTGCATTTGGGATAACAGATGGTATGGATAACGATGGATTTTATATTGCTTAAGATGCTATAATGATGTAATAACTCTAAACTGTTTGGGGAGTTAATACTGATGTTCAGCATTCTAGTGGTATAAATAGAGATATGGAGATTTATTCTTTTGCATATTCTTTTTTATTCTGTTGTATACTCTTTTTTCTTAGTTTTACTTTGATTATAATCTTTGGTGATGGTTTTGTAGAATGTTGCTTTAGTTGTGATTATCTTGTAATCAGAATAAAGGAGTGTAATGGAAAATTCTTTTCAATGGTCTGACCTTCTTTTTACCTCTCTGCTCTCTGACCTCTGTGTTTTGGTGACTTAAGAGCAGATGGGCTCTAAATTCATTATCAGGAGTTTTATGGCTAACACTCCCTGAAGTGTTATATCTCAAGGGATGGTAGATGGGTACCCTCATAAATAACTTTGTTACCTCTGACCTGGGCTGGGGTCTAAGGGCTATACTTCCAAACTCTTTTCAGTTGAGGTAACACCCACATACTGTTTAAATTCTGTCTGTAAATTCTGTTCGGGGCTCTGATTCACTGACTAAACTCAGTGACAGGGTCTTCCAACGCTGAATGCCTTTGAATAAACTTATAAAGACAAAGTCCGGTCTTTCGCTTGTTAATGAGTTGATTTCTCTTTCACTTTGATAAGAACATCCACAACAATATAATCATATATAACACCAATAGCTGAAATACAACAGTAGTATTACGTCCAAAGCAATTTACAGAATAAAACAAAAACTCACCAGAGCTGTAGGTACCTTCTCCTGCATATAATGGACCTGGTAGTTCACTAGGCTTCACTGTTTGCTTTCAGGACAGATGCCTTGCTTTGGCTGAGAAAGCCAACCGTTTGAACCTTGGGTCCAGCAATGTGGCCATTGCCATGACATTTTTGGACTCAGTCCACATGTTCTGACACACCTCAAAAGATTGCCGGAGAGGCCTTGACACCATAGAGAATTTAAGTACACCCTTTCATCAAACTTTTTGACAGGTGGGTGGGACTTCCGGTGAGGGCGGGATTTCCGGTGGGCGCCATGTGGTTGCCATGTGGGCAGGAGGTCACGTGGTCAAGCAGGTGGTGTGTCCAAGGGGGCGTAACCGTGGTTGCTGATTGGTTGTCGTCATTAGGGGGCAATACCTTAAATGAGTCAATTAAAACACAGGGGTGTGTTTGTTATAAATAGAACAAGACAAATATGGTATTATCGGAAACTGTTTGGCATCAGCACCAATTAAAAATAGAGGGGGTGTGTTTGTAAGCATCGTTAAACCTTGAATAACCCAATGAAAACAATAGGGCGTGCCTTAGTGTTTACTTTAAATACAGAGATAAAACTCTGCACTTTACATGCAGCATTCGTTGGAAAAAAAGAACACCCGTTCAACAATGGCTAGAGTTAAGAGAGTTTATCGTCAAGCGGAGGAGAAACGCAACGCGTGCCAAGATGATGATGATGAACAAGCAACTGCATCATATACTTCCTCAACGGAGATACCTATCGGAATTCCCGTCGTGACATACTCTACCGATGATGAGGATCCAACATCAACTTCAACAACCATGGTTGAAAATCAGACCTCGGTTCGGCCAAGAGGTATGTCAGTTATGTGCGAAACCCCAGTGACCGTCTACCAGTATTCATCCCGTGAATTGAATGCTCCTAAGAAATCAACATACTACATCTGCAGGGTACAAAGACCCCCGTTCAACACTCTGCAGGAAGAATGGTCTTTGGAGCCATATGGCCTGGTTGGCAGCTGGGGTTATATTTTCATGTATGAAATAGGAGAGCTTTGCCTGTATCAATTGGATCAAGATGAGGTATTTAATGGATCACTGGCTCTGTGTACACTCACCCACAGCGACTGGGCTGTGTTAAAGCTTGCAATCCCGCACCTTAATGATAGCCCTGAAACAGTCTCAAGGCAGGAGAGGGAGGAAGAAGAAGAAGAAGAAAATGAACTGTCTCCTCGACCTATAAAATGGGCGAGAATGTTTCATATACCATCCGATGTTGAAATAGCTCTATAACCTCTCTTTAGCGCAGTGTGGGGGTCAAAAACCACAGCAAATGGCCGCTGGTCTTTTCGGGCAAGCAGACACAGGAACAACCGGACGAGTCCCTCAGATCTGTTTGTGTTGTAGGCTTTCAATCAAGACTGCGGCGTATTCAAGACAATGCTGGCTCTGCCGTTTGAAGCTTGGGCAGAGAAGATGAGTGAAATTGGACATCGTCTTTCCGACCTTTTCCAAAAGTCATGAAGTTGGATCGATGTCATGTCAGTGAAAAAAACGCTGACGTTTCCTGTTTTACGTTTAGAACAAATCCTCTTCTGAGGACACGCCCCTTCCTATGATATATATACGGGGGATAACTGCAAGCTCACAGACACTGAGAATCGTATCATGAGAATGAGTGGACCGACACCATACAGGGATCTCTACAACCACCGAGCAGAGATCCACTTCTCTCCTGAGCACGATGAAAGCTTCAACATTGGACCATATCATCCGCCTTCCCCTGACCTCTTCTCACCATCCACCTCAACATCCTCATTCTCAGAGAACCACTTCAGTCCTGCATCACCTACAGGATACAACATGAAATATCTACCGCTTTCTCCAGACCTCTGCTCACCATCACCGCTATTCATGGCTGAGTCTGTAGACGCGAATGTCCTGCCTGAAGACATGAAGGTGGTCGTGGAGGAGGAGGTAGCCACCGGCTACTCACCCTCTACCGAAGCCCCTACACAAACCCTGGGACCGATGGAGGACCCTCAGCCTTCAGCAGAGGATGAGAGTAACCAGGAGGACGAAATTGACGGTTGGTTCTCAACCACCCTCATCAATACGGTGAAAACAGCGATACTTCATTTATTCAACATAACCTCTTTGAACTATCTCAGAGAAACCTGCTATGGATGTATAACGAACCACCCAAGCCAGCGTCAACACCATTGCCTGGAGGTACTGGGGGAGGATTATTACCAAGTCAACTTTCAACGCATCGTACGACGACTCGTAACCCCCAAACTCATTCCTGCTATTCAGAATCTTCTGGTACTTCGAAGCATACAAGCGGATGACTTCAGAGTGAAGACGATTGCCAAGACGGTTTTATATGAACTGAAATCGGTACAAGGCATCCACAGTGCAATAGCGCACGTTTATGATCGCATAGTCGATGAGAAACATCTCAAACAACTTAACTCTGTTTCAGAGTGCTATGGACTGACAAACTGATCTCACATGTTTGATGACTTGTTGTATCATTTTTTTTTAGTATTCCAGTACTTTAGTTAATCTGCATTATATGATTTTTCTTCTTTTTTCTTTTTACTATTAAATACAATTAAAGTAGGAACATAGTAACCTTTCCCAAAAGTGTTGTTTAAAAGCTAGTAGTGTTTGAATTCATCTGCATTTTATCTGATTTTGTTTTCTGGTTGTTTTTTGTTTATATTAAATACAAAAATAAAATAAAAAAAAATAAGGATAAATCTACCCTCCTGTGTGTTTTTTCTCATTATTTAACAAGTAATCGGCAGAGTGAGCATAAGGCAGAGATGGCAGGAAGACGGCTGATGAAGAAAGTATATTATAGCCCTTCAAATCCGGGAAGTTTTGGGGGTGTAGATAGGCTGAGGAGGGTTATGCAAAATGAAATGGGAAAGAAGGTTGCGGTTGAAAAAGTTAAAGATTTTTTATCAGGAGAAGATACCTATACTCTACATAAACCTGCAAGAATAAAGTTCCCGAGAAACAGAGTTTTTGTCACCAGACCATTGAGGCAGTTCCAGGCTGATCTCTGTGACATGCAAGCTCTGGCCATGGAAAATGGTGGTTATAATTATTTATTAACAGTCATTGACATCTTTTCAAAAAGGGCGTATGTACGAGTTTTGAAGAGGAAAACAGCCGCTGAGGTGGTAAAGGCATTTGAATCAGTTTTTACAGAAAGTCAGATCCCCAAAAAACTTCAGACTGATGCCGGTAAAGAATTTTTTAACAAGAAATTTAAGGTTTTAATGGAGAAACACGGTATTGAACATTTGGCCACAGCGAGTGAAGCAAAAGCTTCAGTGGTCGAGAGATTTAACCGCACATTAAAAACAAGGATGTGGAGATATTTTACAGCTAACAATACCCGGCGGTACGTCGATGTACTGCAAAACCTAGCTAGAAGCTACAACCATTCCTACCACTCCAGCATTAAAATGAGCCCTATGGAAGTGACCCCAGAAAATGCCTTTCAAGTGTTTCAGAATCTGTATGATGTCAAGTCCAACAGATATTGCAAGGACTCAGTGACAACGTTTAAACAAGGGGATCTTGTCAGAATATCCAAGGTCCGTGGAGTGTTTGACAAAAAATACGAACAGAGTTTTACGGATGAAGTGTTTACAGTGTATGACCGGATACCCCGTTCTCCTCCTGTATACAAACTCAAAGATTTGGATGGAGAACCTATCGAGGGTTCCTTTTACGCTGAGGAACTTCAAAAAGTAAAAATATTTAACGACAAGATGTATCAAGTGGAAAAAATATTAAAACGACGTACGGTCAAGGGAGTCAAACAGGTTTTTGTAAGCTGGAAAAACTGGCCTGAGAAATTCAACAGTTGGATCAAGTTTGATGAACTTCGAAACGTATAAAAAAGGTTTGCACTAAACCTCACAGTTGACACAGCATCATGAACCGTCAGGTAGAGGATGATGGCTTTTACGTTACTCTTCCATCTAATGCTAGCATGGAAGTGTTTAAAAATAATACCAGTTCAAGTTTCCGTGTAAATGTAGCTCAACATATTGATTTAGAAGGCCAATGGATGGTTGCATTAGCCGAGATTTCATATCCTCATACATGGCATAATTTACCGGATTATGATGCCTACTTTGAATGGAGGAAGGTTGGTGATGTGGAGATCAATACGCAAAGGATCAGAAGTGGCTACTATAACAGCGTTATTCAACTCGAGACAGAGATGGAAATGTTTTTCAAAAAATTGAAATCGGGTTTACGCATTAAATTCAGCAAAGTTCAAAAGAGATTTGCATTTCAAGCAAACAGTCCGTATGAAATACGCTTCTTCAGCACTCTAGCTTATATGATGGGCGTGAAACCAGGGGAATGGATTCATGTTTCTGAACCAAAACTGGCTCCTTTTCCGGCGGATATAAAGGCTGGTTTCTATCACCTATACTGTTACAGCGACGTGGTCAGCCCTCAAATAGTAGGCGACACTTTTGCACCTTTACTGCGGACCGTCAAAGTACAAGGCACATTCAGTGATATGATTACTCAGACGTTTAACCCCGCCCACTACCTTCCAGTCTCCAGAAGACATATTGAAAATATCAATATAGAAATTAAATCGGACCAAAACGTTCCTGTAAATTTCGTCTATGGAAAGACCGTCATAAGACTACACTTCAGACCGGTGATATCACAACGTGGCCTGTGATAAATTTTATTTGTATAAACTATTCCAGAGATATGTATATAACCTCTAAGATTGATTGGTTATCATTCATATTACGCTGGTCATTCAACACTGCATCAAGCAGGCAAGAGAGAACATGGCACAGCTAAGTCTGAGACGTGATCCAAATCGCTTTGTAAATTACTATGTAAGTCAATCAGGCGGTAATCTGCCAGGGTTTTATGGGGCCCCGGTCATGTACGGACGCGGAATTGGATTATTATTTTCAAAATTATTCCGCTTCGTATCCCCTCCGGTTAAAAAAGGATTTGCAATTGCAAAACCCCATCTTAAAACGGCTGCATCAAATATCGCTTCGGATGTCATCGGTAGAGCCGTGAGTAAAATGAGTGGTTCTACACACACCGACGGTCAAGAAGGTTCAGGAATTATGGTTTTATCCAAAAGACCCAGAACAAGACCCCCTGGTGATCGTTTAAGGACGGTTAAAAAACAACGAGAAACGCGAAAAAGGAGATCAGTCGCAGCTGACAAACGAAGAGGAAGGAAGTCATCCGCAAGTTTTGATATATTTAAATAATGGCTCTTTTACATAACAAATCATCAGAGTGCACGCTGGCAGAGTTGGACTTATTTTCTGCCCCGATGACGCAGCTATCGATCGAAGATAAAATTTACACCGAGATCCAGCCTTTATCAGCAATCACTGATGGAGGGCCGATCGAGTTTTTCATTCCGGGAGACGGAGAAAAGTATCTGGATCTCAACGATACGCTGTTGCATCTCAGAGTGAAAATTACTAACGAGAATGGAACAAACCTGCCAGATGATGCACCTGTAGGGCTCATCAACTACCCGTTAAACACCATCTTCAGTCAGTGTGACGTCACTCTCGGAGATCGAATGATTTCACAATCCAGCGCTACACATCCATATAGAGCCATGATTGAGACATTGTTAAACTTTTCTGAGGATTCTTTAAAAACCCAGTTTAGCTCTGGTCTTTTTTATAAAGACACTGCAGGTGCTCTGAACTCTATTGTTACAACTAACGGCCCTAACCAAGGTCTTAACAGCAGAGCAGGCTTTACGGCAAATTCCAGGGAGGTACATCTCCTAGGCCCCCTGCATGCAGACATATTTTTCTGCGAGAGACTTCTTTTAAACTCTGTTGACCTTAAAATTAAACTTACAAGAGCCAACGATGCCTTTTGTCTCATGGCCGCAAGAGACTCCACTTACAAACTCAGGATATTAGAAGCATCTCTTTTTATCAAAAAAGTTACTGTCTCTCCAGCTGTACGACTGGGGCACGCTTCAGCTTTAATGAAAGCAAATGCTCTGTATCCACTTTCACGTGTGAATGTAAAAACATATTCCATCCCTGAAAATTCAAGGGTATGCAACCAAGAGAATCTTTTCTTAGGTGTCTTTCCCAAGTATGTGGTGATTGCGTTACTGGATCATGACGCTTTTACAGGAACACGCAATCTCAATCCGTTTGACTTTAATCATTTTGATATGGAATATTTAGCTTTGTGTAAGGATGGCAGACAAATTCCTGCTAAAGCCTTCCAGCCAAATTTTAACCAAGGTCATTCAGTGAGAGAGTATTACAACTTGTTTACAGCTACAGGACGACATCTAAAAGATCTTCCACTGAGTATAACACGTCAGGAATTTAATCAAGGATACTCTCTATTCACATTTAATCTTAACCCGGGCGAGGACACAGATGCTCTATCTCCAGTTTCCAGTGGGAATTTAAGATTGGAAATGCGCTTCAGAAACCCGTTGCCTCATACCGCCACGCTGATCATCTACGCTTGTTATGATTCTATTTTAGAGATTGATTCAAAGAGGCGTGTGCTGGTGGATTATTATTAATCTAATCAGGCATGAATAATCATGAAATTGAGAGCCTGATGCGTCATCTGCTGGGAGATTTGTTTTGCGGTGTGTGGCCGTGCGACCAGCTGCCGCTGCTAGCTGACAAATTCCCAGGGCCGGGCTACTTTATTGTGAACACACATCCTTCACACATGCCTGGGGAACACTGGCTAGCTCTGACATTGGATGAGAATGGTCAATCCAGCTTTTTTGACTCTTATGGATTCTCTCCGGATTTCGAGTTCTACCCGTCAAGCATCGTAACATTTTTAGAAGACAGATCCTCAAAAATATTGTATCATAATAATCAGCTTCAAAACACTCTGTCCACTGTGTGCGGTCACCATTGCATTTTTTATCTATGTCATAGAGCGTGCGGATTATCAATGCAGCAAGTGTTGTCGAAATACACCGGAGATGTGATTAAGAATGATTTAATGGTATCTAACTTTGTGAAAAAATATCAGAAATGTGTCATTAATCAAAGTTGTACATTGTATACTCACGGAACATGCTCTTTGGAGATGTTTCTGGATTGTTATGGAATTTAAAATGTCTTTTTTTTTTTTTCATTGTTTGTTTTGTTTTTTTTCTTATGATTTAATATTTGTGTAATGATATCATATGTTAGTGTGTGAAGTAGAGAACGAAGTTATACTTGAAAAATATAATCAATAAATATTTTATTGAATAAAAGAAATAGACTACATGTTTCATTTTCTTATAACGGTTTATGGTGAAAATGTAATCCATCGGGGTGGTAGTGTCGTCTTACGAAGAGACCTTTTTGATCTCCCATCAGCATTTTTTGGATCTTCCAGCTCAGATCTCGACCAGTAGGGAGAATGAGTTATCTGCCTTCTTCTTCTTTTTCTTCTCTGCTTAACGCTGGGGGGTGTACCCCCATTTTCAATCGATGTACCCTCTGTTTTGAAACGTCTATATTCTTCACGAGCATAAGGGTTAATGACTGAAGATATAGGTATGTTTACTTCTGACATGGAGTGTAGAAAATCAGACCATCCTCGGGTTTGTGATGCTCCAGATTTTTTAAACGGAAGCATGAGATTTTTCAACAAATCAATCATGTGGGACCCCTTTATAATATTTCCGTTAAATACAAATTCACCTCGCGAAGTCCAACTCTCACTTCTTTCGGATAATTTCTTCAAAATGTACTCGGCATTTTTACGATTGTGTTTAGGAAGGCTTTTCAGTACTTCCGTAAGAACCTGATCCTTAGGGGCCTCGTCCTGCCCTGGGCCTTGTTTTTCTTGGGACCGCTCATGTTCAGGAACCTCTGTGTCACGCTGCAGCGTTAAACTGACTCGCTGTTTTTCTTCTTTGACACCTTGCTTAAGTAAAGTCAGATACCTCTGGAGAAGAGCATCGTATCTCTTGATTTTTTCATAAGAAGTCAAACCCGGCTCGTTTAATATCCCTCTCATTTCAGCATCCAAATTCTCCTCCGCCGTCTGTCTGATGGACGTGTCTGACTGGGTCAGACGCTTGAATTGATGAGGTGAAATGAGAAACATCTTCTGCGATGTTCTGAGAGACATTATCTCCTGATGATTCCACCCACTAGATCACCGATCAAGGGTGCAAGAGCCGTTAAGATGGGGAGAATAAAACCACCTCGTTGCTTTTTGAGAGCCAACTGTTTAGTTTTTATCCCGGTTCTTTTATCACCCAACAATCTGATGATATTTCTTTGTTTCTTCAATTGTCGGTGTTGAGAGGGTGATAGTTTATTGTTACCTTTTAGGATATTCAGTGCAATCTCGCACAGAGCCTGAATAAAGTCGGGAGAGCAGTGTGCGAGAATATCTTTACGTTTCTGTGGACAGGCCTGGTACAAAGCTCTGAATAATGGTAAATTCCTTTTTATACGCGCTGACATGATGACTTACTTTGTTCTGGGTACGTACACAGCAGGCCACTGCTGAGGAAGTATCCCCGTTCTCAGTCTGAAATGTTCTGGGCAGGTAGGCGTAAAATCGATGATTAAATATCCATGAGCTTCTCTCGTTGCGTCTTCAAAACTCTCCAAGAAGAGACCCTTTTGAGATGGAAACATTTGGCGGGCCAATATATTCAGCTGGAGTTTATCTCTCGGGTTCTTAAACAACACCATATAATTACAGTTCAAACTAATAGTGCGACTGAACTTTCCCTGATAAAAAACATTCTGAGTCAACATCATAACACTCATATTACGATGGTGACGAAACTGGGTAAAGACCTTCATCACGTTTTCATCATCTGAGGCTTGAGCAATAACATCGTCTAGAATAATCAGATGATTCTGATCAGGAGGAAACAGGTTTTCATCTTCAAAAGAATGAGGCAATCCTTCCACAAAGGTAATATTTTTATTCATCTTCTGCAATTCAGCATACATGGGTTGAAAAGATGTGTAAATCCATACAATATTTTCTGGAACAATATCCATGACATGATTACTGTTTTGTAAAATACTTTTTACAAAGAAAGTTTTCCCGCAGCCGCTGGGTCCAACTATCATACATGAGAAAGGTGCTCTAAATCTAGGATCAAAATCAATCTCCTGTAAATCCATGTGACTTTTTATTTTATTTCTTCTTCAACTCTAATAACCGAAAGGCAGAGTTGGCCCGTCAGAAAAAAGACGTCTCTTATCATACACCAGTCGAAACTTTTTAAGAAATGTCGCGTTTGTCAAACGGAATCTCTTTTTATCCCTCCTGATCGTGTGTTGAGGGATTTCAATGACACCCTCACTTGACCCCTGTAAGTAGCCCTCGACCAGCCCTTTGATGCTGTCAAAATTGACCCCCTCGCTGCATTCATGCGTCTGAGTGATGCCTTTAGCACGTATCACTACTTTTTTACGGTTTTTAGTTTGGTATGCATAACTCTTGGGTCCTGTCGATGCAAACTCCGAAATGCTGTCACCATCTAACTCGTCAGTAAGATCACCCAGATAATTCCCCAATTCCAGAGGAGTTTCCCCACTTTTTGTCACATAAATCAAACTGTCCGTGTCAATATAAATCAATCTGTCCTGTAACTTCTCCATGCTGCTGAGAAGTTTTAAACGTGCATTAGCGGTGGTGAATGCTGCTATAAACACATTATTTGTCTTACTTGGTGGATATATGACACGTTTGCTGTAGTTCCACTGCACTACACACATTTCAGGGTTGAAAAAATGAAAATAGTTAACCCTGTATTTACTCGAGAACATGAAGCTGAAAAAGTCTTCAGGGTTAGTGATGACTGTGGTCTGAGACAGATCACTTCTTTGCGCAAATTTCCCCCAAAAACTGTTTAAACACAATTTTGCAACCTGCCTTTTGGCAGGATTCATCTCGATTTTCTCAGGGTCTAATTGGATGCCCTGATGCAGTTTGTAGTCGCTTATATACTTTGACTTACTCTCCTGATCCACTGCTTCAGACGGATAGCCTGAAGCCTCCTGCTTACCCTTTAAAAAGCAATGAATGTAACCTTTAAAGATTGTGTCACTGCTCTTTTCAAAATGCCACACCTCTGTGATTTTAGCAAGACGATAACTACACTCCAACGCTTTACAGAATTCTACACTCGTCCAAACTCCCATCAAAGCTCTTTCTTGATCATTATGCGTGCAAGGACCTGACTGGTAATTTAATTCAGCGCATGTGCGGCAGAGAGTGAACACAAGTTTACCTTGGGATGTTCTGTAAGGTAAAACAGGGAACAACAGGTTACGTGGTGGGTAGACCACAGCTTTGATTATACCGAAGTAGCTGCTGGGGTCATCAAAATCTTTGTAAATGATGGTGGGGTGTCCGAGGGGAAAAACGCAGTTGGCGTTTACATAAGGGTACAGAGATGTGTAATCCACATAGTGTACAGTTTCATCCGGTTCCGCTGTGTACCTCAACTTCATAGGACAGGTGCGTCCACCATACAGCGCATCCCGGGGGGATAGCGGTTCGGGTGTATTAACTTTCTCAAGAAAGCTGATCACCCCTGGGTCTGATTTTTTCATTTCAATCCACTCATGCTCCCATATGACTTCGAGACGAAGGCCGTACACAGTGTGTAACACCTTGCTTCTCTCAACAGTGGCTGCGTAAAACTGTTCAAATGCGACCCCTCTCAACGGACACTTGTCATGAGGCATGTAACACTTTTTACAGCCGTGGAAAAAACAGCCATAAAATTCAAACGCAACTTTGACACCGTTAATCTCTGCATACCCATCCACTGAATATGGCCCGATTTTCTTTTCACCCCTATTTAATGCATGCTCGATAAATATGGTTCTGCTGTCTGCAATCCAGCCGAGCCATTGGATGGACGCGCTGGAGAACGTTTTACTGCTACGTCTGCAGTCCAGAGGTGATGGAATGGCTAAGGTTTGAGGAGGAAGGAAATTGGTTACAAAAACCTTCATGCAGGCTGATGCTATTGTGATACTTTTAAACGGATCCACACTTGTCTCCTTAAAGAACTCGTCTCTGAATTTTAAGCATCCTTGAAAAAGAATTTCAACGTCATTTTTACAATAACGAATAGCTTCTTTCTTAAAGTCAAAGACCTCTTTGCTCGCTTCTCTGTACCAGCTGCTAAACACCTGTTGTTCTTGAAGACTCATGCGTTCTACAGCGTAGCAGGATGGAGGAGGAAAAGCCCCCACATACTGGAGATGTTGTTCAGAGGAAAATAGGTGGGGAAAAAAACCCTTGCTTTGATCGGTAAAGCCTAACGCTTTCGGCATGGCACTAAGCTTCATGCACATGAAGGACAGGCTATCAATGTATTTTAACCTGTAATCAGGGTCGGTTAAACAGAGAAGTTTACTCCCTACCATGACGATATGAGGTTTAATCCCTAACTGCAGCATTGCTGTGAGAATCAGGTAACCATCGTACCCCCGCGCATTGTGCGCTATTAAGGTGTAACCTTTGTACATTGGCCTCCTGAAATGCAGGATAAATTTTTGGGTGCAATTCAGTCCATAAGCGTACCATTCATCACCTTTCAACGTTTTAGCACAGACCAGAAAGGGGGTATGCATGCCGCTCTCATTGACGAGGCATTCGAAATCATACAAAATCAGTTTATCATCAAGCTGATTAATTGCACTGCAAGGCTGAATGTAACACTTATGATCATCGCATGTAATGTCTAGGCTGGGGGGTACATTTTCACCGCAAATACTGCATTTTACATTACACACGTGTGGTTTATGCGGTTTACTGATTGGAATAACGTATATCCGTTTGCATACTTTACACAGTTTTACCAACTCACAGTCACTCATAGGCCTTTCAGCACTATTTCTGATGCGCGGTTCCCTGTGTCTGCTGAAACATGAAGAATTACGACAGATTCTTTGACAGCCTGCACAGTTTACAGGATTGCTAATCTCTTGCATACATTTATATGTTTGACACACTGAACAATAACCTTCACAATGGTGTGTATTTGCATTATCATAGCTGGTGTAACAGTAATTACAAATATATCTGCACCCCATAAAACCTTTGAGATTTTTTATCCCATAGTAATGACCTTGAAATAACAGCAAAAACAGAGGGTTTGAACGATCAGGGAAACTGGTCTCAAATTTACACAGAGCAGTAGAGCCCGTGGTTCTGTGAAACACTACAATTTTTCTCTTCAGAATGGTTTCAAATTTACTAATATCACTAAAAGTAACTGCTGTTTGCTCGTCGAGGCCTGCCTGATGCTGCCATCTCCTCCCCAGTTCTACAGCACGGTGATCCGTGAGCTCAGGATCAGAGACGTGTGCGAGGCTGATTGCAAAACATAACTGATTACCGGTATTGTTTATAATATACAAATGACGCATTTTCTTATTAAACAGTTCACAGTCTAACGTTCCTGCAGCTTTACGCTTAGAACCTCCTGCTGGGTCATTAACAACCTGAAGAACAAATTCCATGTTATTATCTACAGGTATATTTGCATTCGATTGTACTAAATCATCGAGGAACTTTTCGAAAGCAGGCAGGATCATATTTCCATCATCTGTAACAGTAAATGTGATGTGACGATTGAGATTTTCACCCACTAATTCCAGCTGCACAACGTCGTTACGTCTGGTTAACGATCTCGCAGCGTCGGCTAATTCAATTATAATACGCATGATGTCTGTATAGAATGCTGCTAAATCTGGAGCGTTACTTGGACAGGGCGGCGGTATGGTAAAAGGTCTCCTTATTTCATGGTTATTAAAATGTTCACGTTCAACCACAGCTGGAGGATCTCGCTCTATTTGATCAGAACTAACTGCTACATCCGTATTGAAATGACCCCCGTGCTGATCTGCGGCGTGTGACGTAGAAGGATTCTGATGAGTGTCAGGTGGATAATTTTGCTCAATGCTGTGTGGAGACGGTGCGCTATTTAAATCGGAAAGAGCCTGATTGATTACGTTTAAAACGTCACCGTGCCGATCTGCGGCGTGTGACGTAGAAAGATTCTGATCATTTTCCTCAATGCTGCTGTGTGGAGACGGTGCGCTATTTAAATCGGAAAGAGCCTGATTGATTACGTTTAAAACGTCACCGTGCTGATGTTCATTTATTACATTTTCACTGTTAGCAGGAGATGCATTTAAAACGATGTTATCTGCTACTTCTGCATTAACGGGGATTTCGTTAAGTTCATTAACTAAATTTCTTATTTCATCCAGGGCAAGTCTGATTATTTGATCAGAACTAACTGCTACATCCGTATTGAAATGACCCCCGTGCCGATCTGCGGAGTGTGACGTAGAAGGATTATGATAATTTTGCTCAATGCTGTGTGGAGACGGTGCGCTATTTACTTCTGCATTAACGGGAATTTCGTTAAGTTCATTAACTAAATTTCTTATTTCATCCAGGGCAAGTCTGATTCGGTTATCCATTTCTATGAACATAAGAAACAAAATAAAAATAAAACTAACCTACAGAAAAAACAAAAAAAAAACAAAAAACAAAACAGTGATCAGTTCAGTTTAAAATCACCTTGATGTCACCAAAATGCTTCTTTAACAGAATCTGACATGCTGCCAGAAGCGTTAACGATGAGGCCTTATTACGAAGATCCCGTGAGGCTGTAGAGACTGTCTTCCTGCGCTGTCCGTTTCTGTGACCAATCTGTCCTACCATCAACGTTACCTCTGTAAGGAGAATGAACAAAAAATAAATAAATAGATAATAAATATATATATATATATTGAAATAATCACATTAAAGCTGGAAAAAAAATAAAGGAATTCAAATTAATTCAGTATGTATGTATGAATTAAAACGTTTCATTAATCCACTCACTAGCGTTGCTCTGCTTTGTAGCGCGGAGAGTCGCTGTCTTTTGGCCGGGGTTAAATATTCTGTAAAAAACAGAAGACAATAAAAGTTATCTTACGCTGCGCAGCACAGCGTTCATAAATAAAACGAAAAAATAGTTTTTAAAATACACAAGTTTTTTTTTAAATTAAAACACACAAGTTTTTTTTTTAAATCTTACTCCGATTCTTTGCGGTAAAACCTCCAGATTTCACTTCTTGTTGGACTGAAACTGTGCCGTTCTGCTGAAAGCTGTCTTGATCTTTGAAAAGCGACCTTCTGGTGGGCGGATTCAATGTGGCATCTTTGGATGTATCTGTAAACAGGTTTATATGACATTTTATTGAACTATGCTTAAAATACATATATACATATATTGTTTTTATTTAATTTTTATTTTTTTTCTACCCTGCTGCTGCTGCTGCTCGACAGCTGTGTCTGCCACAGATCTCTCAGTCGAATCTGTAAACAGTTTTTATCTGAGGTTTAAAATACATTCACTCTCAAAGAAAAATAGTTAGTTCTTAGGACTTACTTTCTGGTGGTGCCGGTAACTTGTCCGGTGTGTCTTCAGGGGAAATGATGATAATTGACGGAGGAGTATTCAAAGAATCAGTTTTAATTTCTGTGTTAGAAGAAAGTTCAGATGTTGTTGGGGTTTTTTCTTGTTTGGAGATAATTCGCCTTCTTAATTTTGACTGTCGATTCCAGCCACTGAACCCTCCAACTTGATCATTCGGGTTTACCTCTCTCATCAAATCTATAAATTGAAACATTGTCAAGGGTTAACTATAATATATATATATATATATATATATATATATATATTTTATTGCATTTAACATTTACTTACCATAATCTGATTGTGTCAAGATGAAATCATCAAGGTCATCAGCGGTGGGTTCTATGACAAAGAAACAAATATATATATATATATAAACAATATATATAAACAAAATTTGAGAACATTCACATGCATTTAATGATTTCTTAAAAATGAATACTTACTTACTTACTTACGTTTAAAGATGTCATTGTGCTTTTGGGAATTATCAGAAGAAGAAGCCACAATTTCCGGGTTTCCTGAAATATTTACCGACATTTTTTCTTGTCAGTACTGGTATTTTTCAATGTAACAAGTGTTATGGTTCAAAGACATTCAGCATTTGAAGACCCTGACACTGAGGTTAACCAATGAAACAGAGCCCCAACATTTACACACAGTATTTATACCAGAACATGACAGTGTTATCTCAACTGCAAAGACTATGTTTTTAAGACCAAAACCCTTCTTGAGTTCAAAGGTGATATGTTATCTAAGAAACAGACGCAACTGCCCCTTCCTGACATCGCCCTAACAGTTGGATATGGTATAACTGTAACCCTGTAACTCTAAGATGAAAAAGTAAAATGTTTTAGAAAAGCTACAGGTAACTAAAATTATCATTCCTTTTTCCTAAAATGGAGTCTCTCATGATTAAAAAACAAACACATCATTGCTAGAGTCAATTTGTAACTTGGAAACAGTATACTGATGTTCTTTTTTTTTCTGTTAATCTGATATTCGTCTTACCTATTTCAGCTGCTTTTCCAGTATGTTGACGCAGAAGCTGAAGGTTTTTCTCGTTCCATCGATGTAGTGAAGCACAATTTTTTTTATTTACTTTTTTAGGTCTTTTCTATTTTGAACGGATTTAGACTGGCTCATATATTCCACAAATAGGTCCTGCTGTAAAGCAAAATTAACTTACAATTCTGTCAGGTTACACAGTTCCTTTATTAGGATTTCATGTGATAGGTCAACATTAAGTTGATTATACCTTTAAAATATAAAAGGATGCATGTCTTTTTTTTTTTTTTTTTTAGATGTATTAACGCCTGAAAAAACATACAGATTATTAATAACACCCTTAAACACACCCCTGTGTGTTTTAATTGGCTCATTTAAGGCCTTCCCCGTAACACCCTTAAACACACCCCTGTGTTTTAATTGACTCATTTAAGGTATCGCCCCTAATGACGACAACCAATCAACATCCACTGTTACGCCCCTTGGACACACCCCCCCTGCATGACCACGTGACCTCCTGCCCACATGGCAACCACATGGCGCCCACATGGCCCCCACCGGAAGTCCCGCCCTCACCGGAAGTCCCGCCCACCTGTCAAAATGTTTGATGAAAGGGTGCACTTAAATTCTCTCACCATTATTACTTATTTTTGCAGACTTGGCGATAACTGCATGGTGCAGAACCTTTGAGATTGATACCATTCTCTTTGCTGAGAGAATGGTAAACAGAAAATAAAACAGGTAAGTCCTCCTCAATTATCTGAAACTCCTGACAAGTCAATAAGGTTATATTAGTTCTAAGAGTTGCGAGGATGCTGCTACATGTTCTTTTAGCTGTTCCAGTGTGTCCACATTAATTACAAGATTTTGTGGATTAGAAAATTCAGTCCATGAGCAATACAGACCGAGTGCCTGATCTTTACAACTTTAGCCCATGCAGTCATATTTGATGCAGCATCTGTCACTAGGCAGTTCACATTATTAGTGATTCCCCTCTCCTCCATGTGAGTAAATGCACTACCCTCTCCAGATTCTCAGATGTGTGACATAAAGTTGAAAAGCTTCACTCCAAGCAACATATTGCTTAGTTTGTTATCAGCACCAATAAAGTGGCAGGTTATGGTTAAGTACATATCCAAATTCACTAATGTCTAAAGATCTGCTGTCAGGTTTCAAATAATTTCAAACACTGCAAAGAAAGTCAAACTGTCTGAAGTGTGTGGATTCTCATGTATGGCTTTGTAAGGCCTAAACATCAATGAGGCTTTATTATTGCAGACCAACACTCTGTCTCAGAGAAAGCACTTTAACGACAAGTTAACTGACACAAGGTTACCATTTATGATGCAAATGCAGTCACATGATAATGTTCACACACATCATACAAACCTTATTGTGAGCGGTTATCTCAAAGTATTCTCAGATGGGAGAGCTTTTTCTCTTTATTCTTAGCTCCATTTCAGTCAGTGCTGCTGAAAAATACGGTTCTCAGGTCCCGAAATCTCTATTCTTACTAAGGCAGCGACCACACTATTTACAACAGGGGTGTTCAAAGTGCAGTCCAAGGGCCAGTTGTGACCTTTTATACCCAATCTTTTATAGTACCTAGGAACACATCCAGGAACCTGTACTGAAAAGCCAACTTTGGTGCACCTAAATCTACTTTATTTATCAAACTTAATTAAATACAGCACGTGTTTTTGAAAGAGAGTTACCCAAATCCTGTTCCTAGAACTGACAGTAGATCAAATCTGTTCAATCAAGCCAAAAATAATTTACAAACTGGATGCCTCTTTTTTTATTGCAGTAAACGTGCCAAATACTTTTTAAGTTTTGGATCTACAATGATTTTCCTACAAATCAAATCTGAATACTTGATTTGCTTCATTAAAATATTGCAGCTTAGTTTATTATTGAGCAGGTAAAAAAAAAGTACTCTACTTTAAAATAATTTTATTTTTTTGGACCATGAGTACTTAGGGTGTGACAAAATGTCAAAACCTTTGAACAACATGGTTCTTCATGCTTTTACTTTGAAAACCAGCCTCTGATCCTCTCCAGACGGTGGTACTCCTGGGGCATCCGGACTCTGGGGGGGGGGGGGGGGCCTTTAGATGCCTGTGGCCCGCTATTAAATATTCTTATGGAGAAACCTATACACAAGCCCAACCACACATGCATCCACAGGTGTTTGGATTCAGGTGTTTATGGATACACAGATATACAGGGGTTGGACAATGAAACTGAAACACCTGGTTTTAGACCACAATAATTTATTAGTATGGTGTAGGGCCTCCTTTTGCGGCCAATGCAGCGTCAATTCATCTTGGGAATGACATATACAAGTCCTGCACAGTGGTCAGAGGGATTTTAAGCCATTCTTCTTGCAGGATAGTGGCCAGGTCACTACGTGATACTGGTGGAGGAAAACGTTTCCTGACTGGCTCCTCCAAAACACCCCAAAGTGGCTCAATAATATTTAGATCTGGTGACTTTGCAGGCCATGGGAGATGTTCAACTTCACTTTCATGTTCATCAAACCAATCTTTCACCAGTCTTGCTGTGTGTATTGGTGCATTGTCATCCTGATACACGGCACCGCCTTCAGGATACAATGTTTGAACCATTGGATGCACATGGTCCTCAAGAATGGTTCGGTAGTCCTTGGCAGTGACGCGCCCATCTAGCACAAGTATTGGGCCAAGGGAATGCCATGATATGGAAGCCCAAACCATCACTGATCCACCCCCATGCTTCACTCTGGGCATGCAACAGTCTGGGTGGTACGCATCTTTGTGGCTTCTCCACACCGTAACTCTCCCGGATGTGGGGAAAACAGTAAAGGTGGACTCATCAGAGAACAATACATGTTTCACATTGTCCACAGCCCAAGATTTGCGCTCCTTGCACCATTGAAACCGACGTTTGGCATTAGCATGAGTGACCAAAGGTTTGGCTATAGCAGCCCGGCCATGTATATTGACCCTGTGGAGCTCCCGAAAGACAGTTCTGGTGGAAACAGTAGAGTTGAGGTGCACATTTAATTCTGCCGTGATTTGGGCAGCCGTGGTTTTATGTTTTTTGGATACAATCCTGGTTAGCACCCGAACATCCCTTTCAGACAGCTTCCTCTTGCGTCCACAGTTAATCCTGTTGGATGTGGTTCGTCCTTCTTGGTGGTATGCTGACATTACTCTGGATACCGTGGCTCTTGATACATCACAAAGACTTGCTGTCTTGGTCACAGATGCGCCAGCAAGACGTGCACCAACAATTTGTCCTCTTTTGAACTCTGGTATGTCACCCATAATGTTGTGTGCATTTCAATAGTTTGAGCCAAACTGTGCTCTTACCCTGCTAATTGAACCTTCACACTCTGCTCTTACTGGTGCAATGTGCAATCAATGAAGACTGGCTACCAGGCTGGTCCAATTTAGCCATGAAACTTCCCACACTAAAATGACAGGTGTTTCAGTTTCATTGTCCAACCCCTGTAGCTTCTTTCTTTCTCTCTTTCTGCAGATGGAGAAGCAGTGTTCTAGAGTGTTATCTTCTTTTCTATTTATCCTTTTTCTCTCCCATATTCTTATCTCCTTCTTTTCGGCCTCTTACTCTTTCTTTATTCCTTCTTTTTTCTCTTTAATTTCCATTTCTGTGTCCATTTCCTTTGAAACAATCCCAAAGCAGTTTCCAATAGTCTTTTCTTATATATATCAAATGGAACATTATAGAAAAAGCCGTAATACTCCACTTGTGAAAGTAAATCTGTTGGGCTTCTCCTTGGCACTCAGAGAACAATTCTGAGTGCCACTCTGCTGGACAGGACACGATAAAAATAATAACGAAAAAAAAAAAAACCTGAACGCAAAATGAAGCAGTGACGTGTCCGGTGTAGTGCGGTGCATTGTTTCTCATCAATTATGTGATATTCAGCAAGACGACACAGGCATCAAAACGTGGCATTATGCACACACGCCCTCTTCTCACGCGGTACACGCCTCGAAGCCTGGGTTCAGATGTCCCATCACCGCTCCCAGGTTGAAGTTGCCATGCCAAACTTTGGATCCTGCCTACAAACCAGATGGATTTCTCTTGGAATCTGACCCACACCACAGTTGTCCACTGCAGTTTGTTGATTCCAACCTTCATCAGCCTACCTGCTCTCCAGCACTCCTTTCACTCGCCCTGTGGATCTCAAACCTCTCCTCCACTCTCAGTGGAACCCCTCCTGGAACACAAATCCTCTTCTTGACACCTCACCATTCCTCCCTCAGCTACTTCCTTATACCCTTAAAAGCCATCCTCAGTTCTTCCTGCACATATTCACTCATCTCCTTTCCAAACACCACAGAACTACAGACTCGGGATCCACTCTCAGTTGTACACATTTATTGCTGTAATCTTTGTAAGTAGATCTCTTGCCTATCACATTATGCATCGTTCATATGGCTCTGCATGTGATGTGAGTCAGAAACTTACCTCAAAACATTAGTCTATTGTGTTTTTTGGTCTCAACAATGCTGTTTGTTCACTAACAAAGCTCTGAGTTGTCCCAGATCAGTCGTATTTGTACTGAGATTAAATTACACACACGCAGTGACTTAGATGACTTTTGCATTCAACAGGTTGCACTGAATTGTGTGCAGATATTTACAGTGCCTTGCGAAAGTATTCGGCCTCCCTGAACTTTTCAACCTTTTGCCACATTTCAGGCTTCAAACATAAAGATATAAAATTCAAATTTTTTGTGAAGAATCAACAACAAGTGGGACACAATCTTAAAGTAAAATGAAATTTATTGGATGTGTCAAACTTTTTTAACAAATAAAAAACTGAAAATGGGGCGTGCAATATTATTCGGCCCCTTTACTTTCAGTCGAGCAAACTCACTCCAGAAGTTCAGTGAGGATCTCTGAATGATCCAACGTTGTCCCAAATGACTGATGACGATAAATAGAATCCACCTGTGTGTAATCAAGTCTCTGTATAAATGCACCTACTCTGTGATAGTCTCAGGGTTCTGTTCAAAGCACAGAGAGCATCATGAAGACCAAGGAACACACCAGGCAGGTCCGAGATACTCTTGTGGAGAAGTTTAAAGCCGGATTTGGATACAAAAAGATTTCCCAAGCTTTAAACATCCCAAGGAGCACTGTGCAAGCAATCACATTGAAATGGAAGGACTATCAGACCACTGCAAATCTACCAAGACACGGCCGTCCCTCTAAACTTTCATCTCGAACAAGGAGAAGACTGATCAGAGATGCAGCCAAGAGGCCCATGATCCCTCTGGATGAACTACAGAGATCTACAGCTGAGGTGGGAGAGTCTGTCCATAGGACAACAATCAGTTGTACACTGCATAAATCTGGCCTTTATGGAAGAGTGGCAAGAAGAAAGCCATTTCTCAAAGATATCCATAAAAAGTCTTGCTTAAAGTTTGCCAAAAGCCACCTGGGAGACACACCAAACATGTGGAAGAAGGTGCTCTGGTCAGATGAAACCAAAATCCAACTGTTTGGCCACAATGCAAAACGATATATTTGGCATAAAGCAACACAGCTTTAACATTACCTTGAACACATCATCCCCACTGTCAAACATGGTGGTGGCAGCATCATGGTTTAGGCCTGCTTTTCAGCAGGGACAGGGAAGATGGTCAAAATTGATGGGAAGATGGATGAGCTCAAATACAGGACCATTCTGGAAGAAAACCTGTTGGAGTCTGCAAGAGACCTGAGACTGGGACGGAGATTTATCTTCCAACAAGACAATGATCCAAAACATAAAGCCAAATCTACAATGGAATGGTTCACAGATAAATATATCCAGGTGTTGGAATGGCCAAGTCAAAGTCCAGACCTGAATCAATCGAGAATCTGTGGAAAGAGCTGAAGACTGCTGTTCACGAACGCTCTCCATCCAACCTCACTGAGCTCGAACTGTTTTGCAAGGAAGAATGGACAAGAATTTCAGTCTCTCGATGTGCAGAACTGATAGAGACATACCCCAAGAGACTTGCAGCTGTAATTGCAGCAAAGGGTGGAGCTACAAAGTATTAACACAAGGGGGCCGAATAACATTGCACACCCCACTTTTCAGTTTTTTATTTGTTAAACAAGTTTGACACATACAAATAAATTTCATTCCACTTCACAATTGTGTCCCACTTGTTGTTGATTCTTCACAAAAAATTTGAATTTTATATCTTTATGTTTGAAACCTGAAATGTGGCAAGAGGTTGAAAAGTTCAAGGGGGCCAAATACTTTCGCAAGGCACTGTATGTAGGAAAAAAGACACATTTTGGCTCCATTTCACATTCATACTAGTTTGTTTTGGATTGTCACATAAAATCCCAATAACATGTATAGAGTTTGTGGTTGAAATGCGACATGTGAAAATGTTCAAGGTGTATGGACACTTTTGCAGTGAACTTTAAGTAAACTACTTTCCCTGATAAAAATAGCCCTTTTATGGAGGGCAGTGTTCAAGAATGTTTAGAAGAACAGAACTTTCAAGAAATCTTGTTTAAATATATCAACTTTAGGAAAGATTGGAGAAAAACATCCCATAATTTGAGACTCCGCATTGATACACACAGACCTTAAATAATTTTCAAGTAATAAGCCAAACAAAATGATAAACCCTCAGGGCTTTGGTAAACCCTGAACCTCATCAATATATATTTTGTTCTATAAACAGATATTCTTGTGCAAATCCTGGCAAAATTCAGCAACAAAATCGTTTTGAGTTTATGGTTATCTTTGTGTCACAGTTCTTTTTGCAACTTTGCATATTATCACCGGTTTGTTTTATCAACTCAGATATTTAAAATAGTTTCTAGGCTATAAGCAAGTTGATCGCTGATCCATGACCTTATGGTGCAGCTGGACTTCTGACAAATCCTTTTCTCTAGTGATGAAAGGTCCCTGATAAATGCTGCAGTGCCCAGAGGGGGCGCTAACGGCTCAAAAACAACTTTAGGTTTCTACACAGACACAAAAGTCTTATCTGAGATTATTCCTTAACGGAAGAGGTCAGCAGTTGTGTGTGTGTGTGTGTGTATGGTAGGTATGCACCACCATCTAGTGCCGTTTTCTTCCCTTAATTCTCTGAAGCCAGAACTCATTAACAGTTTAATGACGGTGAACTGACTCAGTAGGTCAGAGAGGCACTGACTATGTGTGTTACACTGATACTCATCCAATAATCCAAAGCCTTTTAATGTATCCAAGAAACACCTTCTCTGGGCTCATGAGGAAGTGTTCAGGTTTACATTCCACCACGGGAGAGAACAGTGGCCTAAAGTCGCGCCACATCCAACAGATTCTGATAAAGTCCGTGTATGTGTGCATACATATGGGCAGAGTCCTGCAGAAGAGTATATGTTTTACACAAACGCATACAGATACTGCTGACTCACCTGATGACTCCTGGAAAAAAAGGCACTTCCAGTTTTACTGTTTTCCTCTCAAGGGTTGCATCTGTCACTTCTTTTAACATGTAATTCCGGTGTGCATCACTTACAGCGGGAGACAGGCACAGAAACATAAATCCCAAAACACACAGACAAGTAAAAGCAGCCGGAGGGAGGCAGAATTAAAGCTTCCACTTGTTGACTTTAGGGGGGGATTAGGGTGAGGGAGTGTAGAGGCTGACTTGCAGGTATGGGTTAAATTGTTGGTGCTGCTTTCTGTTAATACATAGATTACAAAAACTTTAGACAAGATTGTTTGCCATAGAGATTGTTAGAAAACACTCCATCTTTATCAGCTGGGCTACATTCTTAACATGGGCTTCGACTGCTGACATCCTCTGATCCAGCTCACATTGTGTCCGAGTTAAAGCTCGATTATGGCAGACTGGCAGCATTAAAGGGGGCAGAGTGAAAGATTGAAAGAGTGGAGGGATGAAAGACAAAACAAGCCTGGTGAAGCTGCAAGGAGCTGAATGGTTCGGTTGAAAAGCAAAGTCAGACATGACCCCTGGTTTTTGCAAAGACTTAAAGAATAAAGATTAATCCTTGGGACAAAGATAATGCATGGTATTGAATATCTCCATGATCTTCCTGTGTGCTTGAAAATTCCTTTCTTCTAATCTTTTCTCAATAGATATTTGTATTTTTTTATGTTTTAGTTTTATAAATAGATTATATGACTAAAATTTGTATATATTTATATATATTCATATATATAAATATACACATATATATATATATATATATATATATATATATATATATATATATATATATACACACACATATATATATATATATATAATTCTCAGTGCCTTCATTTCTGATAAAAGATGCCAAGACCTAAGAATCATCTTAGTTTTGCAATTTATGTAACCGTTATTTTACGATGGTTTGAATCACTGTCACGGTGGCACCTGGAGGTTATTATACATAAACCAATGATTATATACACAGGAAATGGGGTAGGGGTTGGTACATCACCAATGAGCTTCCCGTTTTGAACATGTAAGGCATTTCTATTTGCTCCTCTACAGATTTCCTCCAGTTTTGATTCTTAGTCACAGTTAAATGTTTTAGATAATCAAATACATTTTAATCTTTAAATGATGACTTTTTTGGGAAGAGAAAAAATATCCCAAAACAACCTGGCTCTATGTGAAACATTGTTGAATTACGACAGAAACTGTGATTATTCAGATTGTTTTCAC